>NC_039267.1:3001156-3317406 GCF_003368295.1 Carassius auratus | reverse complement strand
TGCGTACACAGTCGTTATCACCCTGAGAATATCATGGGCTAATTTAACCTCTCTCTTCAGTCATTTGATGAGGGCAGGCAGCCTTCTTTAACAAGCTGTTTCATCATCTTCTTGATGTTGAACAAAGCAAATCTGCAGGATCGGACAGTTTTAGCAATGTGGTCTGAGAAAGTCAGCTGATCATCAATCATAACTCCAAGGCTTCTGGCTGTTTTGAAGGAGTTATGGTTGATGTGCGTTAACTTGACAGCAAAATTGTGATGAAACGATGGGTTTGCTGGAACCACAAGCAGTTCTGTCTTGGTAAGGTTGAATGTGAAGGTCCTTCATCCAGTAAGAAATGTCTGTTAGACAAACTGAGATGTGAGTAGCTACTGTCAGATCATCAGGATGGAATGAGAGGTAGAGTTGAGTCATGAATGACAAAAGCTAGTGATGACTTAAATGCAGTCTTTATTTTGAGAAGTATGCAAATTATTAGCATCAAAATTTGACTAATGTTGCACTATATACCAGTGCCAAATTGGATATCGGCTAATATGTATTTATTTATGACTGATCTTGGATACCAAACAATAGGCCTAATTGCCATCATATATTGCCTATAATTATTTTTTCCATCATATAATTAATTTAGTTAAGTCTAACAGTTATTAAACAGTTAGATCTTTAGCCAGTCTCAAAATTGTATAAATTTAAATGATTCAGTTCATGTTTTTTTATATATTTTATAATGTTTTGATGCCTAAAATCACTAATAGTAATTATTTTAAGTGTTCTATTTATTTTATTTTTATTTTATAGGAGTGCAAAATAGTACAGAAATTAAATTCTTATATTTATTGGTTATTTGCCATAATATTTGTATAATTATTGATTTACCATACTGGCCAGAATTCCAATATTGGTGTATCGATACATTTTTAAAATTTAATTTTAGTTATTATTATTATAATTGTTGTTGTTGTTGAATTTGCTATTTTTATTATTATTACTATTTTTTTTCCGGTCATTCCTAGTCTTTACAAATCAAGTCATTCTCTTTTTCTCTCTTTCAGTTATAATCCAGTTTCATTCAGAAGCAGCTCACATTACAGCCATTAAATGAGTTGTGAATGGCGTTTCACATTGAACATGTTGTAAATAACATGTCTACTGTTGACACTCGAACCATTTGTTCATCTGCATCCCATGCCATCATTCATTATAGCCACGTTGATTCAGCAGTCTGCATTCTAACCCTAAATATAGAGGCGATCGCTTCGAGTCGGTGGAAGTTGCTCTCAGACCTCACGACACGCACTGTGAATTCGCCCCAGCAGCGACATCAGAGCTCATGGCCATAACTCTGACTGACGCGAGTTGCTAAGTTTATTGCTCCATCGGATGGTGATCCAGGAAATCCTTTCTGAGGGATTCGTTGGGTGTGCAAATGTTTAATATTGGGAACTTTGCTGCCCATAAACGGTGTTTTCCAACATCTGGATCTCCGCTTGAGTCGAAAACAGGCCGGCCGTGGGTTCACACCCGTTGTTATTGGCTCAGGCGAGGAATTAGCTGCCGTTGTAGACTACAGCTCAGTGGAATTGTTAGACGGCCAGTGAATAAACCATCTCAAGATAATCCAGATTTAAAGATCTGGCAGTGATGCAACCCTTTTGTCTGCACATGAAGGTATCGCCGCTTCATAAAAGCCACCTGAAAATGGAGTTTATTGCTCTTTTCTGTTTTCGTTTGCTTCAGTACTTAATAGCTAACTTGATGTTTGTGTAGTTTTTGTAAAGCCAACTACCAGTCAGACTTTCTTCACAAAATGCAATCTAGTTAAACCACACGATTCTATTGCGCCAGCTTTTTGGCGCTTGATGGATTAGTTGTGCTTTGCAATTAATTAAAGCTTTTAACTTGGGTATGTTGTAAAACCATACAAGCTTTACTCTGTATTGTTGCTTTAAAGGTGACTTTTTTTTTTGTCTTGTCCCTTGGGATCTTAAGCGTTCAAAAGTGCACATTTGTAATCCCTGGAGACACATTAAGCTTTTCTTCGAGCTCTTGGCAGCTGTTTTTGTTTCCTAGAACCTTATCAAAACACACCAGTTTTGGCGTAAACGACCGATGCGTTGTGATTAGCGTGACGTGTCACATACTTATTTTAAACCTGGTCGACAGAAGCGACACGGTAATGGTGCATGGTATTTCAGTACCGATCTGTCAACCCACACGCTCTGGCACGCCTTGCTCCAATTTAAGGGATGCTGACAGGAACACAGATTGATTTATAGTTTCTCTTTTTCTTCCTGTCAGAGGGTTGATCTTATGCTCGTAAATACCCAGGTTATTTTTTCCCTCTTAACACTTCTTAAGGTTTCATTATTTGGTGGATACGTGTTCCCCGAGGCGATCTCTGTATCGCAGGGCTTTCGCTGCTTCGGAAGGCTGTAGTTTTGGCATAATCCTGGCTGACATGCCAACAACAGGATTAGGTTTATCGTTATGCGATGGCGTCGTGCCTCTCTTCTTTCTCTCTCTCTCTCTTTTGCAGACTATCCACGTTTTTCTTTGAAAATTTCACATTGGGCTGCTTGGGCGTAATTGCTACATCCTCGCCAATAAATCCAGCGGGAGATAAAGACGGGGAGGTGGGAACCGGTGAATTGTGATGGCCTTTCCTCTCTCTCTCTCTCTCTCTGTCTGTTTTACTGCTTTGTGATTCAGCCATTAACTCTGACAGTCAAGTCATCTTTTTTCTTTATAATTAAGCAGTGTTTGCTGAGGCAACCGTCACTGTTACTATTACTCATGCTTAGTGATTTGAACAACATCATTGATTTCAGTTCAGCGTTAGAGGTGGGGTTGGGATTTAAGAGCTAGTCTGGTTCTTAGTCAGAACCAGTTCTGTTTGTTAAGAAATATTGGTAATGAATGGTTTTCATGACATTGGTTTTTGTTAACCATTCATCCAACAGCACAACCAGTGATGTGTTATACAGGTTATAATATCTCTTTTGATCCATTGTTTAATTTATTTTTAGTGACAGTCTGGCATTTAGTCCAAAATCAATCCAAAAGACTCTGTCTTAAATACATGAGTTATAATTCTTAGAGTTGTTTTAATAAATTGTTTTTTATTAAAAAAGCATTGTTTTTGTGTGAGCCTTAGATGAGTGCTGCTCCTTCAAAAGTACTAAAATTATAATTTTACTACTTTGCTTAATTGTTTAAGGAGATGTAATTATATAATTTTAAATGTTCTTTACGAATTAAGAACTGGTCTTACTCTGAACCCGATTTATTTAATTAAAAATATAAAATCTCAAAATAAATGTCAATTTATTTTTGTTCTGTACATAATATTATGTTGTCTAAAGCTAATTTACAATTAAAAAACTGGTCTTACTTGCAATCAGATAATTATTTAATCAAAAATCTTAAAATGTGGGCAGTTTTATTGTTCTGTACTTTTTTGATGTCTAGATACGTCTTTAGTGATTTTTATTTAAACAAAATAGTAGCCTATAGAGTTGTTTTAGTATTCCTATTTTGTTTAATTACCATTTTACATTTTGTTTTAATTTTATAATTTAATTATTATTTAAATTGTATTATTAGTAATTATAGTTTTCACCATCTAAATCAAGTTGCCCTTAATTTATTTAATAAAAACTTAAATTCATCATTTTCATGAAATGCGTTTACGTCATCAATTGATATTCATAAAAAAATCACCACTATTGTCTGATTTGTGATCAGCTGACTCTTGAACTGATTTCATTAAATTAATCAAGCTTGTGATTGTCTCTCATACAAGAGCTTCAGTGTTCTGTTGTAATTAATAGTGTTTGTTTTTATTTAATAAAGTAAAAAATTAAACATTTTAATACTAATTAAAACACCGATTGCTCCTTCAGAAGTACTATAAAGACTACAATTGTGAATCAGAATAATTCACTTCCTTGGGATTCCCATCCCTTCCTCAAAGCAGCATGTCTCTGTTGTTATTGAATTTGTTCATTCATATTAATATTTAAATAATATAAACAAATTGACACATTGCAATCTATTGAATTTGGTCTCAATTGATCAAACATTTGAATCTTGCTATGGTGGAGAGGCCTGCGAAAGCCATCAGAGACATGTGAAACAAAGCCTCTTCATGGCCGTCTTTCCCCTCCCTCCAGTTTTTCTCCATCTTTCTTTCTCTCCCTCCCGGCCTCATGTACTTGCTCTGTCTCTTAACGAGTGTATGTGTGTGTGTGTGTGCGGCGAGCTGAGGGGGAAGGGAAAGGAAGAGCGAGCGAGAGAGAGCAGCTGTCCTTCGCTGTCAACCAGAGTATTTTCCAATGCGCCTTGTTCCGTGTCTCTGTGCATGAGTAGTGAGGAGAGCGGAGGGGAGGGGAGGGTAAGACCCATGCTGCTGCGAGGAAATGCGGTTTTCATCGGAGAGATGCCGTTCAGTTTTCTGTTCTTTGCCGTTGACAGCGTTTTAGCGTGGGCATGCATTGTACATTCAGCAAGAGTGGCGGCCATGTTTGAAAGGGCACATAGGAGGAGGAATACACTATTAGGTTAAGTTTTGCAGGTTTATTTTTCATGTTAAGGTATCTAATTTGAAGACAACTTTAAATATTTAATAATATATCTGGTAGTCTTGGGCGATATGCTCGATAATCATATCGTCCTGTCGTCACTCTGTGAGATCGGCGATACACGATATTATCGCGCTAATTAATTTATTTACTCTTTCATAGCCGGAGAGTGAACCAACTCCAGCATAAGACTAAAAGCAGTCAAATGTTAGTATAATCTATCAACTACACTCTTTTTAGTCAAGTAGCATATGGAAGTAATAAAATATTTTAATACAACATTTATTCAAAAAGCAACTACAGAAAATGAGCAAAAAACACTTTAATGATCAAAGAACATCACTTACTTCAGTGTAGCATGAGTTGCACTCTAGAAAATACTCCCGTTATAATCAATGAAGCGATCTGCACTCTATAAATACAATATACTTATACACTTATACTTACATAACACGTACATCTGCATTTTGTTGTTCATGATGAGTAAATTCGCGAGACAATGCTAAATAAACTTTCTCCACCTCTTCAATAGCATTTGCTCTTGTTGATGTAAGCAAGGCCATGTGGGCGGGGCAATGACATCATTTCCTGCTTTTAATACCTTAGGATAAAAATCAACTTCATTATTTCTTCCTAAGTATTCAATTAGACTGGAAACAAAAGACAAAATATTGAAGTTAAATGTTAAACACCATTTTTGTTGTTGTCATCTTCAAAAAATAAAGAAAAAGACATATTTGATCAAAACGTGGTCAAAGAAATATCTTTTTTGCAAGTTTTATTTTCGTTCTTTTTTATTTTAAAATAATTTCAGTTTTACATTTTTATGATTTAAAGAATTTGCTTTTCATCAATTCATGATTTACTTTCAGTTCCCTCCTGAACCACCAGGGCTTTGCGACATCATTTCTTACTTTTAATACCATCAGATAAAATCAAGTGCAATCCAACATGATTTCTTGCCAAGTATTGAAGTAGACGCATAAATACGGCAAATTAAGGTAAATGTGTCAAACACCATTTTGTGTTATCTTCAAAAAAAGTGTAAAGAAAATAGATATGTATTCACTCAAAACATGGGTCTCTCTTTTTTTTCAAATATTTCAATTATTTTATTAGTTTTTTTATAATTTAGTAAATTAGCTTCTTAACAAATCACGAACCACTTGCAGTTCCCTCCTGAGCCACCAGGTTTTGCAAACCTGATCTAATTATATATTTTTACATTTTTTTTTATAATATTTTGCAAAATAAATGCCCTTTCTCCACTTCTGCAACAACTTTTTTTCTCTTGCTGATGTAAGGCCATGTGGGTGGGGAGTGACATCATAGCCTACTTTCACAATCCATTTCTCATTTCTTGCTAAGCACACAATTTAGCTCAGAAATATGTCAAAACATTTAAGTTAATTGTGTTGAGTGCCATTTCATGTTGTTGTCTTAATTAAAAGTGTAAATAAAGAACAAAAAACACAAGTGTTCACTCAAAATTGGCTAAAAAGAGAGCAGGCCAGTGTGAAAGAAACCCATTCCCGGATTGTTTCTGAGATCAGCAACCTCCCTTTTCTCATCCCCGTCTGTCCCCAAGTTGACAGCGGCCAGGAAGCCTGTACTCCATTAAAACAAAGCTTTTCCAGTTGGGAGAGAAGGGGAGGTCTGTCTTTTCCTGGAATGTCTCCTTGTTTTGGGTCTCTTGCTCCTCCCGGTCCGAGGCTCCAATCTTTTTGTGTCTCTTCCACAACGAGAGATTTCTCGCCACACTGTAAATCCTTTACTGGTGTTTACATGAGTGTCGGCAGTGACCTTTTCTCATCTCATTTCTTTCCCTGTCTCTCACATCTGCCCCCCCACCTTCCCCCTGTAATTCCTCCCCTTTCTCTCACCCCTCATGTAACTTTGGCACAGCGTCTCGGCTCTTGAACGGAGAGGCTGTTAAACTCTCTCACCGCACAATTTGTGAAGGCTGCCCCTGGGTATTTTAGGCCCCTGGGTTAGCGAGCCAGGAAACGCCCATGCTGTCCCGTCTACAGCTCAAACAGAGAGAGAAAGACTCGTCTGAGCTGCAGTTATGAAAGCAAAGGACGTCCAGACAACAAACACCACCAGCTAGGAGGGTAAGAACTCAGGAGACAAAACTGTAGCGCTCATAAAACAGACAGACTTGACTTCCACATTGAAGACATTTAATTGAACTGCAGTACTAAAATGTACTTCCATTTTCATTGTGTTCTCAGTGCACTAGTTCTGCTCTAGCAAACCCAACATCGTTTGATTGAATGCAAACCGCAACAACAGGCTAATCTTTGTATGTTGTGTTTATATTTCCAGGGAACATGTGGTATTACGCCAGAAGCGAATGGTGCATGTGGTGCAATTATTATCAGTAGAGATATCTACACTACAAGCTTTGTGATAACAGAGATAGCTTTGTTGATAGAGCGATCGCTTCCAGTGTAGATTGGGATTATTGAATCCATCTGGTGAGAGGCCGTTCACATCTAATTGGAACAGGAAGAGATCTTGAGACACGTTTTTCAAATTTGAACTAGTTTTAATGCAACACTCATGGTGCAAGATCTTCACCGTGACCAAAGACATTGATAAACCAACACTTGAAAATCTAAAGATTATTTCCCGTTGTAGTTTTATGTTCGAATTCTAGGTGCAACTTTTATGTTGCAAGTCAAAATGATCCTGATTGGATTCAATACAATTAACCAAAAATCACAGCATGAAAATAAAAAAGAAACTCCGGTTAAACCGTAAAACTTTAACATTAATACTTTTAAAACTATTTTTCCAGCAAATTTACAATGCTTATACTGATAAAATCAGTCTATCTTTATTCGGATAAAAGCCAAAATTGTCTGCAAAAATGCATACATCTAAATATTTGCGAAGTTCTGACGTAACACATCTTTTTATTTATTTCTTGTATTTTGGGTCTGTGCATCTGCCGTTAGCCAAAAATTAGCAGGTCGGACTTTGTAATAGAAACTTCGTACACACATCCCACAACACCTCAAAGTGTCAAAACTTTGCAGACACGAAATAAGAAATGTTCACAAAATATACAAAAATAAATAAAAGAAGATCCAAGGTTGACTATATCTCCGACAGTTCGATTTTGTGTTACGTGTCAAATTGACCTGCAGCATAGTCTGATAGAAAGGCTCTTTTAATAAGTTGCAGTCTTAAGTTGGAGAAAATCTAATTTTCCTAGCCCTTCAAAAATTGTTCGTAATTTAAAATTGTTGAAGAACAAAATTAGAATCCTAATTTTACTTGAACTGACTTCTCAGGCTTTAAACGATCGTGTGTCCCCGATAACCCTGTGAAACGTCTTCTCTCATGGGCAGCGTCTATAAATGGGTCAAGACAGAGGAACTTTGTGAGTCAATTCATTGATTGTGTGCTGAAAGGAGAACATGCGCATATCTGTTTCATACTCGACGTCTTTGTGCTTTTGTGTGAATGTGTGCCACTCCCCTCATCGGTTCACACTGTTCTTGTGTATAAACAGCGTGGTGTTAACCGAGGGCAGGACTACACAAAACCACAATGTTTTATTCATCTCCTTCCTCTGCAATCCAGCCACTGCAGGCCTGGTCCAGCCTCACCGCAGGCTGTCACATGCTCAGACCGAGGAGGCCAATGCGTTGCATGCAAGCCTATTGGATAAGTCCAGACTGGCCCCCCTGCTTGTTTCTTCTTTGAGCGAACAAAAAGAGAAACCAGATGCATTGGCTTTATGTATTTTCTTTTAGATATATTTATATATTTTTGCTTTTTTTCCAGAAATGTGAAAAGCCTATTCATGCACGGAGCGAATTTGTCCGATTTTTTTGACATTGTTTATTTATGCCGCATTGCTCTTAGTGTGAAAATCATGGTCAACTAAATGTTGACTATCTTCGTAGATTGGAGTTAGATGAGGTCTATGCAGCAGTGTTGTTTAAGTATGATACACATGCTAATAAAATATTACTAGTATATAAATAATGTAAATTAGTATATAAATCTAATAAATCTATAAATCAAATTTTCCATTTTTATTAATGTGCTTTTTTCATTTTTATAGTTTTTTTGTTCTTTAACATTTAGATTTAGCTTTAATTTGTTTTTATTTCATTTGTAGTTCAGTATTTTCATGCAATTATTTAATCTTATATTCTTTAATCAGTAAACAGACGCATATTTCTGTCGACTGTTTCTTCGACTCAATTTATTCTCCACACAAACAACTTATAAACAGTAATAAGACCAATCTCTCGTGCTCTGTTTAAATGCCGTATATCCGTGTCTTCATGAACAGCAAGTCTTGTTGTGCAGATTTGCTTCCGCTCCCTTTGTGTTTGGTCTACAAATCGAATCTGACATCAGATTATTTATCAGAGAACAATTGGAGCCTTTTAGGAGGAGAATATCACACTTAATGCCCTGTTCAAATCTGAGCTATTTTAAAATAAATTCACAGCTGTGGAAGAGCTCTGGAAACCACTAGGGGTTTGTGGGTAGTCATCTTTTTATAAGCCGATTCGTTATCACAAGCTTCCTCATTCCTCTCTTTAAGGAACTCTTAAAGAAACTCAGATTCAATTTAAGATTATCGCAGGCTATTGTGTTAAGCGATTGTTTACTAACAGACGTCTGGTGATCTGGCACTGCCCATGTTCACACACACACCTCACACTGATAATGAGCTCGCCTGGTGTCATTTTTCCCTCTGTTTCTGATGTATCTGTCCGGTGTGGTGATTGACTGTGGAAAAACTTAGTTTTCTCTCTGACGCGTACGCTGACAGGCGTCTGGTGAGGTGCCACTACACCAGTGTCTGTCTGGGCCTGATAAGGTCGGCCTTGGAGAGAAGGCTGCTTTAATGAGATTACAGCATTGGTCTGAAAGTCTAACACTACTGAGACTCTGAAACGGAAGAAATAATGTGGAGGTTTCTTTTGCATAAAATGATTTGCTGCAACAAAGCGACCTAAAGTCAGATTCCGAGTGGGCGATGGTGGTGCACAACTCAAATTTATGCTGAGTGAGTAGGAACCAACAGCACAAGAGATTGAATTGCTGTCAGTCTGAATGTCGCTGTTGCTAAACAGTGCTGGTTTTAGTAAGACAGACACTATTTATCCAAGTGTGTGTTGTTGTTATTTTCCTGACAACTCTAGAATGCAGACCTTTGTGTGTGTGGCTCTCTGTATGTGAGCAAGCTGGGAAGGATGGTGGAGTGAAAACATCAGAGTCATGCCTTTTTTATGTTGTGTGTTAAAAATGCATAAGGCATAAATGTTTAAAGGTAGGTGCCAGTTCGGTTCTGGCTTTCTGAGAGTTTGCTGCTGTTCTCACCTCATCTCTCCTGACAGGACCCAAACTTTACCGCCAGACAAACTAAAAGTTTTGAGAAATGCTATATGAGTTTTCCGGAGATATGGCAGAGCTTTGTTTATAACCCTTGTTCCACTTCCCTGTCTGTCTGAGGTTTTCTATTTTTTCTCTCTTCCATGTTCATTTAAGCGATGATGACAGCAACAAAACAATTTTAGTAAAAGGCCAGACACAAATTTTGTGCAAGTATGCAAATTATCTACATTTGACCGCTGAGAAAGTGTCATAGCATTACCATTTTTTGAACGTACTCTAGTAAGTTATTCTTGGAAATATGTATATGCTAAGTATTCCCATCACTTGACCTTCACTTTCAACCTTTCGGTTTTTCACCTGCCTTTGAACTCTTCATTTATGTCAGTGACCTGTTTTTGGTTTTCGGTTTTCATGTCATTTCTGCCAGACCTTTGGTTAACCTGTTAGTTGCTCTGCATTTTGCAACCGTGCAGTTGAAAGTGCTGTTCTTATGAAAAGCGTGCATTTATATATTTGTGAAAGGTGGAAAAAGAACTTTCAGTATGACTGTGTTGCACAAATCTGAAAGCTCTGTCAAATTTCACCGCTGTTCCGCTCTCATTCTCTTATTTAATTGTCCTTGTATCCATAGGGCTCTGAAGTAGCAGTCAGGGTAGGAATGAAGGGATTTATGAGGTGTTAGCATTGAAGGGCCCCCGGCCTCCTGCGCACTGTGTGTTAGAGAATGTCAAGCGTTCTGTGAACTACGTCGCTGTGAGAGCTGCTGCACGCAGTGACTGCTCAACTGTGGAATGTGTTTTCAGTTCACGGTTTATTTCCCAAACCTCAAGTCCACGTAGTTCCTTGGCTTACACCCTGAACTGTGAAACAAAGCGATAGTCTTTGTCTCTTTTGGAAGAAAAACACATCAATTGTTAACAGTTGCAAGAAAATGCAGTGTGACAGAAGCCACCGCTTTGGAAAGAAGATTTGTTACAGCCCCAGTGAGTTTGAGAAAAGCCGAACGTGTGATTGATTCAGAATTTGAGCTTGAGAGCTGAACTGCTATGAAAGCCTCACCCTGAACCCCTTGATCTATTCAGAGTCCCGTATGATTGCCCGTTAACCTCCCCTCTCTTTCCCAAACTCAGCCGGCGTCTGAATCCTCTCGACTCCACCTACTTGACGCTTTTGCACAGAGGATTAAACAAGGAGTGCTTTGGTTCCCACTTGGGGAACAGTGCAGGGGCTTGCGTGCCTGCAACCCTCCATCGACAGCAGCCTGGGATACAAGCGGGCATGTGTTCTCCGCCAAGGGACCTGATGGCATTTTTGGGCCTCTGAGTCTCTCTGGATTAGCGCCCTGGAATCTGGCTTCCTGGAAGCAGCGAGCCAGACGGGCCCCCGCCAGCGGTACCTTGTCACATGCTCAGCCATCCATCTGTAGATGCTCTATCAGGCCTTTGTGAGGAGGACCTTGTTCTGAAATTGCACAGATATTCAGAGGTCCGTTCTTCATACCTTGCTTCATACATCTGAGATGATTTAAAAGATTCCACATCTTCTAATCGTGATTTAACTAAAGAACTAATTTAGTTCTTTAAATGAATTTGCTATTTGATTAAAACATCTTTTTTAAATGGTCTAAGATAACTATGCGTTCGTGTGTTCCGCGAAAAGGGCACATGTATTGATACTCGAAACCTCGATCACCAATGCAGCGATTGGCTGGTGGCAAAGCAGAAACGTAATGACATTATATAATTAAAAAAAGACACCTTACAAAATAACTCAAGAAATTTCTAGACCTTTATAAGGAAATATTCAAGTGAACAAAACTACATAAATGTTGTAACATTAATGAAATGTGCACCGTTTTTAATTAATTTGTATATTGTTGCATGATTCCCGATTATTTATATTCATGATTTATAGTATTTGTATAGGCTTTATATTTTTATCTCAATGTTGTGGTTAGCAATAATTATATATTATAAAGTAATTGTAACTGTATTGTTCCTGGACCAGCAAAGTACTCTCGTAATAAAATAGCAGTAGCTGGGACAGATTTTAAGTATAAATTCAGCTTAAAAAGATGCAATCTACACAATCCTGTGTACAAGAAATAAGCCTGCTCCCAAGCAAGTTTACAGTCCTGTTGCTATGACAGCAACTCTGGGATGAGTTTTGAATAACCAACCAATCCAAGATCTTGCCAAATCGTCCGCAATCAAATCCAGCAAACAGAGTTAACAATGTATGAAAAACGGACCCCTGGTATCTGCTTGATGCTTTATTCCAAAAAGTTCTTCCATGTACCACTGTAAATGAATTCCCGGAAGAGCCACAGATTAGAGCCTAATATCAAATGTCTGCAAAGCATTTGTAACTATGGTTACCAAAAGACGGAGATGAGATTCTGAAAGGAGTGGAGGTGAACAAAGAACTGAAACAGAAGAACCTGTATAATGTATTCATTATTTTTGCCAAGGACCTTAGACATTGACTTGAGGTTTTATATGGCCTTCACACATTGTGCATCGAATAGGGTCAACTGCATTTAGCCTAATTAATTGTCCCCGTTACGGAATAAAAAACTCCTCAGGTTTTCTCCGGAATTCCACAGAGTTTCCGGCACTCAGCCAGTGTTTCTCGCCTGGCAGAAGGAGAAAGGATTTGACCCCACAAGTCACCAAAAGCGGCTTCCACCTTGGGCAGAGAAAACAAAAATTCCCACATCTTTACCCCTGCATGTGTTTTGAAAAACCAGCATCCCTTCCTCCCACATCATTTTTGGCATTACGTTTCATCAGGCTCTGCTGGTTGGTTTGAGGACGATTTGTCCTTATTACATACCCAGAGCACCCTGTGGTTAAAACCACAATGGTTTTTCCTACCATTCCTGGCAGATGGAAGGTGCTGAGCCCTAAAAGATAGACCACCTGTCATCATTTGTGACTGAATTAACTTGTCTTATCCGGTAGGTCAGCGCTGTTTTAGTTGCATCCTCTCTGAACCCCAATGACGTTTGCAATCCTAAAGTGTTTTCAGAAATCTTTGGCAAGCACATATTCCTTGCTCTCTTTTTTCAATCTGGATTGATTGAAGTCTTCACTCTCTTGCCCTCTCTCTCTCCCTCCCTCCCTCGTCCCCCCACCCCCACCCCCGAATCAGAATTGATTGAAAGCAGCTCTCTCTCTCGCTCCTGGAGTGCTTGCCTGCAGGCTTTCCTCCAGAGTACACTTAAGGACTTTTCCACTCCTCCTGACAGGCATCAGTAATCAAGTCCTTGTCCTGATCCAGGAAGCGTGTGTTGGTATTCAGGCCCTGCTGTCTCTCTCTGGCTGCTGCTGAGATCCCATCAGCATCCTGGTAATTCATATTCGAAACTGTCCTTGTGCACCCTTCTCTGAGGAACCGTCAGAATAAATCTGGCTATTCATCAAAGTTCTGTAGATCTGCCTGTCTCAGCTTGGTGAAAATGGAGATGTTTAGACATATACACCAGATACAGTCAGCTGCTCAAATTCTGTTCATTTTGCGTTATGAGAAATGCTTGTATGTGTGAATATTTAATCAGCTCTCATCTGGAATGACAAGCAAAAGTAGTAGCTATTCTTTGTTAATCAAGATAAGAGAGATATTAAAGACTTTTACTTGATGTGCACTAGGGATGTCAAATTTCGATTATTTCCATGATCGATCGTCGTTTAAATTAACGATCAATTAATCGATTAATCGTTAACCATAATACTGCAAAATGCGTCTATTGCAGGCACACAGTCAGCGGTATGACAGGATGTGCAAAAGCCACACACACACACAAAACGCTTTCTCACTTGAATTAAAGAGGTTTTAGTCTGAATAAAATGCTAGTAGCAGGATTATAAAATGAATAGATGCGATTATGATCATTTGATAAAATGAAGAGAGCGCGCCATACTTTTGAGGTCATTTTACTTTGTTGACAGTTTCCAATCCCGCACGGAGAACGCTGAACGCGCATCTTTAAATGGTTTTGTGGTGCTCGTTGTTGTATTTTAAAGCACAATTGCAATGTTTTCAACTGACATTATTGTATAAAATTATCCCAAATGTGGAGCGCGTGTGACTGCGCTGCACATTAAGTGAACTACATCGGCGCTGCTGCACCAAAACACAGTTGCTCACATTAATTTGATCCTGCTGGATTCTGTCCTAGAAAATGTCCGATTTTTAAAAATCCGGCATACAGCGCATTAGATCGTGACAGTGCATGCGTGCAGACGAGGATGAGCGAGCGCGGCTTTGGCTAGATTTATTTGGAGGTTATTGCTCATGTCTCATTCGGCACAAATTGAAATGTTTCCATATTCGCAATGTATTTGAATGTTAAACTATTATTTATAATGTAAACTAGGCTTGCATTCGCATATAGACAGAAAAGATGATCCTCTTCATATGAGCAAAAACGTCCTTGGCATAATAGTGGACCGGTATACTACGGTCTATTTAAACTGACCAGTGTAACCTTTTAATGTTTAGTTGACATTTTATTTTGATAATGAACAGACTGCGATGTAAGTTTGAATCGCTAGAATATACGTGTGCAGCAGGCTCCGGTGCGATCGAAACAGCTGAGACATTAAAAAAATATATATATTTTCCGCAAAAGTGTTTACTTTCATTTGTGCACACTCACAATAAAAACAAAGATTTGTGCTCTTGTAAAATAAAGCAAACAAACAGAATGCGTTGTCATCCTTTTTTTTTTTTTGTGAACTTATGGAGCGCCCACACTTCTGTTTTAAATCCGTTAATCTTAATTATTTAAGTCGGATATATTTCGCATAGCCTATTTAAAAAAAAAAAAAAAAAAACATGAAAACAAATTGTTATTTTTATGTTGGTCCTATTACTTAGTAGGCTATAAATTTTCCTTAAATCATCCCATTTTGTCCCAGGGCTTAGAACCTGTGCCCTAGTCAGGTCCATGCAGAAACTTGTGAACGATGCTCGGCGTCACCGTTTAGTGACAGCAGTGAATGCTCCAGGAATGTGTCGGTCACAGCGCCTATTAATCGCTGTTTTGAATCCAGCAATTATTTATTTAGAAATGATAAGATCTGATTATGACAAGTGTGGTATAAAAGCTTTGTTTATTAGAGGAATGATAGGTTAACTGGAAAATGTTACATCGCGACCATGCTTTTGGACCCCATAGTCTTCATTTACGCGGCTTTGTTCTGGTTTGCCGGTTGGTCACGAATTTGCACAAATTCAGTATATTTAGGCATTGTTTCTTTTCCTAAATCTTCATAGTCTAACCCTCTAATTTCCCAGGTTTATTTTATTATCTTTCGCTTTTAATAACTGTTTTCGCATCTCTTACTGTGGTAAACATGGGAAGGGAAATTAAAGATTTCATGAATTAAGAATTCGTTCGATTTATTAATTTGTTCCCTTATTTCACTTAAATCATGGGTTATTTAGGGAACAAAATTAATGAAACATGGACAATTGCCACATTAATAATTCGTAGGAATGAATTAACAAGTTGTAGGAATGAATAGACTACCTGTCCTGTCACTGTGTCCCGCAGCCCTGCAAAGCGCACGATATAAAACAGTTATCTGATGAAATGATTAGTAACTACATTTCTATTGCATTTAATGTTGAAGAACTTTTATGTTGTTTCTATTTTAATGTACTTTAAAGTTTAAATCACATTAAAAGCTTAATTTGTACATTGTGAATGAATGATGATGCTTTTATATATCGTCACCGTCACTCACAGCCGCTCGCACGTGTTGAGTGCGCATGAGCCGCACGCAGCCCAACATTGAATCGGTTAACCGACCAACGATAGCCTTAATCGATTGCATCTCTTATCGACAATTAATCGATCATCGATTAATCGTTGACATCCCTAATGTGCACTGACATCTTTTCAATTAAAAAAAGAGATGAGCAAGAAAATATCTGAGGGATGGAATTAAGGTGCTTTCCATTTATTGCCCTAATGCCTGTTTCAGAAGGACGGTTGGAAGGTGTTAAAGTTTGTAATTCAGATGCCATTGACTTTTTCTTGATTTTATTCTAGGTTTATCAGCTGTGGACACTTTACGGGTGCTAGGGTTTCCCCTTTCTCTCTAGGCGAGAATTTTTGTGTCTGGACTAGGGATGCACCGGTTGACCGGCCATAAATCGGAACCGGACGGTTTTTGTTCTTTTTTCGGCCGGTTTTTCCGATGCGTGCACAGACTACATTGTAATCGTTCGCTATGTCATTTGTGTGGAAGAGTATTTCGAAATCTGTGCGCAGGACTTGGGCAGCCGATCAGTACTGGAAATGCAGAGCTTCATGTCTGAGCACAGAGAGCAGGAAGCGACAAATAAGAGCCCCTTTCCTGCGCACTAAAGCTGCGCGAGCATATACTGTACCGGTCCGCACCCTGAACACGAGTAGACCGTGAAGAGATCTTCAGATCAACTTCTCACGTGTTGGATGAGAAACGAAACGGACTAAACTGTGACAAATTAGAACTTGCTTACACGTTTGAAAAGCCAGAAATAAACGTCAGTTCTGCATTAGGATGATTCTTTTTATTTTACCTTAAAATTACATCGAATTAATTTGATTTAAAAATCACCTGCTGTAGCACACTGAAAAAAACTGTTTCATTCATCCAATTAAAACATTTTAGGGTAATGATTCACATCTATATTTTTTTACTTGAGACGATAACTTATTTATTTTTCTTTGGCTCAAGTAAAAAACAAAAATATAGATCATTACCCTATTTTTGGTAATTTTTATTGGATGAATGAAACACTTTGCATCTTTGTTTAATTAGCACCAACATTATTTGATTTTAACATTTTGGAGTAATGTATTTATATAGCATACTTTTATTTAGTCTCACTGGTAAAGAACAGTTTTTTTTTATTTAAAACCAAATTTAACAACTAAAACAAATACTGAATGCTGATTAAGAAGCATCTTATTGATTTTGTGTTGATTGTGTTGTTTAGACTGTAGAACTACGCAGTTGTTGCCTTTAATTTCACATGCTTACAGTTAATCTTTTAAATTAAGGCCAGTTCTCTGTAGTTTCAGCCCAATTCAAAAACAAAAGCTAAATACTGATGTCTGTACCATCTATGGTTGTATTGAATGTAGGCTACTTACCGTGCAGTTACTGCCGTTAATTTCAGATGGTTATGGTTATTGTTTTTAAGTTTGGCCTATTAAATACCAAATAAACATCTTGTTTATTCATACTTCCCTTCTTTCTTGTTTGTTGCTTAAAAGATCGGCCAGTTTGCTTGTAAAAAAATCGGAATCGGCCATGAAAAATCATGATCGTGCATCCCTAGTCTGGACTTAAAGGGAGTACTACTAAATGAGCTAAAACCTTGCAGGAATGAAGGAACTGTTAAGGCCAGTTGGCTAGCAACAGCTGAATGTCAAGTGAAAAGATGTCTGAAAGAGAGACCATTCTCTAGACTATTTCCTTGATATAGACCTGCCAATATTGGCAAAGTCTATTTAAACCTTGATGGCTTGCTTGTTGCCCTAGTGCAGCTATCTCTTTAACTTAAACGCAAATCAGGCCAACTTTTTAACTTGGTGAACAAATTGAGCTCTTGGTTACTGTCTGTCCGCCTCACCAAAACTGTTCTGTACACTGAAATAACTTTATTTGTTATTTTCAGCCGAATAATTGCAATTGCCATACATTTGATGCATCCCTATGATAAACCTATTGTTTATCATTGCACAGTGTGTTTGAAGTAACAACAGGGGTGCAACAAAAACTGACCCCATAGCCTAGGAAAGGCCACAATAAAGTCCTCAAGCCTGTTCTGGAGGCAAGCCAGACTATTTCTCTCACTCTCTCTGTAATATGTGGTTCACCTCTCCTCTGAGAGCAAGAAGGAACTCTGGGTTCTCATTTCCTTTTGTCTCTCTGCCCTGCAAATTGATCCCTTGGCTCTGCATGAAATGGTGCAGTTGCGGAGTTCTCAGATTAAACCGTTTTTTTTCTTCTTAAGGATCTGCCTCACAAGAGGAAATTGGGTTTGGTTCTGAGCCAAGAGAGCTGGTGCTTACAGAATGCAGTATTTCATGGCTAAGCTCTAAAATGTATTCTAGAGTTCACACGTGATTGTCCTTAACCACAATTTTAGATCTCACAGTCAAGAGGCTATGGAATGGTTATCCAATTATTGGCTCAACCTGGCACAACCTCTTGACTGGAGTATGGCTCTTGTATTTAGGCCCTGGAGGAGCCCAGTGTTTGGGATCTTCTCTTGGACTTTGAAATCCACTTGATGTCAGATCAAGTTAGAAGGCATCTTGTGATATTTAAACTGATCAGTATGTGTTTGAGAATCTTATATTTTGGTTTTTAGAATTGGTGTCAGGGGTTCACTGGATTCAACACCTTCCCATAACTCCATGGGCTGTTGAATATGGGCTGAAGCATGTGGCCAGAATTTCCTCTTGGCTCTGCAGTGTGTTATCTGTCGTCGTAACTTCTCTCTTTTTCCTCCTACTCTACCCTCGTTCTCATCCCTCCCTTCCTCCTGCTACCCTCCTCCTCCCGTCCTCTCTCATTTAGTTTTATCTGGGCATTAGCGGATTAAGTGCTTGAACTAACGAGGTCATCAAACTAAGGCTTCTTTCTGAGAAAGGCAGAGCGAAAGTGTGAAAGAGTCCATTTTGTGGATATTGTCTACCCATGAACATTTCGGTCTACCCAAGGGATAGCATCTACCAAAGAGCCCTTTGTTGAAGGATTCTAATGGTGAAATGACACACAAACACTTTAATCTTTAATCAGCCATTGCCTCACTCCCAGTGTCTCTTTATACCTGTCACTCAGAGGGGAGAAAACATCCTTGGCAGCTATGGGCAGCTAAGATTTGCACAATGGTGATTGTAAGCATTGCAACTTTACAGGGAAACCGCAGACCCTAATCCCCCTCCCTCTTGCTTCTTCTCTCTTTGTTCATCTGAACACAGTTCACTCAGGGTTTGCCCTTGTCTGCTAGATGTATTTAAACATCACTTCACTCCTCTAAATATTTGAATACATGCAAAGTGTTAGCCAGTGTCAGGTTCACAGTGTAGGTTCTGTGGTAGAATCATATGTTCATATTGCTGAAGTGGCTTTGTCTAAAATGGGCATCTGGGTAACCTTTAATTTGACTTGTTAAAAATGTATATATTGCTAAATATATCAATGCTTTCTTTGTAAGATTATAGTTGTTGTTGCTGTACCATTTCATCCAAAATCCCAATCCATCCAAGACCTGTGGCAATGTACACTTTAGGTAAGAAGATTCTTAGAGATTATTGTCAACAAAGGAGCTTGTTGCACTGGGCTTCTGGTCATTGGTGATATTTGCTGACTGATAATGGGTAGTCATGTTTCCTTGTGTGGATAAAAGCGGTGGAGTGAGTCTTTTTCTATTTCTCATTACTCTTCTATGCCTTGCTCTCCCTCTCTGGGAGATTGCCCCTCCTTTCTGCTTTGCTGAACAGAAACAGGAAGCCTTTGAGAGGCTATAAATAGTGTGCTCTCTCTCCTCCTCTCTCTCTCTCTCCATTTTTCTCTCACACCCTCTCTAAATCCCTGCAGATAGCTCACTGTAAGTGACAGGTTCGTTGTTGACTGGGGATGCAGTATTCAACCTCCCTGTAGCCCACGGCGCACCAGCAGAGTCGGCTGACTGCCAGCGCCCAGCAGATAAACTCTGCCTGAAGAGCTTCTCAAAGCCCTGCCAAGTCTAAAACACCCAGGGCGCTTTTCCCCCTTCTCTCTACCCCTTCCCTTCTCCTGCTGTTGGGCGAACAAGCGGTGTCCTTGTACCAAAACTCTCAACATTCAAGAGTGGTGTCAGTTACTCATGGATCCTTCAGAGAGAGGGCTGTTTGAGTAGGTGGGAAAAAAGAGGGAGGACAAGGTGGGAGGTGAAGTAAATCGAGAATTTGAGAAGAGAGAAAAGGAGGTAGGTTGGATTTTGCAGTCTGTGGTGTTCAAGCTGCTTTGAGAGGCAAGCTTGTGATTGTTAAAAACAGGTTGAAGAGAGTTTGTGTGTGATGTAAGGTCTGGCAACTGAGATTTGCAGTGGGGCAGAAATGGTATCACGTTCCAAGGGTCAACTCTGCCTTGCGTGAAACGCTACTCCTCCCATTTAGGCCTCTCTTGTTCATCCTCTTTTCTGCTTTGCCCTCCAGCCTTAAGTTTTGCTCTGAGTACCAGTAATTGAATTTGTAACCATTAATCATTTTTGTTCTTGACTCTTAACCTCAGAATAGGCAAGTCTAACAAAGCATGCATTTTTACTGTTACTTTTCACCAGCTTGCTTTTTGCTGATAGCTTATCTGTAAATGCTACCCCCAAATCTTTGTTTTTATAGTGATTTTGTTTCTGTGTTTGACTCATTTTTTATGTTTCCCTTTTTAGCATCCTGCATGCATTTCCTGATTCTATAATTGTTTCGCTTTTATCTCACAACATAGAGATAGCTTCTGCTATCATCGCCGGTCCTCTACATTGATAAACTCAATGTGTGCCAATGTTCAAGCCGTTGACTCCAGGGTTGTTTGTTCAGTCAGATGCCTTGGCTTTAGATGCAGTTCGCTGCTGTCTTAGTTCTCCCGATTAGCAGATATCAAGCAATAGCTGGAATAAATGTTATTTAGTGCCTGTGTATTGGTGTTGATAAAAAGAGTCATGTGCACAGTCAAAATAAAAGCAGACCGGCATACATATGATACTGTTAGCAGAAATGGATTTAAAGGTGCTTCTCAATAAATTAAAGTGTCAAGGAAAAGATTCAGTAATTAAACTCAAATTGTAAAACTATTGTATTAAATTCAGTGCACACTACGACTGAACCTAAGACTGAAGTAGTCTAAGTCTTTTATTTTTTTAATTGTGATGATTTTGGCTAACATTTAACAAAATCCCACCAATTCACGATCTCTACAAATTAGAATATGATGACATGCCAATCAGCTAATCAACTCAAAACACCTGCAAAGGTTTCCTGAGCCTTCAAAATGGTCTCTGACAATCATTGACACCCTTCACAAGGAGGGTAAGCCACAAACATGCGTTGCCAAAGAAGCTGTCTGTTCACAGAGTGCTGTATCCAAGCATGTGAACAGAAAGTTGAGTGGAACAAAAAAGTGTGGAAGAAAAGATGCACAACCAACTGAGAGAGCCGCAGCCTTATGAGGATTGTCAAGCAAAATCGATTCAAGAATTTGAGTGAACTTCACAGGGAATGGGTTGAGGCTGGGGTCAAAGCATCAAGAGCCACCACATACAGAAGTGTCAAGGAATTTGGCTACAGTTGTTGTATTCCTCTTGTTAAGCCACTCCTAAACCACAGACAGTGTCAGAGGTGTCTTACCTGGGCTAAGGAGAAGAAAACTGGATTGTTGCCATTGGTCCAAATATCCTCTATTCAGATGAGAGCAAGTTTTGTATTTCAATTGGAAACCAAGGTCCTAGAGTCTGGGGTAAGGGTGGAGAAGCTCATAACTCAAGTTGCTTGAAGTCCAGTGTTAAGTTTCCGCAGTTTGTGATGATTTGGGCTGCAATGTCATCTGCTGGTGTTGGTCCATTGTGTTTTCTGAAAACTAAAGTCACTGCACCCATTTACCAAGAAATCTTGGAGGACTTCATGCTTCCTACTGCTGACCAGCTTTATGAAGATGCGGAGTTCATTTTCCAGCAGGATTTGGCACCTACCCACAATGCCAAAAGCACCAACAGTTGGTTAAATGACCATGGTATAGGTGTGCTTGACGGGCCAGCAAACTCACCAGACCTGAACCCCATGGAGAATCTATGGGCTATTGTCAAAAGGAAAATGAGGAACGAGACGAAACAATGCAGATGAGCTGAAGGACACTGTCAAAGAAACCTTTGGGCTTCAGACCACCTCAGCAGTGCCACAAATTGATCACCTCCATGCCACGATGAATTGAGGCAGTAATTAAAGCAAAAGGAGTACATGTACAGTAAATGAACAATTCCACAAAGCCAACAATTCACAAAAATTTTCGTTTTTTAAAAACAATTGGTTTTATGAAGTATTCTAATTTGTTGAGATTTAATTGGTGGGTTTTTGTTAAATGTGAGCCAAAATCATCACTACTTCAGTATGTGTAAATTGAATTGATTTAATACATATTTTTGTATTAAAAGGCAGAAACTTTATTTAATACAAAAGTTTCACAATTTGAGTTGAATTACTGAAAAAAATTAACTTTTCCTCAACATTCCAATTTATTGAGAAGCACCTATAAAGGTAAAAATGTAATTCTCACCATTAGGCATTTTAGGCATGCAAGATGTTTTCCGTAAATGTACCTTACCAGTAAGGTATCTAAATCAAAATCTATTGGAATGCATTATGAGTTGAGTTTCTCATGCAGTTCACACGATGAGTACTATGTAGAGTTTTCCAAATCAGTCAGTTGTAAGGTTCCTATGTAGGCAGTAGATGGGGTTTGAGATCTGCGTCGTCTATCCTGAGATATAAAATATCCTAATGGCTATTCGACTCATTTTGTGTTAAAATATTAATTACAGATCATTGATGATTGCCAAATAGGATTAAAAATTATATTAAATCCAAAATCTGTTTGTGATTGTTGGCATGTGCTGGGTTCTCGAACATTTAGACAAGTTAATCTCCTCTGGAACGTTTTAAAGCTAACAACAGTTCTCTTTTCAGTCCACATTGCCAAATTCCAAGAGCTGTTTCTTCTTCTCGGCCCTTAGGGCTCTTTGTCTTTATCAGCTCTTTCTTGACCTACCGCGCCCTTGTTTCACCCCCTACCGCTAGTGCACCAGTGGCTGACCTTGAATGTGGGTTATTATTGTAATGAGCTCTGCTTATGTGGAATGACCTGAGGTCAGGAGGGAGGGACTTGGTTGGCCGAGAAACGTTGGGGTGGTCCAGTAGTTTACATAGCACAGATTAAACTTTAGAACCCTGTTCAGTTTTGTATTCAGCAGTTTAAATGCGTAACTTCTGGATGTGAATGGATTTTGTTGTGAAGTAGGGGTTTGTAAGCGTTTCGAACTTGAAGTGTTTTTCTTTTTTGCCGACTCATTCCACTTAGCCTACAGCTTAAATGGTGCAAAACAAACTTTGAGAAGCCAGAGCTTGGTCTCTGGTGTATTGGTGGTGTATTGATGGAAACTATCTGAGGGCGAGATTGTGACCCCTTCACAGAAATATTAAAGGGTTTCATTGGTAGTTGGGCTTTACGTAGAATCTTATATGTGCTTTAACATCAAGGCCAATCCAGCCATAAATTTGTGCCTAGATTCAAACTACCCAATTTTCAAAAACAAAAACATTAAGTAAATCTTAAATCTTAAGTAATTTTATTTCAATGCAACATGTATATGTATAAGATCACTGCATATTCTTCACTGTGTAAATTCAACATGTTTCTTATTAAACTCACAAAAGTGATTTAGTTAAGAGTAGTGAGAGATTTTCTCTTTTGTTGTTTGATTAACATGAATGACAGAGAGCAGGAATATTAGAATATTAGCTCAGATCCAATATAGCCTACTGTCACGTTTTTGTTTTGTTTTTCTCAGCTGTGTTTGCTTTCACTTAAGACCTAAATTATTGAGATTACAAAGGTACTTGCAAAGACGGCATTTTGACATACAATTTTTTTATTTAACTGATTAAGGCCTGTAATATACCCGAAATTGCATTTAAATGGCTTAAAATCACTTGTTTTTAAACTGGCATGTTTAAAAATGCATGCAAAAGTTGTCGTGACCACGTAGCACAACAGCGTTGCTCGAGTGTGTAATCGCAATTGAGAATATTGACAGATTTCTTCCGGTTAATTGTGTCTTCTGCTATATCTCCCAACCCTAATTGTTAACCTAACACCATGTCAAATACGTGATTAATTGACCAAAATTAACTGAAGACACTTTAACGGCTAATCAGGTTTGCAATTCACTTTTAATTGTCAGACCTTGATAAGCAAAGCAACCAAGCTTCTGAAATCCACAGATGGAGAAACAAGACTCTGCAGGGTTTCGATTTGCAATCTTGTCATTCCTTGGTTAAGGTTCACACTATCTTGATTGTTATGCTGTCTGTCGGGGAGATTTTCCGCTCGGCTCTTGCTTGCGTTGAGGTCAGATTACTCAGAGCTGTACTAGGCAGTTTTTTTTATTGGGCCACACAAATACATCTTCACCAACGCTCCCCTTTCCCCCCCTACGCTCTCTTCCACTCGTTTTCTTTTCTCAGATTGTCTGTTTTCATGCATGGGCTGAAAAGTGAGAGTACCCCAGAGGTGAACTGGCACGGATCAATCTTAGAGAAACTAGGGCAAAAGCGGAGAAAGCCATTCTAAATGCTGTGGTGTCTACAGTACCAGTGAGTAAAAGCCTGGCTTTATGTGTGCTGCGTTTCACACTTGCGTTGTGGTTTAATAATACTTTTCACAATGACTGTGCTTTGAATACCGAAAAGTCATTCAGTTTCACTGAGAATTGGAGCGACAAAAATCATTGGTAATGCAATAATGTTGAAGCCTACTAGCAACCAAGAGAATAAAATATGAATTGATACCAGGATTAAAACTAAATGTTATCGGTTTTCACAGTGATTTTTCTCGTTCTGAACGTAACTTATTGAGCCATTTGTTGGTTGATTGGATGAATCAATTAAAACTGTTGGTTTAAAAATCGAATTTAAGCCTTTTTGTTTAGGTGACGGTGCAAACGTGTAGTTAGTAAACTGCTTGTTTTAACAGCCCAGATGTTGTTGTAAAGCACGACTTTTAACTCAGCAGCTTGGAGGTACAGTTTTAATGTGAACAGTCCTTATCTTTATTCAGTCCAACAGTCCAATCTTTATCTGCACGCCTGTGGAAAAGAGCAACACATCAATTTATATCTTGAGTCAAGTGTTGCTTAATAAAAACAAAATAAATAAATACAAATAAAATAAATGATAATAGTAATTATTATTTTTTAATTATTAATGTTAAAGTGGTAACATTAAAATCTATTTATTATATTAATAATATATTTATTATTTATGTTTTTATCTAATGTAAAAAAACAGTTAATAATAATAAGTTAATTAGCTAATTTGTTAAAAAACACTTTAAATATTAACTTGTTGACTGTTGCTCTTTATATTTTGTTTTTGAAAAAACATTACTGTTATTATTTATAATAATAATATTATGCATTTATTTCAATGTATATAGTAATAGTATGAAATAGTCTTGTATTGTTACGCTGATTTTTTTGATTATCTTTAATTTTTTGATGTACCTATTATTAAAACAACAACATGAATGACAATAAGATATAAAAATATTATTACCGAATCACATTTTAAATGTGTCATTCTAAGGGTTCAATATATTAATTTCAGCTGCCGGTTTTTGTAATCGTAAATGTTTGTAAGTGCTTAGATGGTCTTAGGTGTAGCAGTGATGTTACAGTCAGTTTTTTTCCCTCACCATTGTCAGTTCTCCATATTTAGCTCTGAGCGTCTGCTGACACACAGAAAACACACACTATTGGTTGCTAGCAGCAGCACACAGGTGTTGTTGAGGTTACCACTCCTTGCTTCCTTTCCAAGGCACTCTCTTTCGGTTGCTCAACAGATGCACAGAGACACACGCGCGCGCACTCACACATTCACACGCTTTCACATTCACAGCAATGCATGCACACACGCTCATCTCATAACGCCGAGCCGGATAGAGGCGTCTTACAGGTAAATAGATTTTAAATGCATATCAGGCGTGTGAAAAAATAGATGCATGGTGTGCTTTTTGTTTCATGCTGATTGCATTTGACGTTGTGTTTTATGAAGCGCCATGAGAAGGTTTTGTTCCTGTTTTTTTTTTTTTCTCAGCTCTCATAATTGCTTTGTGTGGCACGTAGGTGTCTTTCTGTTCTCCAGGAAAGAGAGAGTCGCTGCTTCTGTTGTTGCAAGGATGTGCGTCTCTTCATCCTCTTAGCAACAGGTGATCTCTCACTGAGAGGCTGTTGCTAAGGGCCGTCGGATGAAGGGAAACTCCCTGTGATTATCCCGCCTTTCCCACGGGGCTCCGCTTGGCCTTCCGCCCACTCAATCAACCGCTGCATCTGATTGGCAACGAGCGCCGCCAGTTAGGAGCCAATCCAATCGTTTGCTTTGAGCCGAGGAGGTATAAAATGTCTCTCAGATGGTGTCATTGTTTGCGGTCTGAACCAGGAAACCGTTTCCCCCAGTGTTTCCATCGATGCAGAACATCGAGCTGCTCGGCGTGGTTTCCAAAATTGATATTCTGCCTCCGCCGCGCTCTGCTCGCGTGGCCAATTGAACCAAATTAACCGTGCATAACGCCTGTCTCTCTGCAGAAGCTAGCAGTGTGTTTCTGCCTGCTGTCGCTGAGGTGTGGTAATGAGGTTTCTGTGGTAAACACGGCTAAAACGCCACGTTCCGTTCACCTGTCAGTTTGTCTCGCTGTCAAACCCTCAGCGGTGGTTTTAACTGTAACAAGTCAACAGCCAGGCTTCTGTCACGAGCCTGGTGGAGAGGCTAGTCTGCTCTTCACCCTGACAGGAGGATAACAAGAAATCCACAGGGATGCTGTTACCAGGAGATGTCAGGCAGAAAAACGGAGTTTCACATCTGCTTTTTGTTCATTTGATAACTGCACATTTAAAGCGAGCCAAGTGGGTTTGGATTGGGAAGAACTAGTCAATTTGTGAGCTCAACTGTGAGTTGTGTTTGTGTAGGCCGTCCCTTATTTGTAGATTTAAAGGCTAAGTTCACCTGAAATTGAAAATGCGTCCATGTTTTACACATCCTCGAAGCATCCTTAGGTGTAAGTGTCTTTCTTCTTTCAGAAAAATCCAATCGGAGTTCTATTAAAAATAGTCATTTTTCTTCAAAGTCTATCAATGGGGTAAGCATGTGTTTGTTACCAACAGTTCAGAAGACGATAAATAAAGTGCGCGCATCTTTAATAAAACGTCCCTCACACGGCTGTGGGGGGTCAATAAAAGCCCCCTGTAGCAAATCCATGCGTTTTTGTAAGATAAATATCCAGATTTCAAATGTAATACACACTTTTTTCTCACATCTGCTGACTGTGGGACGTGGAAGACGTGCAGGCGGATTCTGAAAAAGGGGATAAATTGAGAGTTGTAATGATTTCGAGTTGACTCTGTGGCCATATTTGTAGCACCTCGGTCTTTTCAACTCAAAAACTGATTGTTTAACTCCTGTTCAAGTTACGTGGTTCAAATCAGCAATAAAAACTGACATGAACATTTCAGATGGTGTCAAAAAACATTGAAGGTCACTCCAGCCAATCAGTCTCATGATCTTGGAACTGTTTTGATGATGTAATGATGACAACTTTACCAATTGGTGATTGGCTCTTTTATTTAAAAAGGCTGGCTTATTCCACCAAACTATGCATTGCAGGTTCTCCCAGTGGACCATCTACTGTATACATAAAGTCTTTGTCTGTACTTAATAATAATGTTGGCTTTTTGTCCCCATTGACATTCATATGTATGGAACCATTCTTCAGAATATCATCTTTTGTGTTATGCATAAGATATAAAGCGAATAAAGGATGAAAGAATTCTCTTTTTTGGGTGAATCAACCTTTTAAGAATAGTCCCTCCAAATATATGTAGATTTGCACGACACGTGCCTCAAAGAAACCACCGCTTTTGTAAAACACTATGAAAATGTCTGCTTGGCTTGCTTGGTTTTAACAACTGGAAAGCCAAATGAATCTTGGCACGATAAACAGGGCAGGCAGGGGTATGTTGGCAGATGATCCGGAGATGCTCTCTGGCTTTAATGAGACATATGTCTGTTTTGAATCTCCTCTGGATGTGGGTTATGATGTTAGACGAGACTCGGCTCTGTCGATGCGGTGGCTGTCTTTGCTTGTTTTTTCCCCTCTTTGCTCTTTTTCACACAGTTTTTGTTCCCCTCGTGGTTCAAGGCATTTTTCTTGCTTTCATTGTTTGAAGATGCCGTTTTGGTTCACAGATGTTTCCTTTGCTCTCGATTTAGGTTGTTATGCCTTTTACAGAAGAACCAATTTTTTTAGAAATTGTATGGTTTATTAAACCTTATTGAAATATTTAACAAATCTGAAGAAATTTTGCATGTGTGTTTTTGTTGAGTATCATATTTGACACATTAGGCTTTTATGCCTCATATGGCATAGGGACAACATGGACAACAATTTATTCAGAGGCCCAAACTAAGCAAAAATATGCAATTGTTGCAAATGCTGATATTTCTATAACCAAAAAGTGTTGATTTTAAACAGATCTTTACAATAATATAGCAATACTAACATAAAATGACGTAAATATCAGTCGTCGTCACTCTATAGCTCCCAATAATGTCTTAAGATGATATTTAAGTGGTGTTTGTGATGCTCTTTTCGGACGCTTGCACTTGCATGACATGGTGGTATAAAAGTGCTTTCCGTCCCTCTGTCCTCGGTGGTCTGGCCAATGGTTGACATCTCTGTACGTACCAATTTAATGCTTTAAATGTGGTCAGAAGAGCAGGTTCCAGAGGCCACTCGAACTCAAATTACAGACAGTTTTTGGTTTCCAAGAATCAGATTTTAAGTCACCCCTGCTTTCTGATTATAGGCCAGTGAGGTTAGAGCCCCATTTGTTTTATGACCTTCGAGATATTACCAGATTCAGCATACGCGAGCCTGTTTGCATGCTGGAACAGAGGAATTATTGTGGTTTTCCGTTTAGGGAACTGAATAAACATGAGTGACATTACCTTGCAAAGTGTGCAATTATTTGGCTTTTTAATCCACTTTGAATCTGACACGTTTAAAGAAAACAGGCCTCCTAGTATCAACATCGCATGAGCGCCGTGTTTTGGCTGGCAGAGTGTGAAAGTGTTTGGGGTTAAGCGCGGCTCTCTTTCTGCGTTTGTTTTCCAGCCGTTGATTGGCTCGCAGACTTTGTTTTCTCACGCGGTGGAATGCAACGATTCTTTACTTCAGGATGTGAGGCTGACAAGAGGATGTTTAAAGTCTCCCAGCACCTCTTTCTTTCTCAACGGACTTGTTTTTTTTCCTCTTTCGTACTCCAGATTTGAACTCGAAGTGATCTGATGTTTACACGGCTCAGATTAACGGCGCTAACCTGAAAGGCCTCGTAGACTGACGTACATCTGGACATAACGTGACATTGGTTAAACTATGTCGATGTGCTGAAAGGTGTTGATTGATGATTGGTTTAAAGAATCATAGTGTTCCCTTTCTTTTGGTCCAAGTTAGTGTTGATGTGAAATTCTTACTAGCTTTGCTTTTGTGGCGTTCCTTTAGCCACAACAGCAGGAACTTCCATTAAAAAGCACAAAAGTGATAAAAGTAGAGAGATATCAGTTATAAGCCGATATTATTGAAATTTTCTAATCCATTTCAGGTGATTTCGATTATATTTATAGCAGCATCTAATGTTCAAATACACTCGTCTGAATGTGCATCCTTTTCTGATATACTACATGATGATGTTGTGATACTGTAGCTTTCAAACAAATAAACTAAAATAAGTTGTTTTTTCTTCACCGCTATGTTGAGTTGCATTTGCTATTTCCTCATTGCTCTCAAATGTCAGTGCTATTTGTGTTCTTATCACAAGAGAGGAATATCCCGTGTTTTCAACCACAAAGCGCGTCTCAAAGGTGCAGCAGCTTGTCTTGGCAGGCGCTTTTGGGTTTTTTCCCTGCTAACATTTTGAAGTCATCGCAAACACCCACCTCTGCGGTCATTCTGTTGTGGCTAGACGTTACTTTGCTCTTTGAGCACGAGGCATCTGCTATTTCCATCGGTGTGCAGTTCAAGTTAATGTGTGACAGTCGTTGAACAGATGTGAGTTTCCTCAGCTGGGGAACCAGCCACATTTCGCCTCCCCAAGACGTCAGATCACCCAAGTATCTGAATTTGTTGTACCACTGGGGGACATTCTTTTCCTCCAGTCTTTCTCCAGAGACTTCTTAGTTTCTACGTCCTCCTCAGAGGGTTTGGCAAAATCATTTGCGCTGCTGAAAGAGTTTTCTACACTGGTTGCCTGAAGCTTTCCAGAACCGAATGGGATCCCCCCTCTATTCCTTCTCCATTGGTAAAGAAAGCGTTCCCGTGTCCTTTTACAAGCGTCCTATCGGGTGTCACTCTCGCTTGGGTCGTCCATTGACTCCGAAGAAGCAGATCATGTTTCTTTCCTGTAGAGGTATTCATTTCACACAATTGTACTTGATAAGTAAAGCCTGTCGTCGGCCCAGATTATGAAGCCGTTTCGGGGTGATTTAAATGATCGTTTCAGAAAAAAGGGGGAAAAAAAAGTGCAGGATTTATTTTTTGGTTTGTCATTTGTTTGAAAAACTCAGTCTTGTGTAAACCGCAGGATCCCTGGGGTGTGTGTGGACAGCAGGGTTAGTGTACGCCAAACTTGGAGGGAATCTCAAAGAAAACGAGCTCAGAACCGCTAATGGTGTGCGTCAGACCACAAATGAGAACGTGAGCCAGGAAGCCAACCTTGTTTTTGTTGAACCTCGCCGTCTCTCCCTCTGAGGTTCTGTATTAATTTAGCTCTTTATTTTTTCCCCTCTAGTCGTTCCACCTCATGCTGAGCGACTTGAGAGACTTAGCGGCTGGTGCATATGGTTAGCGTTTGGTGGTATTTCTGTGGAGATAACACATTTTTGGATTATGGTATGGGAACATAAGACTCTCTTGATGCAATAATTTATTGATGTAAATATTTTTTCGTAATATTTAATTTTTTTAAAATTAATTGATGCATTCATTTCATTTCCTACAGACCGTGTTAAGATGAAAGCTTAAGATAAACATTTACGAGGAATGTACGTGTGTGTGTGTGTGTGCACATATATGTACATTTCTCGTAATCGCCTATGAAGTTGTCCAAATTAAATGCATATTACTAATCAAAAAGTACGTTTTGATATATCTACGGTAGGAAAGTAGCTAAATATTTTTCACAGAACATGATCTTTACTTAATATCCTAATGATTTTTGGCATAAAAGAAAAATAGATAATTTTGACCCGTACAATGCATTTTTGGCTATTGCTACAAATATACCCCAGCAAAATTGTACATTATAATATTGTGATATGATTTAAGTTTTTACCTATTTTGCTTTTTTTCAATTAATACAAAAAAGAATTACAATTAATATTAATATTAGGTTAATTAATATTATATTCAATAAATTGTAGCCTGTGCATTAAGCCAATAACCAATGAATGATGGCATTAGATGATGCTAAATGAATCAAATCTTTTTTTAAATATGATAAAAATTATAATTTAGAAAGACACTACATTTGAATTTTAATATAATGTAATGTAATACTTAATTTAATTAATTTTTTTTAAATATATAAATTCATATTATATTTAATAAATTCTGGCCTGTACATTGAAATATTTACCAATAAATGATGGCAGTAGATGATGCTAAAGTTATCTAAAAAATATTCTACTATAATATTATAAATACTTGAATGAATAAATATATCCAAATCCATTTAAAGAGGTCTTTGTTGTTGTTTGAAGTCCCACACTGGTTTTACTGGCAAGTGGCTCTCATTGAGCTCTTTAACACTTCTTAAAGCTCTTTTCTGTCTTGTGTCAGTGGGTTTAACATGACCTTTAGTAGTCCTCAGGTATAGATGTTGGTGGTGTATGTGTAAACAGCACTTAGAGTAGCGTAGCAGAGGACAGGTGTTCAAATGCGACACCCTCGCTCTAATCCTCCAGTAATCCCAGCTGAAGCCATGTGTTCGCTATCTTGCTGCCGACGCTCTAAAGTAAAGCCAATGGACGCCATCCAACTGAAGAGGTAGAGCTGAGGCATCACCCTTCCTTCATAAAGAAAAACACTGGTCGTCCAATAAAATTGTCTCAATTGAGCAAAACGCTTATGCTTTAATGTCAGATGCATTGGGTTTAACTGAGAACTGGAATTAGTGCGTGACTCCGCAGTTCCCTCACAAACACTGTGGTCTTGTGAATTTTTAGTAACAAGATTGTAAATTCAAAAGCGCTCACTGGAGAAGGGAAGGCGCACTGAACAAAGCCGGCAAATGGTCCAAAACGGTCCAATATTTCTTTTAATAAAAGTGTATTCCAAATTAGTGCTGTCAAAATTGGCACGTTGATGCAGGCAATGCATTTTCCCAGTTTTATGGCTTTGAAAATATCTACGAATGAATTCCTGCCCTGTTCAGCTGTTATACTGTGCTCATAGTGTGTGCTCTAAAGTTGCATGCACTGTGCTTGTTTCATGTTAAAGTGCAAATGAAACTCCGAGCAATGCATGTCAGATCCATGTTGTGTTCAGCAGTGGTAGCTCTTAAAGTAACAGCAGCCGTATAACCTTAAAACCCAGCTGCTGTGATGTCTGTTAATCAAAGAACAAAAGAAAACCGAGGAAATCAAATACTTTTTTTTTAGCTTTAAGTATTCACCTATATTTAATTTAGAATGTATTGTTTGATAACTTTATTCATTTTCTGTTTATTTCCTTCTTGATGAAGGGCACAGGCAAATATGACATGACATTGTAATAGGTTTGCGTGAAAATTGTGTTTAGTTCACTTAAATTGGAAATTTGTTACTTTTTAAAGTCTAATAAATGTTAAAATGTATAGCTCTCCATTATACTGTAATGTTAGTATAGTCAACATTACATATAGTTGTTTCTACTAGGGATGTAATATATCGATTAATTCCATGATCTATTGTCGGAACGATCAATTAATCGATTAATCGTTAACCATAATGCTGCAAAATGCATCTTTTGCAGGCAACAGTCACTGGCACGAAAGAATTAATGGGGTTTTAGCCTGAATAAAATGCTAGTAACAGGATTAAAAAAAGAATAGATGTGATTATGATCATTTGATAAAATCAAGAGAGCGCGCCATACACTTGAGGTCTGGCACGGAGAACGCTGAATGCGCCTATTTAAATGGTTTTGTGCTGCTCGTTGTATTTTAAAACACAATTGCAATGTTTTCAACTGACATTGAGGCATTAAAATAAAATGATCCCAAACGTAAATGTGGCACGCGTGTGACTGCGCTGCGCATTAAGTGAACTGCTTTCATCAGCCTCGCTACAGCAAAACACACTGTTGCTCACATTAATTTGATCGGATTTTTTTTTTTTTGCGTTCCAGTAGGCCTAGCCTATTTTTAAAAATCCAGCATCTAGTGCATTAGATCATGACAGCTCATGTGTACTTGCAGACGAGGACGAGCGAGCGCGGGTTTGGCTAAATTTATTTGGAGATTACTGCTCAGGTCTTATTCGGCACGAATCCAAATGGTTCCATATTCGCAATGTATTTGAATGTTAAACTGAAAAGATGATCCTCTTCATATGAGCAAAAACGTCATTGGAACAGAAGAGAGGACCAGTATACTGGTCTATTTAAACTGACCAGTCTAACCTTTTAAATGTTTAGTTGATTGTATTTTATTTTGATAATGAACAGACTGCGATGTAAGTTTGAATCGCTAGAATATACGTAGGCTCCAGCGATCAAAAAAAAAAACTATTTCACAAGTGTTTCCTTTCATTTGTGCACTCTCACAATAAAAACAGAAGATTTGTGCTCTTATAGGGTCAGGAAAATGTTAGATCGTGACCGTGCCTCTGGATGCCGTTCGAGATATAGCCTTCATTGTTCTGGTTTGCCGGTTTCTTTTCCTAAATCTTCACATTCTAACCCTCTAATTTTGCAGGTTTATATTTATTATCTTTCACTTTTAATCGCATCTCTGACTGTGTGTGGTAAACATGGGAAGGGAAATTAAAGATTTCATGAATTAAGAATTCGTTCTATTTATTAATTTGTTCCCTTATTTCAGTTAAATCATGGGTTATGTTGGGAACAAAATTAATGAAACATGGACAATTGCCACAAATCAATCAGTCGTAGGATTGAATTAACAAGTTGTAGGAATTAATGAATCTATCTGTCCTTTGTTATCTGATGAAATGACTTAGTTACTACATTTCTATTGCTTTTCATGTTGAAGAACTTTTGTATTGTTTCTATTTTAATGTACTTTTAAAGTTTAAATCACATTAAAAGCTTAATTAGTATATTGTGAATGAATGATGCCTTTATATATTTATATATGCCTTAATCGATTGCATCTCTAATCAACAATTAACCAATCATCGATTAATCATTTACATCCCTAGTTTCTACATTTAATTTGGAGGCTTCACATCTTGAATGTGAAGAATTATTGCGATATACTGTAAAATATATTTTAAATTTTCTAAAGTTAGGTTTAATCGTGCTAAATCGTGAGCAATTTAAAAAATTATATTTTTTATTATAATTTTTTTCTTTAATCGATTGAAAGCACTATTACAAATACGTTTTTATTTGGATTTTTATTTTACTTTTTTCCACCTATAAATCATGTTTTGTGCATTGAAATGTTCAATGGATGTTAAAGGTTCTCCATAGATTCCAAAACCTTCATATTTAAAAGTTTAAAGTATAAGAAAATGTGTTGAAATTATTCAAATGTTTTTATTTTAATTGGTTCTTTTAACAGATGTTCACTGAAATGTTGTTAAAGATCCAAAATGGTTGATTTCCTTCACATTAATGCATTTGGCTGGCACATATATCCAAAGCAACTTGCATTGCCATCATTTTATCCGTTATGCGTTCCCTGGGAATTGAATGCGTGACCTTGGCATTGCAAACGCCAGCTGCTTTATCAATTACAGCCCTCTTCTGCTGCTTGGCTTTGGTGAACAAGCAGTGAGTCACAATAGGAACAAATGTTTATGCTTCTTCAGTCATCTCTCATTAACAACCACCCACATCTTGCCTTTCCGTTTTCTAATTTCTTTTCACTTCGTACAGATTTAATATTTTGTTGTGGTACAGAATACACATTCGGACATGAGGGTGTTTACATCCGAAGACGATATGAAATCAAAACCAAACTTTGTTTTCAATACACTTTCTTGGTCTAAATGTGGCAAATTAAATGTTTGCTTGTTTTTTTTGGAAGGAATAAACAATGCAACATGCGAGGTTTGCTATTAATATTAAATTACACTGAAGACAGTTTGGTGTAGAATTAGCATTGAAACTGTTTTCTAGTAAATGTTAAATAATTACAAAGAAGCATCAAGTAACAAATTGAATTTGACATGAAATGTAAAAAGACTGAAATAGCTCTACAGTTTTATTCGCAACTTTTTCTAGGATTTTATGCACAGACATCAATTTGCATTGACTTTTTCAAAGTTGAGTTAAAGTCAGTCGTTAAATAGTCTGATTCTTCTGCATGATTGTTTTATAAAGCAGTTGTTTGGTCAGTAAGTCCATTTATCTCAAACTACTTCAATAGAATAAGGATGCATGTCAACAGAGAAATGAACTAATTACTTTGCAGTAGTTTAAATTCATTTTAAATTAAATTGGCACATTTATCTTTGGTTTTAATTCGTTTTCACCCACCAAAAAGCTTTAATTCAATAGCCCATAATTAGATGATCAAATGGGCTCATGCGTGAAGTGCTGAGTTTGCAGGAGTGTTTGTGAGACCCAATGGTGGCGTTGGGGACGGGTTGAGGAGGAACAGCTGTGGCAGATTATGATGAACCTACAGCATTAAGCATCATTGGCCATGAGTAATAATCACAGAGAGCGCTAATGGTTCTTGGCACTGAGGTTAAATAATCCCAAGCTCTGTTCTGTGTTCACATATGATAATTGTTGTAATTGAACGTAGAGGTTTGACGTTGAGCCTAATGTCAGCTAATGCTTCCATAGCTGTCTGTTTACAGTCTCTGTAATTGCATTACTTATCCCCGCATTACTCCTTTTACCTTCCTTGAAATTTAATGTTAATTATGTTGAACTTTAATAACCAAAAAATGTATTCACAACTAACAATACATCTAACCAGTTTTTGTTTCATAAGCCTTCAAACTTGTTTATTCTGGTATTACTTTTATAAATAACTTAAATCAAATGCAGGTAATGCAGATCAGTACTCAAATAATATTAGTAGTAGTAGTAATATTGGTTTCTATTAATATATTTGAGTGTGCACTTTTAAGCCAATACTCATAATTTGAGAAAAACTTTAGGTTATCATAACAAAAAAAATTCAAATCCAGATTAAGATGTTCAAAAACTGATTATTTGTTCCCCAAAAAGCGATTAATCCATTGAAGCAATATAAAAGTTATTTTTCATGTTGTAACTGTTAACATAAAAAGTAAGTTGTCATATATAACAGCCTCTAAACTTGTTTAATACTAATCTTATTAATAGCTTTGCGTTTCTTCCCCATCGCAGGTTCATCAATGCATTTAAAATGATACATTTTTTAGTGCCCCAAGGTCAGTCGCATACGATTTGTCATGTGCATCTTGTCAGTGAAGCCTGTTCTGTGATTAGTAGTAAATCTCCATCGCATGCTTTCAGATGTAGCGCATTTAATACACAGAGCCATAAATCACTGACAAGCTGTACAATATTTAGTTTATAATTGTGTAGCTTGTCAGATACTGTTCACAATGTGTGGAATGGTGCACTGTGATTGGTTGAGCGGATCTTTCGCATTTTATCGTCACTCGCTTACTGAATCCTTTCTGAAATCTCCCACAGATGGAGTCTCCGGTCTCCACGCCTGCACCTCCACCGCTACACCTCCTCGCTCCGGGCGTCAACGCTGACATCTCCTCCCCGTGTGAGCAGATCATGGTCCGCACGCGCTCTGTGGCCGTCAACACCTCTGACGTGGCTCTGGCCACCGAGCCTGAGTGTCTGGGTCCCTGCGAACCTGGCACCAGCGTCAACCTGGAGGGCATCGTCTGGCAGGAGACTGAGGACGGTAAGGACTGGAGCCAGGTTAAACAGTTAATCACTCTTATATTTAATGTTAAGCTCATGTCAGCTGCTTGATTTGGTGGGGGGGGGGGGTCTAACTGCAATTCTTCTGCAGTTTGTGATTTACAGTACTTCAGGATTTCTACACTTCTTTGTCGGGATGCATGCACTCTTTGGCAAAAAAAAACTATTTTGATTATAAAAATCCGCAGGGAGCCCTGAGTTTCTCTCTTGTTGATAACTGCTAGTTCATAAGTGCTTCTCATTACAGTATTGAAAAGGCAGTTGCAGTTTCAAATACACATTATAAGTGTCCCAAAACTAAGAACAGATGCAGAGATGTGAAACTGAGCCACTCTTGAGATGCTGAAAACACTGGATCATGAGCTGCTCATATGTAAATGAACACAGAGCTGCGCTTGTTATCATTAACTAAAACTAAAAACATTTTCAGTATTTAAAAATAAAATAATTTAGGAAAATTTTATATAAATTATACTAAAATATTTTATTTCAGCTAGTTGCCAAAAAACACTGATAAAATAATTTTAATTTTAAATAAAAAAAGTAATGTTTTAAAACATGTTTAGTATCACTGAGATTATTATAATTTAGAATTGCATTATAATTTTTATTAATAGTTTGAATTCTTTTATCATATTTTCTGTGTTCATTTTAATTTAGAATGTTTTAGCAATTTAGTTTAGTTGTCCGTTTTAAAAATTTGTGTCTATATAGTTTTAATTCATTTTTGTTTCAGTTGTAGTATCTCAAAGTAAACGAAATAATAATGACTAAAGTTTTATATATATATATATATATATATATATATATATATATATATATATATATATATATATATATATACATTTCATTTAATGTCAGTTAACATTTGTCAATTAAATTCTTTTTATGGTCTTAGGTTTAATTAATTACAATAACCATGAATATAAAAATCTAATCAAAATACTAAAATAACACACAACAGCTGGTTTTATTTCGATTTCTCTAAATCCTTAAATGTAGCTTTTCTTCAGCCACACTGAAAGAATCAGACCACATACTTTCACTGAAGCTCCGCCCTCTAACAATGCTAGTGTTCTGATTGGCTGACACTCAGATTCTGAGATTCTTTTTTTCTTCAGGATGCTTATTTCTGTCAGCTAGCAGAGATGTTTAATATGTGGTTTACCAAAAAATGCTAGCAGGATATTGCGCATATACATCTATAAACAATTAAGCCTGTTTTGTGCTGTTTGCCCATCTAGTGAAGTGCAGACTAGGGAGAACACACATTTGCTTGTTAAGCTTCCTGGACGCTAATTCCACCTTGGCTTTGAGCTGGAGCAGGTGATTGACAGAAAAGCTGCTGTTTGCCTCATTTTTCTCCCATAAAACCGATGTTTTTCATCCAGGACCGGTGCCAGACTGTTTAGATGTGCATGTCAGGATTGCGTTGCTGTAGCCATTAGCCATTTATGTGTGTTTGTGCTATAAACAAACAAAATCCAGACATCGCAGTTTGTTTTCTCCACCTAGTGAAGCTTAACCTCTGGGTTTTTCTTCTTAAGTCCTCTGAAGTGTGTGTTATTAGCTATCTGTCAGACACTCCTTTTTTTTTCTTTTTTTTATAGACTGGTGGGCATTCATAGGTAAGTTACCCTGACAGTAGAGGTCTTGTTTTAGCAGGCTAATGGTGTTGTATGTTGTAACATGAGCAAGTCTTGCTCGGCTATTTGGCCGATGTCTGTTATTTGAACACCCAGCCGTGTTTCCTCTCTGTTCGATTAATGCAGAATCGCTGCCGCTGGCAATTTCAGGCAAGGTCAAAAGGCTCCACGCAGCTCGTACTTTCACCTTCGCCCACTCGTTCCATTAGCTCCATTAGCTCCGCTAACGCACAGAAATTGTGTTCGTTCACACCACATCAAATGCTTCCTGTCTTCCCCCGGTCTCTTCATATCTCCATCTGTCTCGCTTTACCTCCTGTCCTGATGATTCAGTGCTGAGGTCTCATGGCACAGTGGTTTCCATTTGACGAATGCAGAAAACAAGCCAGAGGAAAGTCTGAAAGCACCTCCAGAGAGGGACACGGGAATGAGCAATAACAGCCAGACCCGCATGCCTTGCAGCTGGAGGCTGTGGAGCTGTTAGAGACGTCTCTGTTCGGACGCCCGGAGGCTTTCTGAGCTCTTTGGAGAGTTGTGTAATGGATGGACGTCTGGGTTATTGGTTCATCTGATCTACAGTGGCTTACATAAACTAGTGTGGTGTTTATGAAGTTCACACGAGACAGAGTTATCATAGTTTTGAATTTTACATTAAGTTTTTTTTTTTGCACTTTAATTTAAAAAAAAAAAAATTTGGTTTAGTTTTCACACTGATGCTTTACACTAAATTCTTGTTTTTTCACATTAGTCAACTAACTAACTAAACTAACAGAACTATTTTTATAGCAAGTTAGTAAAAACTGTTTTAGTTGACAGTGCATTGTCTTATTGTTTTAGTAAATTAAATTTACATTAACTGTGATTAATAAATGCTTATGGCGTTGTTTGTTCGTGTTTACTAATGTTAAACAAATTAACCCGTTATAAATTGTAGTGTTAGCGCTTTCACTCCACTATTGTTAGTTTTAGCTTCGCTTTAGTGTTTTTCAGTTTTCATTTAGCTTTAATCTTATTATACTTTTAATATTTTAGGACTGTCAAAGTTAAATGCATTTGACTAAACTAATCTGATACAATTGCTAAACTAGTATAATTTAATCGATAATGTTATTTCTATATTGCCAATATTTTTTTAATGCAGGTGGGTTGTGAATTTCAAACTTTGTTTATTTTTATATATCATTTCTAGTAATATAGCTTTTATTAATTTATTTTTGTTTTTAATAAGTCATTCAGCAAAGACCATTAATGGCTTTTGGGATCAGTGTTTCACAATTAAACCTGACAGGTCTTGTAGTAGTAGGTGTTCGCAATCCGAATAAATCACCGCAGCTAATAGAAATGTACTTGCACAGCTGGCTAGTTTCTCTGCATCACTGGTGCATGAATTATTCTGCATATGTATGTGACTCTCATCCAAAACCTTGCATTCTGTTTAACTGAAGTCATGCTCATTTGCACCTGAAGTTTAAACAACCTCTTTGCGATGTAATCTGACTACCAAATGCTGACCTTTGGGGCGGCAGTGTTTAAAGGGAAGCGTGCGGATCAAAGATCGCTCTCCTTCTGAGCTGTCAGCATGAGGAGATGGAAGTGCCCCTGACCTGGCAACCCAGACCCTCCTCCATCAGCCTGCGACCGCTCATCAAAACCAGAGCGAGTAACGGGAGGTTCACGGAGAAGAGACAGTAGATTGGGCGAGGGAGCAAACAGCTCGGAGAAAGTGACATTTTGCAAGAGCAGCACAGCAACATGCGTTTCTGCGCCAAGGGTCAACCCCACCTGCTGACACCCTCAAATCTCCCAGTGCTTCATGGCTCCTGCCAGAAAAACATCCCTGAGGTGGGCTGGCAAGACACTAGCTTGGCTTTGGCAAAACTACCGGAGTTGTTTCGATTCTTGAATCCGGGTGGCAAACCTCTACACACGCATTGCAGGTTCTTTCTGTCTTTTGAGCCAATATCTCCAAGCAAGTTTTCTCTTATTATTAGACGTTTGCCATAACCAGTCCTGTTTTCACCATCCTCAAAGCGTGATGTTCAAATAAGCCTTTGTCTCTCCCAGAAATAAAAGGGATTTGAAGCAGGAAAATGGCGGAGGAGATAAGACAAACTTTGTTCTGGAGAACGGCCAGACCTTTCCAAACAATTCGAGGTTGTTTACTTCGCCGTGAGGAGGTCCTTGGAGCTGTCTGAAAGCTGTTTCTCTTGGTGGCACATTTCCACCTCTCCAGCCGGCGTGTCTGTCATAAACATGGTGGCGCTGTCCAAATCCAGAGCAGAAGTCTAGTGCCGTGGCCATTGTCCCCTTTTCCGAAGGAATGTAATGAAGACAGACACTTGACATGAGGATGTCAGCTCTGGAAAAGACACAAAGAGCCCTGTTGGGCTGTCGTGTTTGCCCTGGAGAGAGTGGTATTCATTGCTTTTCGTAGTCTCTCTCGTCTCTTTCTTTTTTTCTGTCAGTCAGACGGACCTCGCCAAGCGAAACACACACAGAATGCCAGATCGAGCCTGTCTGTTTCTCTCTCAGCCTGTGGTGAAGCCTCAACTCGGCCTCGCTCTGCTTTTGGTTTTGTTCCACACTTCCCTTTTCGTCTCTCTTCCTTTTTTCCTCAGATCTTCCATCAAAGTCTTTCTCCTCCTCGTCTAACGGCCCTCACATCTCGCAGCGGGGATCCAGCTAGCTTTCTGGGTTCCTGTCAGCACTCGGCAGGCTGTCAATATTGGACAACAATGACCAGATGCGGCTCGTTCTCGCTCACATTTCTCCTCTGGCTTGTGCAAGCTGAAAATCTGAAACCGATGAAGACATGCCAGCTAAGAATGACCTCAACAGTGTTGACGTTAGTTCCTCAGAGCTGTCTTCTGTAACGATAAAGTGATATCGCCTGGGAAGACGGAGTCTTTGTGAGTATTTTCCAGGTTTGAACGGCACATTTTGTTGAGTACCTTTCACACTCGTAGGATTCAGTCCACCTGCTTTACTCAAGGGTTTATAATTGCCATGTGGCAACCCTTCGTCCTCCACTGGGAAAAGTTCTGAGGATGGATGTCTGGGGGGAGGGAAGTTACTAAGCTGTGCCAAATCACTAGTGTAGATATTAGAAAAGAAGGGCCCCTTCACGTCCCCTCCTTCCCCTTCTTCTTTCCCAGGAGACCTGCTCACCTCGGTCATGTGACCCAGATAATCAGAAGAGGCAGCCACCAAAGCAAGCATGATCACAACCTCATAAAAAAATACAAAATTAAGATAACTGATTGTTTCTGCACTAGTCTCATGCAAAAACAGATGTCAAACAGGAAAATCTGTAGCTTATTTTCAATTCAGGATTTCCTTCATTGTATATTTCTTAAGTGGTTTGAAGATCATTTCATATAAATATTGAAAATAATGCACCCTCGTGCACGTATGTCTACATAACGTTGTGACATTTTTTTTCTTATTGATTATTGAATCAAAAAATGCATTAAAATGCAGTACATGCAAGGTGTATAATGTGCTTTTTTTTTCTTTTTTGATGTTGTGTAATCTTGTGCTGTGACTCCAAAAAGGAAGAAAGAAAACAGATTTACCTTTTATATATATATATATATATATATATATATATATATATATATATATATATATATATATATAAAATTAATGAAGATGTGTATACTCATGGCAAAAATCTGTAAAAAAAATAAATAAAAATTTACACTCGTAAAAAGATGATTTTTTTATTTATTGTGATTGTAACACTTGAGCCATTTAGTTGAAATAACTGAAGAAACCTTTCTTTATTGTGGACGTAATCTCTCTTGAAATATATTTGATAACAGATAAACAAGGGAAAAAACCAGTGTGACACGTAAATTGGCCTATGCTGAGTTTCAGTTCATTTTTCTGACACGCTAAATTTGTTCACAGAAAGGAAACTTGGACAGAATGCGACATCCTTTTTGTTTTTATTTTACAAAAGCACAGTGTTTTGTTTTTCATTGTGAGTGAATTGCCTGTATTCGTTTGTAAGGACTTGACGTGTGTGTGTGTGTGTGTGTGTGTGTGTGTTTATGTTCATATGTATATATATTGCTTCTAGTCTTTCTGTTTTTGTCCCTGTGTTCGGACAAATCCCAAATTAATCAGACACAATAATTTCTAAAACTCCCTTTTCTATGGACTCTCCCTGACCTTGAGCTCTCGTGAGTGACTTGTTAGCCTTTCTTTGTCCACCCGGTCACACCGATGCCCTTTCCACTCTCTTTCTCTCCATTTGACCTTCAGCCGGTGAAAAGAGGGGCTGTGGGGAATGGCGAGTTAAAAGAGAATAGGAAAGGAGGTGCTGGGTCAATGCCGTGCGACCTGCAGTCTTGCCCCCTCCCCACACCCAGCGGGACACAGGGGCAGATTATGGAGACCATGCTTGCCCATTATTGAAACTCTTTGAGGGAGAAATTAGACTGGTGACCCAGGCAGTGAGGGTCCCTATCCCCTCACCCCCCCAACCTTCTTTTTTGGGCTTGTCAGTTCTTTGTTGCCAATAGGATACTCTTTGATGAGGCTATTGGGGGAAGGTTGGACTAAAGGGCCTAAAGCAATAGCAATGACCCCTTTATTGCTGTGAGGCAAGGGCGCTGGGTGGAAATGGTGTATAAGATGACAAGTGCACTGCTTTTTGGGTAGAGGGGGGTGGTAGGATCAGACTTTCATTCTCCCCAAGTCATTGCCAAGATTATCTTAAAGGCTAACCCAAAGAGAGTACTCTAAGCCTCAGTCTCTGAATTTTCCATGTTGGTTTTTGCTAGTTAAGGAATCAATCTATTTGATCTTGGGGATTCTTCAGGTGTGGTACGAAGGGTCTTTCTTCTGTGCATCAACATCCAGTCTTTTTAAGCTCCCAGTCCCCCATGCCAGTTCCTGTTGTCTTGCTACCTGCCTTTTAAACAAAAGCAAAATCAAACAAGTGCCCTCAGTCGACTAGCGTCAATCATTCAGGACTTTTTAGTGTCTATTTCTTAACTCGATGAGACAGCGGGCTCTTCTCTTAGCCTTGAAAATGTGCCTGGAGTCTTAGTTTGGACTTGTCTGGCGCACCAATTTGCTTCTCTTGGCAGCTGGACAGCACAGAGGTATGCAGAACAGCCATTGAGAGCTCCGCGCAGCAAGCTGGAAAAACAGCCAATGCGAGCACAATGAAGCAAGCGCTCTCAGCTTGTTCGCCGTCACGTTTTCCGTGATCCACAGACTTGTAATGATTCATCCTCTCGAAATTTCACCGGGTTAAGAGGCGTACAGGGAAAGTTTGGGCAAGCTCTTGCAAAATCAACAAACAATGACATGGCACTTTAACATGTTGATGGCTGCAGTGAATCTGTCACGTAGAATAATCTCAAAGCGTTTGATTTAGCTCGGCATGCTTTGGAGCGAGTGCGACACTTAGGGCTGTGGTTTGTTCCAAACCAAGTGTCATTAAGATATGCATTCTTGTTTGTCAATCCAACCAGATTTGCAGAATTGCAGATTGCATAAGATTTAACTGGCATAGAGAGGAGGGAAATGTGTAATGTTGAAAGAATTCTCCAGATAAGTGGAACCAACTGCCTGAGGCTCCCTTCCCCAGAGAGAGGGGGAGAGTTTCAGCTTGGTTAATGATTGGGCGGCTTTCGAGAGTGAATAAATGGCTGCTTCATGAGCAGATGGAAACAAGGTTGGGTTTTAGGTCTCGTTGTTTGTAGCCGGTTCTAGCATCCCTCCAACCCCCAGTTCTCATTGCTTCACTTGCGATTCACGATTAGGAGCGCTGTCTTAATCTGTCTGCGACCAAACCTGTGAGAATGTTAAGATGATTTACAGGTTATCTGTGAGTAATTCCAGATGAATGAAGGCATGGGGTGTGGGGAGGTGTTTACTGTGCACTGTGAAGTGAGGGATTAAGACTACATTGTATTTCATACTTATTGTTTGTGTTAAAGGCTTCGTTTTCTTGGGGAAGCATGCAGAGTTTTGGTACTCGGAAAATTCTGAGAATGACATTTCTTTGGATACATAATGTATGATTTGTCATTAGGTTGTCATGAGAAACACCCATGCAACAATTGCTATGTTTCCATCCAAAGATTGGAAAATCAGTTAAAATATTTGCGAAATAAGGCACAATTTACATCCAACAAGTCAAAGACCACAAAATTAGTCAAAATTAGTCAAGGTATCCCATCCCTTTGTGCAAAGTCACATTACTTTTTTGATGCCCATGGAGGAATTTACAAGGTATTAGAATTTTATCTTAACGAATAAAATGTTTATCCTACTCAACTGTGTGCGAAAGCTTTTTATGCGTATTTTTATTTTGTGATATTCCAAAATGCACATAAACATAGGTGGATGGAAACATAGCTATTGTGTTAATGTTTATGGTTGCAAAAACGAACCTCAAGAAAAATTTCTTAAAACACTCTTTGGTTCCCAGAAAAATAACCAAACGGGAACCAAACGCTACCATGAGGGAATGTTCTGTCTGCTAGGAAGATCGTTTGTGTTTGGTAAACATAAGAAGGCTGTCGTCTGAGCAGGTCAGGGCTTCCATTCACAGAGTTAAACACCTACTGTGGAAATATGAGCCATGCTGGAGAATTGGCAGCCACTCCTGCAGTTATACAGCGCTATCTCTTATCTTATAAAAACTAAAGTAGTCTGCAGTAAAGGTCTCCAGTGCAAGGGTGCAAATGTCGCTTCAGAGCTGACGACTAGTGCTCAGGTTTCGTCAAAGAGACTTGCTGACACGTAGAGGTCAATGGCAGGGAATGTGAGTTACGCACATTCATGTTCTCAATACGTCGCAGTGTTTTCCCGTTGGCTGTGGCACACCTGTGTCATAATACTCTTTTATTATTTCTGGAGGTGAGCGCACACCTGTTTCCCAGCCTGTACTGTACTGGACTCTTTCAGTGAGTTTTAATGAGGCTCAGGAACCGAAAGAATCAGACAGGGTTCCAATTACAGCTTCCTTTTTATAGGGTGCTGGAATAAGGTCCTCGCGCCGCGTGCCATTAGAAATAATATTATGCATTTCAGAAAATGACACTGAATGGGCAAGTTGGTTAACTTTCCAATTCACCTTGCCACGCCGGTGGTCCTGGGTCTGGTTTCAGTGGTAACCATTACCATTCCAACAACAGCTGATGTCATGCTAATTGTTAGCAGATGTAGTGGTGTTTTTTTCAGTCGCGTACAAAAGGCCAATTATCGCCATTTCCCATTTGGAGACAGGATTTGAGTATTCTGCTCAATTTCCCCACTGGTGTCATTGAGATGGAATGAGCGCCGTTGCAGTGGCTGCTCGCAGTTGCCAGTTGTCAAGGAAACACAGCGTGAAAGGCAGAACTAAACACATGGAGGGGTTTTGTCTCCCTTTGCAGTCGACTGCGGTGTGAAATTTTTATTGCCTGGCACCTCTTGATTAGCTGTTTTAGAAGCAGGCAATTGATGCCCCATTGCGAATAGCGCCTTGCAGCTTGAAATCAAACAGATATCTCTAGTGTGCTTTGTCAGTCACAATGAAAGGTTGCAGAGGCTGTCCTCAAAAGCACCATAGATTTTAAAAAAAAAATGGTGGTGTTTAGGAGGTCAGTTGCTTGATTGAGTGTGTGCAGTGGAATTGCATTGTGGGTGGCTGGGGAGTTGTAGAGGTGTGTAAAGTCTTCCAGGCACTGGATGTTTACTGATACAGCATCCTTAAAAATGATAGCTGCCGCCACCTGGTGTTAACCAATGAGGTTCAGTAGGTGTAGGCTAATTCCCTGTCACTCTTTTGGCACGCTGCATCTCTCAGTGTCTGGATTTTGTTGTGCTAAATGTCAAGCAGATGGCACACAACCTGCAGGAAGCCGAGATTGAAGTTGACAGATCTTGGGAATGCTGGATGCAGATGATTCTTTTTGGATGGATTCCAGTTCAAAACACACACAAAGTATATGTGGAGATCCTGCATACTGAGGGCATGGGCTGACCAGTGTTCCCCAACACCCTTTCTTTTCCTCTCTCTATCCTATACTTCCCTCTGCATACTAATAGGTTTCTGTGCACCCTGCTGTTCCTGTTGTCTTTATACAGGAGGTGTTCTAAATTTGGACATCTGTGCCGAGGAATGTAAAATCGGCAGTATACTTGTGCCAACAAGCACTCATTTATCTTTTTTGCCAACTTTCATTTTTGTAGATCAAGAACTAGGCTAATGGTTATTGCAAACAAACCTACCTTAAAATACGTTTCAATGTAATTTAAATCATAAATCTAATTTCTGGTGGATTTTTGATATCGCCCAGCCCTAGTTCAAATCCATTAACATGTTTTCTGACATATCAGCAGGACTTACTCGTATAAACATTATAATAAATCATTATCTGGGGTACTACTTGTGCACAATGCGCATTTCTTTATATTTAGCCTAACCTGTGTTTTACTGTCACTATGGATGAGGAATGTATGATCTCTGTCTTAAAATGCAAGATATTTAAAGTGTCCATGAAGTATGCTTGGAATAGTTCCACTTAAGCACAATCAAATATACTTAAGTATATCTTTAGTTGGACTACTTCTGCACAATTAAAGTGCATTTAGTAGAAAATTAGTTTAATTTAACAGACTGTAAGTAAACCTGTTTAGTATGCTAAAAGTACAGCAAGTTTTATTTTATTTTTTTGAGTACATAACTATGTAAATGCACCTGTAATGAATATACTTAAGCATGAAATAAATGGATTTCAAATACATTTTATTATATTTATTTTTCACTAGGGTAGTCTGGGTCTAAGATCCCCAAACAGATCTTTGACTTGAGATGATCTTAGTTGTAGTTCTGTTTAACGGAAGTATTATTTCCTATATTGTTGTTTTTCTTCTTCAGGTATGCTGGTTGTGAACGTTACCTGGAGGAACAAGACATATGTGGGCACGCTTTTAGACTGCACTCGTCATGATTGGGCACCCCCACGGTAAGCCTATGCTCTTATTTTTGGTAGGGAAAATTCTACATCATTTTCATATGCATACGTTCAGCTTGTTATGAATGTGGCACAGCTTTGCCGAACAAATACAGCATGATGTTAATTCTTTGAACAATAGATCTGTTTGAATTCATCCTGGCCACTACATACTCGACCCTCTCATCACCTCCTCTGGGCTTTTGTGTGTTGCCGTTGTAGTAATGAAGGAAACATTAGGGTAATGGCTCAATACCCCCCCAGCCCCCATCCCCAGCCTCGCTGACACCCACTTTTTGAAATCTAACATCATGAAGGAATTGATTTTCTCCTCCTTGCATTGATCTAAAGCAGCAGTAGTCCTTCACAGACCAGCGTTTCAGTTATAATTCTACTGGGTCCTAATGCCAGGAAAGTCATGCCTGCCAAAAATATTGGGGCTAATATAGCTCGAGGCAATAATAGTGTTTCTTTTTCACCCTGCAAAGTGTTTTTTTTTTTTTCATTAATTTATTTTTTTATACAGTACAGACACTCCAACACTTATGTTTTTTCATGCTGTATCCTGCCCAAGGTCAGATACCAGCACGGCATGGCACAAATTATTTGCTGTACATAACGCGGTGTACATTTAAGAGACTCTGCCTCAGGAGGCAGCTTGTAATTTCTAATCGTAATGTTCCAGAAAAGGCTGTATTTCCATGGTGCACTTTATCTGCCGGCTGCAGGAGGCTGCAGGCAAACATTACTAACACAGCGTTAGCCCCTGGGGAGAGTGTCGGTGAAGATGATGCACTGCATTCATATAGGAGCGTTTCTTCTGGATGTTTGCTTCCCAGTCTCTGCTGCTTTGAGTCACATGTAGTCCCTGGAACAGGTTAAAGCAATTAAAGATCAATGCAAAAGTCATTCCTGTATTTTTTTGTTTTGTTTTACTATCACCATTTCTGAAGCCTCCAATAACAGATCTGACACGAACAGTGATGGTTTGGGTGTTAAGATGTGTTCCAGTTAGTTAAGGGGGTGGGAGGGTGTTGTGATGATCCTGTTCTGTAGACTTTACTACGGTTTAATGCATGTGCTTGAATCGAGCTCTCTGGTTGATCTTGCTCTTCTGTTGGAGGATGTTATCACACTGCATCTAATCAGCAGCCAGGTCACCCTGGTTTAATCCTGCAGCAGTGTGACACTGCATGCAATTCATCAGAACAAGCATTGCTGTCGAGATCAGGGATAACGAGAGGATAAAAACGCACAGCACGTTGCTGGCTCTCCAGGGCCCACTGGAGAAGCACTTTTTATGGAGAGGCTGGTTTAGTAGAGAGGACATCTCTCATCCAAGAGCACCGTTAGCACCCTTTGTGGTTTGCAGATAATTGTGAGAGGTTTATGTGGAAAAAGGACAATGCTTATATATTTATATATTGATTCTGAATTCATTGTCAGTGGAAAAATTCCTTTTTCATATAGAACGGATTTTTCCTCCTGCTTCCTCAGGTTCTGTGAGTCACCCACAAGTGACCTGGAGATGAGGAATGGCCGTGGACGGGGTAAAAGAATGAGGCCCAATAGCAATACGCCAGTCAACGAAAACAGCAACTCCTCTGATAACAAAGGCAGCAACAACAGCAAGACTCGAGCCGCATCCAACAGCAAAGGGCGACGGGGCAGTCAGAATTCCTCTGAACGGCGCACCCCACCAAACAGCAACACTGAGGATGTTAAAGCTAGTCCTTCATCTGCTAACAAACGCAAGAACAAACCTGTCTCCGACATGGAGCCCAATTCCAGTTCAGAGGACACTAAGGGTAGCAAACGTATGCGCACCAATTCAAACAGTGGAATACCTCATACTGTTCTTCCACTATCCAGCATCAAAGCTGAATCCTTGCCTCCCTCTTTGGATCGCAACTGCCCCTCGCCGGTGCTCATCGACTGCCCCCATCCCAACTGCAACAAGAAGTACAAGCACATTAATGGCCTGAAGTATCACCAGGCTCGTGCACACAATGATGATGACATCAAGCTGGACATAGATGGTGATAGTGAGTATGGTGAGGACTCCACTTTGCACCCAGAGCCAGGGAGTTGTAATGGTGCATCCATTTCACAGAAGGGATGTGTGTCTCCTGCACGGTCGGTCACCCCTAAAGGCAGAGGATTTGATGCCCAGAGTCCATCGCCATCATCAGGAAAGTTCAGCTCTAAGCAGACTGGCAAGAAGAAATCAGAGGGTGAGCATGAGTCGTGTGTGCCCATGGATGGCTGTGAAGATGGCCCATGTCTTACAGATGAGACGAGCAACGATGGCATTGATGATAAAAGAGGTTTGGACAAAGCTAAGAAGTCTGGCAGTGGAACCAAGGCAGACAAGCTTGCTCAGAAGCCAATGAAGTCAGCAAGGCCCCTCGTTCCTTCCTTACCTCCACAGCAGTTGTACGCCTTACCAGCCTCCAGCTTCCCTGCCCCTAATTCTGGCTCCTCTTCCAGCATGGGCTCTGTGGTCCAGTCCATTAGCAAGAGCCCCCAGCTAAAAACCGTTCAACCCAAACCTGCAGTGATTGGAGATTCCTCAATAAACCCAGCCTTAGGAAGCTCTAAGGACAAGAAAAAGAAAGATAAGAAAAAGAAGGAGTGTGGTAAGGAAGGAGACAGTCCAAAAGCCCCTGGCAAAGGAGGGAAACCTGAAGAAGGTAAAAGCCCATATTCTGAAAGCTCAGACCAAGGCAGCAAGAGCGAGGGGATGTTAAATGGATCCACAGATCCACATCAAAGTCGGCTAGCCAGCATTAAAGCAGAGGCCGACAAAATCTACAGCTTCTCTGATAATTCTCCCAGTCCTTCTATAGGAGTGGCCAGTCGGATAGAGAGCGGGGCGATGGCACAACCTCTCACTCCACTTCATGTGGTTACCCAAAATGGGGCTGATAACTCTTCTGTGAAGACCAACAGCCCGGCGTACTCCGACATCTCTGATGCAGGGGAAGATGGAGAGGGCAAAGTCAAGGACAAGTCTGAGGATCAGGCAATCCGGGAAGGTGCCAAGAAATCTCTATTCCCATCCCAACCCCCAAACAAAGACTCTACTTATTACCCAAGTTATGAAACGTACTACTCGCCCAATTATGTCAACCCAAACCCCAGTCCAGGAGTTGCTAACACGGTCACATCATTGCAAGATGGTGCAGTGAAGGTGAAAAAAGAAGAAGACCCAGAACCTGGCAATGACAAGGGCAAATCAGAGCCACCTGAAGATCGAAAGCCAGACACGGGTGCATCCACTCAGCAGCCACCACAGCCTTCAGTCATTCAGCAGCGGTCTAACATGTTCATGCAGCCCCTCTATTACAATCAGTATGCTTATGTACCTGCCTACGGCTATTCACCTGATCAGGCCTACCATAACCACCTGATGAACACAAACCCAGCTTACAGGCAGCAGTGTGAGGACCGCCAACGCCAAGCAGCTGAGCAGCATCGTGCTGCAGAGAAGAAATCAGAGGCTGCTCAGAAGGATAGGGAAGCATCCATGAAGCAAGAAGAATGGAAGCAGAAAGCATCAGTTCCTCCTACTTTGTCCAAAGCACCAAGTCTCTCAGATTTGGGCAAACCATCCCCACAGGGCAAGCCCAAAGATCCCTCGGAGCCTGGCAAGTCAGTCATTATCCCCAAAGGGGAAGATGGCAAGGGACAGACCCAGCAAGGTGAGGGGTTGAAAATGAAGCTAAGTGAAGCAGGACATCATGCAAAAGACGAGCAGAAACCAGGCATTGAGTCTGGGAGATCGGCTATGGAGCAGGCAATGTACATGTACAGACAGGTATGAAACCTCAAGCTCATTTATTGTTGAATCATTTTCATCAGTTTGTTTTTTTTAATAAATATACAACTCCCATTTTGATAATCCTCTCTATGCACGTATCTGTCTTTCGTAATGGGCATTTCAAACTCTGCTTTCTTTCCCAGGAGCCAGACTCTCGACTGTGGCCCTACGTTTACCCCAGCAAGTACCCCGATGCTCAGAAACAGATCGATGAGGAGAGGTGGAAGGATGAGAGAGAGCGGGAGCGGGAGCGTGAGCGGGAAAGAGAACGGGACAGGGACCGCGATAGAGAACGGAAAGGCAAAGAGGAACGTATGCGTCCTAAAGACACTCCCTCTAAAGAGGAGAGCAAGGAAGGGGCAGAACCACGCACTTCATCAGCCTCAGATGAGCACAGAGGAGTCAGCAAAGATCCCCGAGCACACATGCAGTTTTCCTCTCCTCTGCCGCAGCACCAGTCGTATATGTCTTACATGCACGGATACCCCTACGGCCAGGGTTATGACCCCAGCCATCCGGGATACAGGGGGATGCCAGCTGTCATGATGCAGAATTACCCTGGTGAGTCCTTTGTAGAGCTAACTATAAACCACAGTTCATTTTACCAGATATAAAGGCCCACTATTAATTTCAACCCTTTTCCTAGGGTCGTACCTGTCCCCAGGGTACTCCTTCTCTCCATATGGCAGTAAGATGCCACCTGGAGAGGATTGTGAGAAGGCTCGTGCCAGTCCTACAGTGAGTGGCAAGTCTGCATCCGAGTCTAAAGCGCTGGACATCCTGCATCAGCATGCTAGCCAATACAAGAGCAAATCGCCCACGGTGGGTGAAAAGATGCCCCACGACAGAGACCGAAGTGGGAGCGAGAGGGAAAGAGACAGCGATCGTCCGAGATCTTCACCGTCTCAGAGGATCATGCCGTCCCACCATCACCTAGGCTATCCACTACTCCCAGGACAGTATGACCTGTCCTATGCTACAGGTAAACATATTCACCATGATATTAGCTTTGGGATGTTTGATCGGCGGTGTCTCATTAACCGCTCTAAAGCTGATGATGCACCTGCCGCGAGAGATTTGGCATGACATGCAGTGACACCGTCAGTTTCTGTCCGGCGCAGGTAAAATAATTATTAATTTATGCATTTAGCAGACCCTTTATCCAAAGCAGCTTACATGTATAACTAGGCTATCAGTTTTTACTTATCCTGTGTTCCCGGGGAATCGAACCTCCAACGCTTGATAGTCCAATGCTCTACCAATTGAGCTACAGGAACACTAATTATAATGCTGAAGATGAGGTATAAGTCATATTTCTCCATTAAATAACTTCTACATTTGAAAAATTGCGCTTGGTTCCTTAGTCTAAGTTGACTTAAAGGGGTGTTCTGTAAAATCAGTAAAGGATTTTCTTGTTATCACAGAAGCTAGTCTTGACCGTGATTGAATTCCTGTTTTTAAAAGTAGGTAATGAAGTAATTAAGGTGTTTCTCCATCTCCCAGGTATCTCCTCTTCAGCCATTGTTGCCAGTCAACAAGCCTCTGCTCCCTCGCTTTACCCTCCAGCACGGAGGTGAGAATGGTAAGAAGATTCATCACTATAGTTATATATACAGTATTTTCCAACACTTTTAAATATCTGTAGGTGTTTTTGCAGAAGAACCATTATTTTGGCAGTGATTGTTGCTCGGTAGATTCAAAATCTTAAAAAAAAGACAATCATATAATCATGAATTTTTCACTTTCGTCAGACTTAAAGAATTATAATTTTTTTTTAATGGGCCATCATAACCCTATTTACCATATGCATTTTTTCATTTACCATACATTTCCATTTAAAATATCATAAAGTATTTTAAAGCATGCAAAAATACTATGAGGGCCTCCACATACTTGAGGTGAATCGTTCAATGTGTTAACTCTTTAAACTGCCGAAATGAAAACTCATTTTTGCTGCTATTAAAATGTCTTTATTATCTCACAAACAAGCCTTGGCACAAGAAGTGCATGTATAACTAGGCTACTCCCACGGTCTTTAGATTCTTAATGGGCAATAAAAAGCATATTAAAATCATCACAATATTCACAAGGCAAGTTAATTTTGTTGCTAACAAAATAATATTGCTATATCGTTCAAGCCTTAATTGTGTTGTATCCTTGACTGATTCCCTGAATTAAGTGCTGTACAGTCTTTGCTGTCCTCTAGTGGTCCAAATCTCCAAACATTCCCAAGGCCTTTTCATTCTTGACTACAATGGCTGTTTAGTCACATATGATTAGGGTTAAGTATGATTAGAATTTGATCATTTCCAGTTCTTTTGTATTCCAATGTGATTAAATAATGATATCCTACATTGTATCCAGTGTCTCCTTTTTGCAAACCATTCATTGGAGCTGAATACCATGAACATAAATCAACAGGCCATTTTTTTTACTTTTTTTTTCACGTTTCACGTCTTGTATGATTCGAAGACAAATACATTTTAACAGCCCCTTTTCGTCACCTACTTTCATAAAAATGTGATTTGAATGTTTGTAAGACTGAAATAATGATAATGCAGCATAAGCACGTGTCTGCTGTCTATTAAGTCGTTTATCATATTTGAAAATAAATGATTTTAATAATCGGTTTTATTCTCATTTCCATTCTAGGGAGAAGTAACTGGCCGTTCCTCTGCAGACATGTGACTGGTTCACACGAGGATGTGATGTGGAACTTATGACATCAGTTCAATGATGTTCCCGATTTCTTGACGGTTCTTTTTCCTGGATTTCCTTGTGTCTTTGAGCAACACCATCAGAGCGGAGAAAGTGGATGCCCAGGCATCTGTATTCAAGCTGTACACCTCCCTCTCTGTGCTGCTGGATACATACTCAGGAGAGAGGAGACACAGTCTGTCTGCAGGAACCTCATATGATGTGCAAGCTCCTACAGAGTTTGGGAGATCTTGAATGGACCTGGATTCAAAGACAGTCTGGAAGCCACTACATTGTGTTTAAAGCATGGAGTGCTACTGATCTAGAGCCAAGAGGATTTCCAAGGTTTTTTTGCTCCGAAGGATTCCAGCATCTTTGTTGACGTTCTTCATCTTCATACATTTACATTCATAATCCATTTGTGGAGTATGCAAGTGGATAATGCTTGGTTTTCTCTAGTTCATGTTACCATTGCGAAGCTATGGTCAACACACCTGAGAGTAGACCGTTCTTTGTCCAAGAGGCATTTTTAAACACACTTCACTGGCTCATAGTTATGTTGGTTTCTTTCTGAACAGATCTCTAAGAGTAATCTCGATCAGCTTAGCACTGGTTTTGTTCTGGAATGGGCGAATTAGCTTTTGCATTGGTTGGTTCTTGCCATGAATGTGGCCTAGGCCGCTCGTATGGCATTAAAGCATAAACTAACAAGCCAACAGCATTAGTCTGTTCAACACTGACTCGATGGTTTTCAGTTAGGTGGCGTTTTGGATTATCCGGATGGCGGAGGGATGATAAAGCATTGGCTGCTCTCTGACATGCTTAACATGGAGTGGCCCAAAAAGCAGGAACTTTTGACTTCCAGACTGGATTTATGGATTTTTCCGGCCTGTGTTGACCGCTATCATATGCGGACACAAGCCGATCTGCTTCTCTCGGGCTCTAGAGAGTCATTTGGGACACGATGTGTGTGTTTGCCAATGGTGTTCCCAGCCTCTACTGAACTGTGTGTGTCTGGTCACCAACTGAACCTTCACTGATACTTTGCTGCTTGCCAATCTCATGCCAGACCGCATGAGTGAAGTCCAAAATGGTGCGAACCTTGAAGAGCGATTGGAGTGAGACAACCCCAGAAGAGGCTTAGAGCCGGCATCCAGCTTCTAGACTTCTTCTACTTTGGGTCGGATCCACAGACCTGCGCAGCACGAAACAAGGGAGACCTGAAAACTTCTGTACGTCTGCACGGTGTATTCCAGCGCTCTGTAAAAGCATTAATCCACACAGAGCAATGCGACACAAGCAGACGTCCTCACTATGTGCTTTCTGTATATATCTGTACAAAGGAATTATTTTAAAAAGGGTTGTTGGATGCTATCGGATTGTCTTACTATCTCTTTCTCTTACGTTGTTTTTTCTGTTAGCCTTTTTTTCTAGCATTGTTGACGTAATATCAACGTTTAGCTGGTATAACGGCTTTATATTGAAAGTGTTTTTGATTTTTACTACTTTTTCTACCCCTCCTCTTCAACGTCAAATCGGTCCCACTCTGCTCTGAAACTGTTTGGAAGCACATGTTTAGTGAAATAAAGTCAGTTTTAATAGAAGGTCAGGAGTTTTCGTCCACACCCCTGCAAGATACATGGCAATGGAAGGAAGCGACGAGCCATCTCCGGTGCTATCTGGAGCTAGTTGTTCCAGTTCATCATCATGCAGTTCTTGTGTGAATCTGAAACTCTCAGGAGAGCATTATTGAAATCTGAGCCTGGCATGTTCATCGCTCTCTGCTGATATCAAACTCGATTATTGAACAGCACAGGGAAGAAGACAGTACTTAACGTAATTGGTTTATAGTGAAGAGGTGGCTGTTCCCCTGTTAAACATGACCATTTGTTTTCATGAGACAAAACGGCAAACGTTCAGTATCTGCAAGATGCTCCTTAAATGTAGAACTGAGCATTAATTTCAATGCCAGCACAAAACCCCTGATCTGATTTTAACTAATGTTCATGCTAATGAGGCCTAACGGCACAATGCATTGGTTTTATTTTGTTGTAGGAGAGACCCGGGCCAGATCTCTTTAAGAATTGTTATTTTTTCCTCTCTGCGCAACTTTTCACTTTTTATGCTGATTTAGGACCAGCTTTCTCTACCTAAACCCTAAATAGTAACTAAGAGATATTGCAGCACTGGTGTCCGATCAGCATCGAAAGGCTTGCACCAATACCAGAGAGTTAGGATTTTTATATATAGTAATAACCTCACTTTTAGTTGTTCTGTCTTCGCACGTTTAGCCAGTAAACCTGTGCTGTCGGGTGACTTGATTCATAATTGTTGAGGAAAAAGCGCTTGATTGTTTTAATTTATTTTTGAGGGTTCTTCTTTTGTTGTTGCTGTTGTTTTTTCTAGTTCAGGTTTTCTCCTTGTAGAAAGACGAAACGGAGGGTTTTAACAGTTCAAACATTGGTTTATACTTGTCTCAGACGGTGCTAATATAGCCTGTGTGATCCTTGTGAGAAGAGAAGAGGGAATTTGCTGTTTTAGTTTAATTTCTATTTCCGGTTTTATTAGGCCCCTCCCACAACCCATCCCACTAATTAAGCCCCACCTATCCACAGAGAGCAGCGGCTCGGTGTCAGTCATCGGTACTTGAAAGAAAGATGTTTACACCTCTTCATTTCTGTGTTTGGAAACACTTCTCTTTGTACACCATCCATCGCTCTCTCTTTCCCTGCCTTCCTCTCTGTCTAGCTGGCTCCCACTCTCTTCTTAGGGATCTCTCATGTAAAGTGTAAATTGCTACATTTTTTTATACAAAACTGTAACTTGCCTTTGTACATTTAGGCAGAAAATAAATCTTTTTATGAGACAATCACCCCTGTAATCGTCTGTGTTTTATCCGTCTAAAAGAGTCGCATGTGCTGTGCATTAAAATTGGAAGCTATCTTCTGATCAAAGACGGAGATTTTTCAGGGTTTGTGAACCCCTAGAGGTTTGCAAATGGGATAACAATACTAATTCAGAATTAAATATGTATAATTCCATTTTTATTTTAAAATACCTATGGAAAAGGAACACCAAAATTACTTGGTTGCAATAACTTGCAAAGATGTCTCAAATTAATTATGTTCTACGATGCCTCTTTTTAAATAAACTCAGTAAAAAAAAAGAAAAGAAAAGAAAAAGCTGCCATATGGTTAATATAATAACATTATGGTCCAAATGTTTATTCTATTCATTCATTTTTATTGTATAAAAGTTATCTAATTATATCTGTTTCTTTGAAGAATTATATTAATATATTCAGAGTTCCTTTAAATCATTTTGAGTTTATTACTGTTATTATTGATATAATATCCTGTAATATTGTTCTTTCATGCCAATTTATCCTGTGTTAATAATTTTTTTTCTTTTTTTTAAAAAAAAAAAAAGGGGGGGGGGGGTTTAACTCGAGACAACGATTATATTCTCAACATCCATCTGGAACCATAAACCCAGGCCAATCTGAAAGAATATCCAATAAGAACCGCAGAGTAGATGACCTTAGAGAAAAAGAGCGAGAGAAAAAAACTATATTCCAAATAACTGACCAAATCAATAACAGGGATTGTATTACCAGGCTTTAGCCAGAAGAGGGCTGTCTTTTACCTGCTTTAAATTTATCGTATTTTTGCACAATTGTGTGCAAAATGTGCATCTGTTACACTAATTATTCGAGATTAAAACAAATAAGTATTTTTTTTCTTTGACATGGTCGTACGACAGCAAATAATTGACTGTGTATGAGTGCGGACGCCATATTTAACGTATTTCCCATAGATATAACTAGACGCCTCATTGGCCGCTCGACCGCACGTCAACGTCGCCGCCATATTGGAGCGGGAAACTCTCATAACTCTCACATCAGGACAGAAGAAAACGTACCTGACTCATTGACAGATTGGACACCTACAAACCGTCACACGATAATAAAAACAGATCTCGGGGTGTCATCTTTTCACAGGTAAGACTCAGCTGTTCTTTCTCGATGTTTCTTGGTCATTTAACATTATGTTGACCGCTTAATTAACCACCAGTGTCAGACTATTAATAAATAGCTAGCGATATCGCTAGCGCAGTTAGCAGTGAAAGCTGAGACTTTATAAGAATTCAAAGTTTAAATGAATTCTTATTACGTTTTAACTTATTGCCGTATGCCGTTTATATAATAAACTAAATGATGTTATGAGCACAATATACAGAGTGAGCCCTTTGACTGTCTAGATTAATGACGGAGGTAAATCTTCTCTCTTTAATTTCACTACCGTTACTTATTTACAAAGATTACGTGGTAACACTTTAGTTAATGTTAGTTAATTCATTAACGAACATCAACAAACTATGAACAATACATTTATTACTGTATTTATGCATCTTTGTTAATGTTAGTTAATGAAAATACAGTTATTCATTGTTAGTTCATGCTAATTCAGAGTGCATTAACTAATGTTAACAAGCACAACTTTTGATTTGAATAATGCATTAGTAAATGTTGAAATTAACATGAACTAAGATTAATAAATGCTGTAGAAGTATTGTTCTTGCTTAGATCATGTTAACTAAAGTAGTTAACTAATATTAACTAATGGATCTTTATTCAAAAGTGTTACCGATTAAGTTCATCATCACTTGATTATAAGGATTTCATTGCTTTTCATAAAACTGTGAACTGATTCTATCTGTTCTTTTTTCTTCCCTTTTAGCCATTTGCAAACTGGACCAGGACGGCCTTAAGGAAAACTGAGGAAACCTGTTCTCAGAGACAAGACTATTCCTCCACAGACTAGTGTTGTGTTTGTACTAAACCCAGAGCAGCCCTGAATGAATCGACAGAATGACCAGCTCATATTCTAATACTATAGACTGCATTTAAAAAGCTTTGCAAAGGCTGTTTAATACTGATAATGTACTGCGTGTGTCTTTACACAAAAACTACATGATGTAAATAGCCTAGAAATGAAAAACACAGGAACTCAAAGTGAGTCCAGCTGCAATATCATGATGAACTCATTGTGATGATTTTATAATGATCATTAATTTTGATTAATATAAAGTGTTTTGAGGGGACCATCTCATATTCTGGTCTGTGATAAACATAACTATACTTGGAGATTTTGTTGTGCAAGGTAAACCTCACATACTCACACTCAAACAATCATATGTGTTAACACCAGTGTTGTGCTAGTTACTAAGAAATAGTAACTAGTTACAGTTACTAGTTACTTAATTCAAAAAGTAACTCAATTACTTTGTTGATTACTTGCACCAAAAAGTAATGCATTACTATTAAAAGTAACTCTTTAGTTACTTTTATAAAGAACTTTCTTTAATGTTCCCATTAATGCACTTTTATGCGTTATGGTCTATACAAACACAAAGTAAAACAGAAAGTTAAACACTATTTTCAAACTGAATATTGGATATTACAAGGATTTCAGAAATAAATAACAAAACACCTGAATAATATTCAGAATCAAAAACTAAAGTGGCTTCTGCATCATATAAGCTGTTGTGTTGAGCCCTTAAAAATTTTCCTTTCACAGCTTAAGTATGAAAACTATCAACAATGGACAACATAACACAAAACATTTTGAAATAAATAAATGAAAGCAATCTGAATTATTCAGAATCAATTTCGAGAAACATTCATACATACAGTAGCCTACATACATACATATATATGTATATATATAAATATACAGTACAGACCAAAAGTTTGGACACACCTTCTCATTCAAAGAGTTTTCTTTATTTTCATGACTATGAAAATTGTAAATTGTCAAATGATTCACGCTCCGAACTCCCGAACTGACATAAATGATTTGCAAACCACAAACTGACTAAAATGATTCGCCAACCTGCTCCAAACTTCCTAACTGACTCAAATGATTCGCGAACCATCTACGAACTCCCGAATTGACTCAAATGATTCACGCTCCGAACTCCCAAATTGACTCAAATGATTCGCGAACCCGCTTTAAACTCCCGAACTGATTCAAATGATTTGCGATCCGTAAACCGACTCGAATGATTTTCGAAACCGCTCCGAAATCCCGAACTGACTCAAATGGTTCGCGATCACTCCCAAACTCCCAAACTGACTCAAATGATTCGCGATCCCCAAACTGACTCAAATGATTCGCGATCCCGCTTCGAGCTCCCGAATGGACTCAAATGATTTGCGAACCCGCTACGAGCTACAGAACTGACTCAAATGATTCGCGATCACGCTCCGATCTCCCGAACTGATTTAAATGATTCGCGATCCCCAAACTGACTAAAATGATTCACCAACCTGCTCCAAGCTTCCAAACTGACTCAAATGATTCGCGAACCAGCTACGAACTTCCGAACTGACTCAAATGATTCACGCTCCGAACTCCCAAACGGACTCAAATGATTTGCGAACCCGCTTTGAACTCCCAAACTGACTAAAATGTTTCGCGAATCCGCTCCGAACTCCCGAACTGATTTAAATGATTTGCGAACCCGCTCCGAACTCCCGAACTGATTCAAATGATTCGCGATCCCCAAACTGACTCAAATGATTCGCAAATTTAGAAGTCATGTCCACAATTTTTTTGTTTTGTGTCATTAGTTGTGTCTTCATTTGATAAATAATTATTACACAAATAGTATTTAAAAATTACATTTCATTTTTTTTTTTTTTTACTCTTTAATTTACTATTAATTTATTCTTCATTTTTGTCTATTCTGTATTATTCCACCCTTTATATTACATATTCTTCTTGTTATTATTAACCTATTGTTTTTCAGTTATTTATTATGGTATTATTCATATTATACATAGAATTTTATGCTATTATAAATCTATTATATCACATACCAGTATGTTATCGTACCGTTGCACTCGCTTTTCAGATTATTCACTTTACTTCAAGTTGTACTACATATACTTTTAATATAATATATCACTTGTACTATATTTCTACTGTGCACTGTATCTGTGTTCTGACCTGAGACACAAGTAAGAGAGAAAAAAAAGAAAGAAAAATGTTGGTATTGACACAGAGAAAACAATAAAACAACTACATATCATGTAATGTACATTCAAATTACATTAAATGTCACAGTTATACTAAATTAACAGATTTGTAAAACGAAAAAATCAACTAAATCAACAAGTGAGACAAATGTGAGCTTTCAATTAATAATTTTCCAAACCTAACTAGATAACTGGAGGCAAAGTTTTTTTTGAACTGCACGTAGATCACAAACCTCTTAAATCAGTTGATAAATGTGAACGTTATCGTGTTTTTATTCAGTAAAAACCGCAGCTTCCCTGTTTACTTTCATTTTTTTAAGGCAGTCTTGCCCTCACTAACATGGCGGACACGCTTCTACCCTAAGTAAGGACCAAATTCTGTAAGCAAAACAATGAAGTAGTACCCACATCAAAAAGGTGTATGAATCAAGTATCTCGTCCTCGACAGCAGTCTTATCTTCTTAAGCTAACAACTTTATGGGAAAATAAAACCCTGTGTAATGTTATGTAAAACCCTACCCAGCGGGCAATTGATGTCAAATAGACCTCAAATTGACGTCAAACATAGTCATCGAAGAATTGGTCAAATGCAAATAAAATCGATGTCAAAACTTGCCATTAAATTGGCGTCATGTTTTGACATTCATTTGATTTGCTTTTTTTTTTTTTTAACACATTGCTGTCCTATTCTAGACCACAAGAAAAATGACAAAACAGTATTAAATACAAGACGTGTTATATTAATTCCACTGGTTTATATCAGAATTTTGTACATTTTCCATAAATGAACATGTAGTTGTAATACTGTATATACTTGCTATTACAATTTCATTTATCTGACGCTTTTATCCAAAGTGACTTAAATTGCTATTTCTGTTAGAGGTCACACGCATTTTGTAATTAAGCAAATCAGTATATTTTTGGTCAAATATAATATATTCACCTCTTTCATTATCAGTAATTTATGCCTACATAAAAAATATTCTTTGATGACTATGTTTGACGTCAATTTTATGTCTATTTGAAATCTATTGCCCGCTGGTTTTGATATCATAGACTGTATAAAGGGTTGATATCAATGTGATGTCAATATGACATCAACTGAACGCCTATAACACGACGTTGATTTGACGTTAACTCAATGTCAAACATTGACCCATATACTTACATAATCAGTTCCAGTATGAGATGAACCTAATATTTTTTATACATCACTTGATGTATAATCTGACTTTGGAATTATGTTTTGCAGCATCTTGATCAAATCTTGTCTAATATTTGAAGTCAAATTAACATCAAGGTGCCCGCTGGGTAGTTCACATCATAAACATTTGTCATTTAAAACAGGGAAAGACATTTTACTACTCGAAATTCAGTTTTCGTCATCTGAGGTACTTTTTAGTGCGGTTTTGTTACCCAGCTTCGCGCCATCAGGTGACCAGCGCGGGAATGAAAAGCCGCGCGTGTTTGAGGATTCAGCAGTTGCCATGGAAACCCCCGCTTAAATGCGTGAGGAGAATCAATCTCGTGAAGAAAGACAGAATACAACATGAATTCAACGGTGTGCACTGAAAATAAGAGGTGATATTCGCCACATCGATACACGACATGTAACGTTTGTTCAATACTAAGAACTGTGTGAGAGAGCTTGTGAAGCCCTCGTGATGTGTTGTCTCTCTTTATATGCGAGGCACGTGCGCGATTAGAATTCAAGTCGCGCGCTCTCCCACAGTCCTTGCAAGCGCGTGTTGTGCCAAACACAAACAGCCCACTGTATGAGACCCACAGGGGCTGCTGTGAATCTAAAACACTCTGTTCTCTTTTAATGCCTTGCTAGGATATGAAACGATTTAAGAAAATTGCCTTACGAGGACAGATGGTACAATGAACATACAGTGTATGCCACTGAACTGAATGACTGCCACATTCTTTTACCATCATGCATTTAGCCTACATTGTACTCAATAGTACTACAGTTCTTTGCTACTGTTCCTTACATACAGTGTTGGGAAGAATATTTTAAAAATGTAGGTTACAGATTACAAGATATCCTATCTAAAATGTAATAAGTAGGCATAGAGTTAACCATTACAATCACATTTACATTTTATTACCTTTCTCTAATGTTTTCAACTAATCATTTTCAAATATGTAAAGCAGGCAGTACAGTAGTGCTCAACCCTGATAACTATCACTTTTGAAATCTCTCAATGCTTGAATAACGATTGTAATAATTTCATTTTAAAGCACAGCTACCACAAAATCAGACTTACTTTGAGATCATTCTGAGGTTAAACACAGATTTAAAACCATAACAAGAAATAGTTTAGTAGCTATCATACTGTTTTTGAAATCAAATCTTTGCATCTTTGCATTGGCTTGGAAAAACACTGTTAATATTAAAAAGAAAGCATATGCATAAACCCAAACAGAAAATAAAACAGCTATCCAATAAGCAAATGATTACAATTGATTACAAATGATTACAATTACATTCATTTTGTAATTACACTCTAAAAATGGCTGGGTTAAAAACAACCCAATTTGGGTTATTTTTGCAACCCAGTGCTGGGTCAAAAAGGGGCGAATCAAGCGCTGGGTTGTTTTAACCCAACGAGTTGGGTTATATGTTTGACCCAGCATGCTTTGTTGCTTTTTTATGGATTAAAATTACTAAACTGCTAGGCTCAAATGAATCCAAATCGAACTAGACATTAAACCTACAAATCTTGTTCAATTTAAAACCACTTTTACACGTATTGCAAAGGGAGATAGACGGGGTACACTATGGGGCAAGTTGTCACAAGGGAAACTGGCTTATCTGGATTTCCAGCTAAACGGTAAAACAATTATAAAACCAAAAGAGATTAATAAAACAATAAAGATTAGTTACAAGAAAGATAAATAAATGAGAACTACCCCACATATAATTTAACTATGTGGTGTATACATAAACATTAGCAATGATTTCATGTATTCACCACCTCATATGCAATCTGTGTGTCTTTTATTGTTAAATGATATTTGCAGAAGAATTTATGATCTGTATAGTCAGAGCTGGGTAGTAACTGATTACATGTAATCTGGATATGCAGTCAGATCCCAAAAATAAAGTATACATTTTATAATACTTGTAATCAGACTACAGGTACTTTTTCATAGATTAGGCTTTTATTAAATATAATTTACACAGAAGCAATAATATATAATTTATTGATTCTCCCTATAGTTCCTCTTTATTATATTTAAAATATAGTGTTAATTAGTTACTAAATAATAAGTTACTGTAATTTAATTACTTTTCCCTTGAAAAGTAAAGTAAGGGATTAATGTATTTTTTATTATATTATTACAGTTACTTATTTTGTAATTGAACTTAATTATGAGTGTATAGAACATTTATATACAATACAATAGTGGATTTAACACAATTTTAAGTCAGAATTTAAAGCCTTAAAATGCATGATTTTTATATACTCTTCTCACTTTAAACTCTGGTGAGTTAATAAGAATATTGGTAATTGGTTATTAGCATGAATATTACTGGGATATTGGTTGTTTATTATTACTTTAAAACTTAAAACATATTATTGTCTAATTCCTCAAGACCTTATTCTAAATCCTTAATCCCACACTATACTTAAACTTAACAGCTACTTTACGAAGTATTAATAAGCAGTAATTAGTAATATGATGATTAGTAGCATAATTAATAGTTAGTTAATAGTGATAATTTGGGCTCTAATCTAAAAGTGTGACCAGAATAATTGATGTAGTTATCTATTATTTATTTGAATGAATTAATAGAACCGTTTTCATGTCTATTCTTGTATCATTAACTTACTTTAAATACTTTAAAAATGAAGTATCATATTTGGATGCTCATGGTTCTCTGACTTTTGTTATGGACACATAACATGCAAGTAAACAAATAAAATGTTTTATTTTTTAATTGCATCTGTTTATCAACATTACAACCACTTATAAACATAACCAAAACCAACCAATAAGCGATGCCCATGTTTTACAATTCTAGCGATAAAAAAAGAAAGAAAGTGCATTATGACACACCAAAACTCAAAATATTTCTTAAAGGATCATCAATAAAAATCCAGGTATGGACTCCAAACTTGAGGAAGAGCTTAAGTTGACATATGAGTAACACAAGTCTTTTTTATTTTTTTCTGTCAGCAAAGGCTATGATGTCAAATATAACATTATAGATAACAATTTGTAAGTAATCCCCCCTAGGTTTGTGTATAGTGCTGTTGACCTTCATTCACAGCTGATGTGAAACGCACAGAACGGAAGAGAGGAAGCTAGGTACATCCGTCCACGTGCTTGAGAAGCGGCTGCAGCAGTCACGATAGGGGCGGAGCCTGTTCGCCAAGCCACGCCCCTGTGCACCGCAAGGCTCAGCAACAAGTCACAACCGGTCTGCAGAATTTCCCGTTGCACGGTAATGATCTGCGCTCGTGCCCTCGAAGAGCGAGTCATCTCGGGGTTTTGCGATCGTTTGATGTTTATATGCGATAATCAGATGTGAATGTACACGCGGACCTGATGGAGAAACGCATCAGCTGTGTTTGTCATGCAATCTCGGTTTGAAGGTAAGAGACTGATACAATCATGTCCGCTTCCATGCAGTGTTACTTAATGCGTTATTACTGGATGCATTAATGCATTTCAGACTTGGATTCTTGAATTGTGTAGATTCTAAAGCGATTCTAAACGATGCTTTACTGGATTCACGAACATCTCTGTCTCGTTATTAGTAGTGAAAGTCTGCCACGTTTGCAGTGTTTTCATCCCAAAGCCAGCACTTTTGACTGATGTTTACAAGAACACTTAGTGACACTTTTATATCATCACTTAGTCATCTATTAACAATATTTAATGCGAGTATTTCCTATTCTAATTAAAAAACAACCAACGAAGCCACATTTTAGGACATTTCTAACAATCGCTAGTGTTATTAACCCTTTAATATGCTGGAATTATTACATCAGAAACACATACAATTCTCAGTGTTTGGTTACTTCCAAAACTATCAACCAAAATTGTTATTATTATGATTTTTCTTTATATAATAGAATGTATTCTGAAGGAATAGGCCTACATAATTACAACGTCCTGATTCAGGACCGTGGTACTAAAATAAATTGGTATTTTTGGATGCTTTCTTGGTAAATAAACATTGTGTCTTCTGAAATAAAAAGTAAAAGTCACTACTTTTGTTGCCCATTTTGGATGTTGTGAAACAGTAAATAAAAATACAAGGACAGTGTGAAAGGTTTAATATTGGTCCATCCACTGTAAATACCATGCATTAAAGGGTTAAAGAGAGTAATTGAAAACTGTTGCTTAAGCATTTTATTTAATACTAGAACTTGTTTGATTACATTAGGTTATTATTTTATAACGACTGTCGAGATATTTGGTTGTTAAGTTATGTTTTCTTTCATAGAGTTGTTTACACGCATAGAAAAAATACTAAAAACATTCCCAACAGCAATAACGACTTGTTTTATTGAGTGAAATGCCTTTCTTGCTGTGTCTGGAAGGGTTAAACAGCAACCAGTAACTTAAGGAGAGTGGAGGAAAGTAATTTAATGCGGCGCAGCTCTTTTGTGTTAAACTATGTCTTTTGGGTTTCCAGCCATCTGCGGTCATCTAGAACCATCATTGAAAACACACCAAGCCCTTTGCATTGCCTGTGATGGTGTTTGTTTTGGCATAAGTTGCATAACCTTGAACAGAAAAAGCAGACTGTTCGTTTTTCCTGTGACGTGGACTCTGCTCAAAAGGGTTTCCAGTGGCACTAAGTGCAGATGACAGTCGCTGACCCCTCATGCTTATAGCGAGAGCTTAAACATGTAAACACACACACACCCTTGTGTATTACGGCTATAATTAGCATCTATTAAAACCTTATATTATTACATTAGACAATAGATGAATGGTGCTGAGAATATGATCTGATGTGTGGTGAAGTGTGTGCTGTGTACACATGGCGTTTGCAGTGAAACACTCATTATATTGTTACAGTGAATGTGGAGTGAGTGGTTTTGCGGTCAGCTCGGCTTCTGTCTATCCTGGAAGTCAAACAGTAAGGCTTGGCTCCAAATGCAAAAGCAAATGTCATAATTGTTTGCGTTGAGAAACACATGCATATACAAAAGCCTTGTGTTGAATCAGATTCAGACCTGCGTGAGTGTATGCATCTGAGCATGTGCAGGAAAAGCCAGTTCATCAGAAAGTATATAAGCCTCATCAGATAACCATTGAAGAGCATGATATGTGCTTGCATGCATTCATGTGTGATGTATGTGAGTGCGTACATGCATGATATACACGATTGCATACGTGAGCAGGAGTGCTTTCATGCATTATATGCATACTTGTGTGTGCTTGCATGAGTGATGTGCATGCTTACATGACTTGCATGTGTACTAATATGCGTGCATGCTTGCTTGCATACATGCATGATATGCTTTTTTGTGTGCATGTTTGATATGCATGTGTGGTAGTTTAATTGAAAGTGAAATCATTGGTTTGTTTCTGAGAGAGGTTTGCAGGCACCATTGCTGTATCTTTATTAGAGATTTGACTTGTGTCACTCTGCATCTGCCGTTCTTTCAGACGTGAATCTTTGCATCCTCTGCCAGACGTCTCATCAATCTGAGTTTTGCCGCCTCCTGCTCTTAAGGCATTGTGGGTAATTAATGAGTTAAATGAATAATAGAGTGTTAGTCATGGCAGTCATGTAGATACAGGTCGAGCATTGCTCTCTAATGCAGAGATGTGGAATGTGTTGGGAGTGGAGATTTTCTTACATTTGCATTATTTCCTATTCACGCTATTGAACTTCTGACATCTTTGTGGTGCGTTTCATGCCCAAATGTCACCTTCTGACAGTTTGCATGTTCTGTCTGCTCACTGTTGAGTCATGTGCAGGAGCGCTCAAGAAAATGCACTTTAAGTCTTTCTTTCTACTTAAAAGTTGTATGTGTAATTCAGTGCCGTTTTTTTTTGTAATTATCTGTGAAATTTACTGGATATTTCCAGAGCGAAATGGTTTCAAAGGGTAATCCTACACGGATGTTGGTTATGTGAGTTATACTGAAGCATTGTGTATTTCTTGTCTCTAATTTCTTTAAGTTTGTGTGAAAGAAAAGGAAAGAAACTCAAGTTTGTGCTAGAATATTTGGGTTTTATTTTACCTTCCTGATAGCATTGATCAGCACAACATTTTTCCTCTCAAGAAGATCTGAATTGGAATAAAACTGAAAGCGAGGTCAGGATGAGTTCACTAGACGCTGTTTATTCGACAGGTACAGCTGGCTACAACACTGTGAACCTCTGTGTGAAAACCCACTGACAGACCTGAGTTTAGAGCAAGTTTTTTCCTCAAACAGGACATCTTTGTTCACATTCGTGACTGCCTGGTTTCACAGGATCTGATTTACACAGCTGAGCGACTGATGCAAGAGACATTGCAACCTGACAGGACATTTTGTAAAAGTTTTCACATTTTGGCACAGTGTGGGTTGATTTCACAACAACACATTTCATCCCAGATGATAGGTTGCATAAAGTAAATCGAGTGTTGGGCCGTGCATTTCACATCTCGGCCTTCAGTGGCGTCCTGTGTGAATGAATCTAACATCATGATGCCACGGCTATAGAAACCATAAATGTTTCACAGAAATGCAGTATTACTGGGCATTGGATCACAGACAGGTGTCTCATGGTGCAAGAATGAAAGCTATTTCTAAAGCAAGAAACCCAGTTAACACAAGTCAACAAGTTGCCACATCATCTATAGCTGAAGCATCAGAAAATGAAATTTAACCGTCCATACTTTAGTGTTTTTTCATCTGTATGAGTCTTTCACAGAGCTGGTGCTGAGGAGATGTGTGGTGTTTAGTACTTAAGCGTTTAGATTTACAGAACGTGAATATTTTTCCAAAATGCACTGAAGATCTACAATAACGCGCTGTACAGTAAGACACCTGAGAAACAGTAATAATACTGTGAAAACAAAATGATTTGCTAGCTTTGACTAGTACACTCTCTGGCCATCCAATCAAACGTTGAGAAAAAGCTGACATTATCGTAAGCCTGTTAGATGTGCGTCCAATCCTAAATCTGACTGGTAAAGCAACGTTTTCATTGCCATTGACTCTAAGCGACAGACAGACGCCTGCACTGTTGATGCTGATGGCCTCAGGCAGATTTCACTGACCATGGCAACACGATTGCTGAAATATGATTGGATCAAAGCTCTAATTAAAACATACACTACTGGAAGCAGCACATCCAAGAGAAAAGCTGTGAAATGAGGAGAATAGACTATTGGAAATAATTTAATACACATTCATGGAAAAAAGATTTTAAAACTAAGTCACTAAGTGATTCTGATGAAGGCTTTGTTGTTCCTGACGGCACACCACAGAGGTGGAAAATACAAAAATAAAATAAAACTATAGAAATAAATACCTTGATGGTGCTAATTAAGTTTAAAATAAGATTAATATTTTAAGAAGTAATAATATTTTTTAGTTTTAATTTTGCCAAAACTAGATTTTAGAATTATTTCTAATAAAAGATAATTTATTATTTAATTTTAATAACTTTAATTAGTTATTTAATTTAAAGCAATTTAATTTATTATAGAATAATAACACATATATATATAAATTTATTTGTAAAAATAAATCTTATTTCTAAAATATATTTTAATAAATTCCCACTTAACGGTGATGGTGAAAATGTGTTTAATCACCATTACATTTTATTTAAATTCTCCTAAAATAGACAGAATTCAGTTTTCAACGCATAGAAAGTTCTTCAGTCTGACAACATCTGTGTGTTGTTTGTGAAACCCGAGCTGAACTCTCTCTCGTGTTGTCAGTGTATGTCGAGCATGTTAATATCTCATGATGGAGTCAGTCTCTCCGCTCCATCTGAAGATGTGAAGCTCCTCACACACGGTCACATGACCTTCTCTCAGCCTGTTTCCATGGTGATGTGAATGTCTCACCTGACTGAAGACCAATCAGTGACAGCCTGAGGTCACATGACACTTTCACGCCTCTTTTCCCTTCTGACAGGAACAGAGACACAAGGGTCACCTGACCTGTTCAGGGCTGCTGTAAGGGCTTTAGTTGTTATGTTTCTGTCCCATCACTGCAGCTGACAGACTCTGAACAGAGCGGACTGACCGAGAGCTTCTGTCCTGGGCTTGTTTCTCTCTGTCATCAACTCTTTTGTGGTGTTTTTCCCAGGGCTCTGTGTTCTTCCTGGAGGAGCTCCAGGAAAAACACACAAGACATTTCCTGAACCCAAGGAACACTTCCTGTGTCTGTCTTTCTGTCATGATACAGTGATCTATATACACTTTAAGATGTGTGTGAATATATATATATAAAGCAATATATATATATATATATATATATATATATATATATATATATATATATATATATATATATATATATATATATATACTAGCTTTTATTTTTATTATTTAAAGAAATGTTATGTGCTCTTGTTAATTTCATTAATTGATTTATATATATATATATATATATATATATATATATATTTTTTTTTTTTTTTTTTTTTTAGTTATTTTAACACTCCAGGGTAAACATGTGTATATATTAATATATATATAATATATGATATTTTAAACTTGCTTTTAGGGATGCACCGAAAGTTCGGCCACCGAAAATTTTCGGCCGAAAATGGCCTTTTCGGTTTTCGGCCGATAGACTTTTATCAACGAAAAAACACGGCCAAAATGTTGTGATGACGCAAACAGAAACCGCGACCTGCACGTGCACCTGCATAGCAAAGACCACGAGCTCCACGCGACATTCACTTCACACCAGTGAGAACATTCTCTCTCTTCGTATTCCTTTATTCGCAGCACTAAAGCGTCTCCTAACAAAGAGATTAAGACGGACCACGAAGTGAAAACAAAGAAAAGTACAGTCTTATAGAGTCTGTTAGCACACGTCTCACTGAGATCTTTTCGGATCCTCTGCACTTCATCGCGAATGTGCTTGATCCGCGTTATAAAGACTAGTGATCGACCGATGTATCTGTTTACCGATATTTTTCCCGATATTTAAGCATTTTTCCATAATCGGGTATCGGTTTTGTAATATCGGATTCGCCGATTTACGGCGCCATCTTGTGGCCGTTTTGAGATTTCCGCCATTGCACCCCGGGCGTCTGAGGAGATCAGTCAACAACAACTCAGTGCACAGGTAAAGTATATGTTCTACTTGGTTTGCTTTAATTAATCAACTTTATTTAACATAACAGACATGCACAAATGAGATCTGAGACATAAATTTCTGATATAGTTAATTTATGCAGCTTGTTTCTAAACAATTGAGACGAACTCATTGAGTCACGTAGTGTAATTCATCATGTCCTGCCCCAATAAAGACGTATCTTTACATGAATTAAATAAAACAGACATGAATGAGTGCATGTTGAAAATAAAAGCGTTGAATTTAATTCTCTATCTGTTGTATTTGCTCACCATTAGTCTAGAAGAGAAAGTTCGTTCATATTGCTTAGCAACTGACGGATGATCTGGAGGCTTAAGCACGGCCACTGAATGAAACTTTTGACAAGATTATCTTGTTTAAACACCCTAGATTATATTATCATTTACTACACAACAATTATTTCGCTAATACACATATAGGCTACATATACCGCTTTGTGGAAATTAATTATTTATTATCTCCATGCGCGATCGCGGTTGATTAAATTATAGTCAAACAGCACTTTGTCAGTTGGCATTTCATGATCTAACGTTAGATTGAATCTAGATCATAAAATGCCAACTGATAAGTGCTGTTTAACTTTATATAGTCTCGGGAAAAAAAGTTCGTTCATATTGCTCAGCACTTGACTGGGTTGATGATCAGGAAGCCTCAAGCACGGCCACTGCTTAAAATTTTTGAAGGAAGCAGGCTTACTGGGCAGAATGCTGAAAGACTCTGTTTTCTACACTAAAGCCTAGTTCTGCTTAACTGGGAGTATTAAGTTACACTACTAAATAGCCCTCCTGCCCCCACCAATATGTTAGAATCATTTTTGTGCTTTATTTTTTTACCTGTTTTTATTTTTTTACCTCATCAAAGCTTTTATTTTAAAACAAAGACACTTAGTAACAGTGCGCTTAAATTTTTTGGACTCAGACCCCTCTATTTATTTGTGTATAAATATAATGCTTTGTTTTTTTGTATGCAAGGAGGGAGTGATTGTTATAAATAAAATGGTTTGTTCAGCTCATTTGTTTTGTAATAATTGTCAGAAACAGAAGTATAACAGTAAATAAATATCGGTTCTGCATATCGGTTATCGGGTACATAAACATACAAATAATCGGTATCGGTTATAAAAAATCAATATCGGTCGATCACTAATAAAGACCATTACTTGGATGCGGAAATAAGGCAGCGCGCACGAGAAATGATCCAGGCCGCGCTGGATGCGGAGAACCCGCGTGGAGACGGAGAAGCGCCAAGTGCAGGAGACAGATCAGAGCGCAGAAAAAAGACTGGTCTCTGCACCAGATGAGTGGCATGCACCATCGGTGTCTGATATGTTCAGTGGAATTCTGCAAGAAAGTGCCTCAAATAATAATAATACGTTGGCTATTTTGTTCTTAGGCTACTACACACACACACACACACACATAATATCAGATTGTAGCCATATTTATGCTAGATTTTCTGCTAGATTTCTGCTTTAATTTGATAAAAATGTTTATTTATGCCCTGGCCCTATTTAAATACACTCTCTCAAATATTTCTCAAATGTCCGGCAGATGACAAGCTCAACTGCTCAACAGCTAGATGGTTATCTGTCTGAAGTCCCCATCCCCAGAAGTGACAACCCTCTTGCCTATACTGGAGAAGTGATGCACTTTCTAGTCCTACATAGAACAATTTCAAATGCACTTCACCTAAATGCACATTGTTTTTATGAGAGAACTGTTCATTTTAAAACCTTTCTGCAGCCAGTAGGCCTGTACATTATTTAATATACACATGAGTGGGATACATTTTTAGTTTGAATTTTATTTTACACTGTGCATTGTGCAATGTGGTTAATAAATATTTGCATAATTTGTAATTATGTATTTTTATGTTGTTGTTTTTTTAAAATAAGTTATGTAATTGTAATTATCTTTGAAACTTTAATATTAATTTATGCAATTGCAATGTCTTAATTTTAGTAAAGTTAGTACACGGTCATAGCAATAAATGCAATGGTACTAATAATTGGCATAATTTCTTTCGGTGTTTCGGTTTCGGTTTTCGGCCTTGGTTTTCTCTTTTTCGGTTTCGGCCAAGAATTTTCATTTCGGTGCAGCATCCCTACTTGCTTTTATTTTTATATTTGATACATTTTATCATGTGTTTTTCCATAATTTTATATCATTTTTAATGTGTGTGTATATATATATATATATATATATATATATATATATATATATATATATATATATATATATATATATATATATATATATAATATAATATATGTTTTTTTAAGTCATTTTAAAACCTCAACTGCAATGTCTTAATTTTAATTTAAATTTTTTTTTTTTTTTTAGTTCAGTTTTAGGACTTTTATTACTACAGCCTAAATGTAACTATTAATATTTTGACACACACACGCACACGCACACACACACGCACACACACACATATAGCGTGTAAAATAAGTATTGAACACATCTCCATTTTTCTCAGTAAATATATTTCTAAAGGTTCTGTTGACATTTCACCAGATATTGTAATAACTCAAGTAATTAATGCATACAAAAATAAAAGATAAATAATAATTTCCCAAAAGAAGTTTTGTGTAATAAAATGGAGTGGCCCAGGGAAAAGGTATTGAACACGCTTACTTAAAAGTATTTAATTCTTCGTACAAAAGCTTTTGGTAATGACAGCTTCGAAGAAACTGGTGGCCTGCATTGCTCAAGTCTGATTGGCCCACTCTTCCACACAAACACTCAGTGCTTTCCATAGACTTTCTATTGGATTCGAGTCACGTGATTGGCTGGCCATTCTAACAGCTTTAGTTTCTTTCTCTGAAACCAGTCTTTGGGATCATTGTCTGGCAGGAATGTCCTCATTCCATCTTCTTCATCCTGGTAGACGGAGGCAGATTTTCTCCATTCCTCCTTCCTTCAGTTTATTAATCTTCCCAGTGCCACACCACGATGTGTTTGGAGTGCTGTGCCACTTGTCCTCCAAACATGGTGTGTATTATGGCATCCACAGAGTTCAATCTTGGTCTCATTGGACCAGACTTCATCCTCCCAGTATTTCAGAGGCTTGTCTATTCTTTAAACGAGCTTCAACATGCTCTTTCTTCAGCGATGGAGCGTGCAGACAGGACACGGCGGTTGAGAGCATTACTTCTTGTTTTCTTGCTGCTAATCCCAGGTCTTTCTGAAGATCTCCACGGCTCTTAGAAAATGCTTCTGATCATTTATTTCCCCACTGCTCTGTCAGAAATCTTGTGAGGAGCACACGGTCGTGGCCGGTTTATGGTGAAATGGTGTCCTGTGATGGTGTTCACTGAAATATTCAGTGTTTTTAAGTATAAAAATCTTCTGTAACCAATGCATCAGTAAGTTCTGCAACAATAAGCTTGCGAAGGTCTTGAGAAAGCTCTTTGCATTTACCCATCATGAAATGTTTCTTGTGTGACACATTGGTCACGAGACCAGTTACTATCTAACTACCGATAGATTTTAGCTTTGGGTTTCCGTGCCTTTTTGCACCTTCTCTTTCTTCAAGTGTTTTAAGTACTTTCCCCCTGGGTCATGCCACTGTATTACCGCGTCAGAAACACTGCTGTCTGTCCACTAGAGTCTTGCTTTGATGAGTGTGTTTCTGCAGCAGTGTGTTCGATGTGTCTCCAGTGTGTGTGGTCAGTCACACCTCTATATTTAGAGCTGGTTATCAGCTTGTTTTCTGTCTCTCTGTGTCTCTCAAGTCACTCTTTCTTCAGACGCCACTCAGACGGAGAGCTGTGTGTGTGTGTGTGTGTGTGTGTGTGTGTGTGTAGGGGAGCTGTTAGCACTTGCCCGAGTGTTTTCTCGTTGCCAGATCTTTCCACAGAGAAAGTTCGATGCCTCCAGCTTCAGTCTGAATGGCCCTGTTCCATAAAAGAGCATCTGAAGAGCTTGTGATTATTATTATTATTATTATTATTATTATTATTATTATTATTATTATTATTATTATTATTATATTACGGTTTCTTTTTCTTAAAAAAGAATTTACTTGAATATTTCATTTGTATAGTAAAATATTACAATGGTGATATTTTTTAAATATTTATTTTGTTTAATCTTTTATTTAGTACTAGTAAGAGTAAGAATTAGTAAAGAATAAATGATTATTATTACTATTATTTAGCCATTGATTGTATTATACTAAAATACACAATTTTACACATAATTTCTTTATTTTGTTAGCATTATTTTGTTTCACGTTTCATTCAGTAATATAAAAGTATTATTATTATTAACATTATTACTGATGTTATTATCATTATATTTATTTTTTACTATTAAAACAAATAATAATAATTAATAATATTATATATAGCCAGTTATATTGTGAAATAAAATTATTATATTTATTTTACAGTGAGACATAATGGTAATGTTTTTTTTTTGCTTTATCTTATTTACATTATTTTTATTATTTTTAAATTGTCATTTTTATATTTAATAAATAAACAAACAAACAAACAATAAAGGCGGCTCTGTGAACATGCACAGCTGACCTTTTTTCCTCACTTTACAGTTTTCTTCCTTTGCTTTTAGACTGGATGTCAGTGATGCCAAACACTTTTCCCCAATTTCTTTCCCAAGTGCGACCTCAAACGAGGCCAAACACAGAATGCCAAGCATCTACTTTTGTGTCATGAAACACAGACAGAAACCGCATGATGACTATTGATTATCCTTCTTGAAGGCTTCAGTTACTGTAAGGAAATCTGCTGCTTTGAATTGGACAAAAGCCCTTTCTGAAGGGAGCGGTGCGTATCCGATGTCTGGGAATTCCTGGATGTTTATTGACAGTCGAGTGCTGGAAACCGACCCAGTTAAAGACATGGCTTCTGTTTGGTTGTGAAAGAAGCGAGTGATTTCTTCTGCATGATGATTTGTGTTCTGGCTCGTTCTCACACGGGGCCTGATTAAACCCGTGTGATTTCCCCTCATTAGCATGCTTCTGCTCTCGTCACAATACAGCCTTTCTCTTTTCTAGGTCAGCGTTGAATCGAAAGTGAAGCGGTGTTGTTTTCAGAGCAAACACAGCGTTTCTTCATGTGTTTGTGAGACAAACCTTCTCTAATATTTCAGGGCATCATAGGGTGAAGGATACTATGTTTTGACCACATTGTAAGACAGCGTCACATGTGTCCTTCTGAGAGGAAGCAATCCCAGAATGCACTGCGGCAAGATCAAAGAATCATGTTTTCCAGTAATGATGGCATTCCGAATATCTTAAGTATTTGGCATCGACATAAATGTTAATGTTCTAGTTGTATTGTCGAAATAATTGTTTTACTTTAACAGTGAACTTTAACAGTGAACAAAGTCAACTCTGTATGTAATATTGTGTAAATAATAATAAAATAGTTTAATGTTTTATGTAATATTTTATCCACTGTTTTCGTGGTTGTAGCCAATATTTTCTTTTTTATATTTTGGTTCTTAAAATAAATCCAAATTACAAATTAAATACAAATTGGGTACAACAATTACAAAAAAAAATATAATAATTTATATATATTGTATAAATAATTTATTTTTATTGTTTATTGATTTCTCTTAATGTAATCTATTTTCCTGTATAGGAAAATACATTACATTAAGGGAAATCAATAAACAATAATTGTGTATTTATGTATATATATATATATATATATATATATATATATATAAACATTATAAAAAAATATGTTTTTAATTTTGCCAGTATATTCTAATCAAATATATATTATAATAAACAAAAAATAAGTTGTCAATAAATAATAATAACAAAATAAAAATAAAAACAACAGCAAAATAAAAATACAAAAATAAATCAAATTAATTTAATTTAATCTGTAATATTTTCATCCATGTTTATTTGTCTATGATATTATTGTTATATATATGTTTATCATTTAATAATAAATAAATAACTTTTAGTTGTATGATGAGTTTTTCCTTCTCTGTTTGCTTGTGAACAGATAATGATGACGTCGCTCATTGATCAGGGTGAGGACATGGGCCTGGTGACCCCGATGGAGCTGATGGACCCTCAGAAGGACGACGACCCCCAGTGTCCCGACCACTTCAGACAGAGCCTCATGTAAGACACACACACACACACACACCTGTGCAGTATTACACAATAAAAGTCCTCAACGCCATTCACTAAATCATTTAAAAATCAACTTTCCAAACATTCTAAACAGGCATCAGTCCTAGCTTCATTCCCTTGATAGTGTGCATAGTGTGCGACTGGGACACGATGACTCACAGAAACACAGGGATTGGTTTTCTGTAAACTAATTCTACTTCCTGTATTCGCTTTACTGGCTGTGCTATTGAATTTGCAGCATCTGGGTCTGTGTTAAATCTACACCCTGTTCTCGCATGACTGTGCTTGTCCTCGGGCAGGTTTGAGATCAGGGCCGGGCCGCTGTCATCCGTGACGTCTCAAACACACGGTTCTGCTCTCGCTGTTTGTTTAAACATCTCTCCGCCTCAGAGCATGAATTAACCAAGCAACTTTAATATAATGGCTGTGTTTGTGTTTCGCCCTGATCAAGCAGGTTTATGAGAAACGTCTCAGGGGGAAGTTGGTACATAATTTAGAAAAGTGCTAAACACAATTTGATCTGAGAGTCAGATATGGAATCATTCACTAAAACTAAAACCAGAAATCATTACTTGAAATAAAATGAATTATTTATATAATAATTGAATAATTGAAATAATAAAATAATATCAAAAAAATAATTAAAAAACGTTGCATGTCTCAACATTTCTCATTTCTATTTTAAGTTGAAATACTAAAATAAGTTAAATCAATTAAGCTAGAACTGCATAGTTATAAACTAAAACTAAATATTTTTATTTATTTTGGTAAATAAAATGTAAGAGGTTTACCTTGCAAATTAACTAAAATAAAATAAACTTTAAATTGAAGCAGAAAAAAATTACTATAAATAAAGCTTAATAACAAAATGACAAAAACAAAATTAAATTAAATATAGCTAAATAGAAATAAAAACAAAATAATATAAAAATAAAAATATAAAATAAAGCTAAATGAAAATATAAAACATAAAATAATAAAACCGACAAAACTGAAATGAAATAAAGCTAAATAGAAAGAAAATAGAAATAACAAAAATTACAAAAAACAAAAATAAAATAAAACAATATAGCTAAATAGAAATACAAATAGAAATAATAAAACTGACCAAACTGAAATAAAAATATAGCTAAATAGAAATAAAAACAAAATAATATAACAGACAAAACTGAAATACAAAATAAAGCTAAATAAAAATAGAAAACATAAAATAATAAAACCGACAAAACTGAAATAAAATAAAGCTAAATAGAAATAACAAAATGGAAATAACAAAAATGAAATAAAATAAAGCTAAATAGAAAGAAAATAGAAATAACAAAAAAATACAAAAAACAAAAATGAAATAAAAATATAGCTAAATAGAAATACAAATAGAAATAATAAAACTGATCAAACTGAAATAAAAATAAAGCTAAATAGAAATCACAAAAAACAATGACCAAAAAGCTACTAAGATTTAACTACATATGTGTGTGTGTGTGTGTGTGTGTGGGTGTATGTATATATATATATATATATATATATATATATATATATATATATATATACACACCCACACACACACACACACACACATATATATATAATAAAAGTAATTCTAATGACAAAAACATGAAATTACTATGAGTAAAATGTAAAAATGATATATATTATATATGATTATATTACATAATATAGCATTCACACAAAATACATATACAAGTTATATCAGCAATACTGGTAATACTTCCAATAGAATATCAGTAAAATACCATTCTTTAGTCTCTCATCCAGGCAAGACTAGATGTTGCTGTAGAGCACAGGACAAAGTTTTGTCTCATTTGTTAAACGAAGTGTGCAATGAGAAGAGAGCTGTCTTGTGCCACTTGTAGATATTTTAGAAATAGACAAAGACACTGTTCATGCACATGCAGTCAGGCTGTTTGGATCATGTGAGGTTATTTCAAATCGTTTTCGATTGATGGGGTCTGTGCATGTGGGTTTCTGAATGAGAGACGCATGTGGGAGCAGGGTGTGTGTGTGTGTGTGTGTGTGTGTGTGTGATGGTTGTGGTGTTTGGCTGTAGATCTGAGGCCCATAGAGTGGAAAACAATAGAAAGAAAACAGGACTCATTAGAAGGAAACTGTACAAAGACGCCTTTGAGAGAGGAAGAGCCATATTACTGCTGCTGTGAATGAATCCTCAAATCAATCGAATCATTTCACCTGCTCGACCAGAAAATCCCACACTGATGGAGGAAAAGAGGTGTTGATATTCGCAGATATATAATGTTTTACTGTACATTTCTGCCGTTTGGACATCAACTTGAGATCATCACCACTAATAAGCTAAATATATAGTAATGTAGCAACTAAAAAAACTAAAAAAAATGTAATCAAAACCTAAACAAATCAAATTTAATAAAATTTAATAAACAGCTCTGTTTACGTTCAGTAGAAATCACATGCCTGCTGGACATACACAATACTGAATACATTGATTACATTCGGCATTAATTAACAAGAATTAATTATATAGTTTGGTTTTAAAAGGCAATAAATCCATTTTGATAAATTTTACCAAGAAAGTGGCAAATGAAAACCACTATTTTCTGTTCCAAACTTTCATAGAGCATCTTTAGGTTAGAATAACATTAAAAATTCAAATCCAGATTTTGATTTTCAAAGATTTATTATAAAAAATTTAGTCTTTTTTTTTGCCCAAAATGCAATAAATCCATTCAAAGATTTGTATAAATTATATAAATGCGTATTTGCTTAATGCTGACGGCAAACGAATATTATGATGTTTGCCTTTCTATTACCAATATGCCTTATATAAAATAAATTATTATAATACTTTCTGTATACAATAATTTCTTTGACTGTTCTATCTGATTATTAGACAGACTTCTGTCTGTATTAGACACAATTGTTAACAATGATGATGAACGAAAGAGAGAGGGTCTGAGCACACGTAAACTATAATATATAATCAGTTTTGTATTAGTATTAGTGTTCAACCGATATATTGCCAAAGCCGATATATCGGTTGAACACTAATACTTATACAAAACTGATTATATATTATAATTTACATGTATATTTATATAAATTCAAACTATATAATTATTATAAATAATGAATAGATTTTATTTATTATTTAAATTTATGTATATATTTTTTTATTAGATAAGAGCAGTAGAAATCTTGCTTTGGCAACTAACTGAAATAAAATAAGTTGAAGTTTAAGTAATTGAAAAAATTAAAAATGTTTTATAGAAATATAATAGTTAAAAAAACAAATAAAACTCACAACAAGAAAACAACTACGATTTGAATTTTGAAATAATATTATTAAATATGATGGTATGGGTTAAGTAGAAATATATATGAAAAAAAAAGCTTTAAACCATGAAACAGAATTTCATATTATATGTATTATATGTTAATGTATATAGAAATCATTCATTCTTCAGAAAAATGAAAACACTAGTTTTGATTGATCTCTTTTGGTTTGATTAATTTATTTCGAGGCTCTTTTGGTAACACGATGAATTGAGGAAGTCAGATTTCTCTCGCGGTGTTTGTGCGACTGAAGTGTCGTTTTCACCACAGCGTGTGAGACGAGGAGATTCTGATGGCAGAATAGATATTACTGAATTCACTGCAAATGCAACAAACCTAATGATGCATTTTTGTCACATGAAAATGCACTTGACAGCAAAGCATTGATTTTGAGCTGGAGTGTAGGAAATTTACTGCTTTTTAATTCTGTCACCATTTACTCACCCTCATGTTGTTCCAAAACTGCATGGATTACTTTCTTCTGTGGAGCGCAAAAGAAGATATTTTGTGGAATGTTACCAAACCATTTTGGTTACCCTTCAGTTCTTCTGTATGAACGAAAATGTCTTGAATTTCTCAGATTATATTCTTTTATGCTCCACGGTTGAAAGAAATTCAAACCATTTTGAATGACATGATGTTGAATAAATGATGACAATTTAAATTTTTGTGTGAACTAACCCTTTAAGAACTTTAATATTTGTAAAAATCTTGAGACTCTAATAATTAACTTTAAACAGGCCCTTATTGAATCAGCATTTTACTTAAATAAAATGAATTATAACTTTAAACATTTAAAGAGAAACAAACTATTGAAGCTATTCTACCAAATTATCCTTTGCCCTAATAAAATTTACTAATTCTTGCTTAGAATCCAGATTTTAATTATTATTAATTATTAAATATTATTATATTTCATAAAATAAAAGTATTTAGAACTTTATATTAATATTTTAACTTTATATTAGTATTTTAAACTTTTAAATAAAGATTATTAAATAAAACAACACCTAATAAAAAAAAAATCTATTGTAATATTTAATTATATATTTTCTTAAATTATTGCCTTAATTGGCATTACTAAAATTAAACATAAATTAAAAATGAATTCAAATAAATGATAAGGATTTATGATAATAAGGCAAATATGATAAAAAAAATTACGAAAATTTTGTATGCATTTAAAAAGAAAAATTGTATTCCTCATCCTTTCCTATCAAAATGCTGACAACAGATGTTAAAACGCAGAAAATCAAACCTTAAAGTAAAAAAATCGCAACATCAGAGTCTATATCCGGATTAAAAAATCTTCTTCAAATACTTTCTTTATTATTTAATGTTTGCAACACAGAAATATAGTCTACTGTGTACCCCTTTAGCTTCATTTTAAGATGTGCAGGTCCTCCATTGTTTTCAGTTGTTAGTCTTAATTGACTGTTCGCAGGGAGCTTGATTGACAGGCGATCTGACCAATCAGAACGCAGATATTATTGTACAGTCTCCATGGAAATCCACGTGGCTGAATTGAAACTTTTTCAATATAACTCGATGTAAAAATGTGCGGAGAGTTAAGATGTGCTGTTGTTGTCTGCCACAGTAAAGGCAATAAGCCAAGGAATTCCTTTAAAGTAGTTACAGTTGTAATTTCTTTAAAAATGACAGTTTCCCCTTTGCTCTGATTTATTTTTCTCTGCGTGAGAACGTGTGTAGTGCATCCATACTAAAGCACTGATATGAATTTAAATTTAATTTCTTTAAACAAAAAGTAATTGGAATTTTTTTCAAAAACATATATAATAATGATAATTTCTTAAAATAAAGTATCAATTTCTCTAGAAAACTAAAATTAAACTCTTACTTACCCCAAATTTATGAGAGAACTGGATATCACCAACAAAATTAAACCTACAGCTTAAAGTAGTTTAGTAGTTTATGTGCAAATAAACTACAAATCTTTTTTGTGTTGCATAGTGTGACATATTTTTGTAAATAAAAGTCAGAAGAGTACAGTATGTTGTATGTGTCCTGTTTAATGGTTTGGCTGTTGATCAGCACATTCCTCTTCAGCATTCCTCACATGCTGCTTTCATGACTAATTGCTTTCTCCTGATGATTTTTGACAGTCTGATCATTGATCTGCATTCATTTGACAGCTTTCAGATTTTATCTTCTTCACCAGTACGTGACACTTTTGCTTTTGCTGAGGGATTTCAACTCACGTTAAACATAAATTAAAAAAGAAATTCCACCTAGATGTAAAAACACTAAATATTATTTAATTATTTTAAATGCATAATATGCAGTACATATATACAGACAAGGAATAAATTATTGAAATATATTTTATTTAGTTTACAGATAAGCAAGGGAAAAATACAGTGCAACACGTAACGCAACCTATATATGCTGAGATTCAGTTCATTTTTGTGACAGGCTTAATTTAATCAAAGAAAGGAAACTCAAGTGGCAGAAAGCGACATCCTATTCATTTTCTTTATTTTACAAAAGCACAATATTTAGTTTTCATTGTGAGTCTACACAAATAAAAGACCTTTATTCACTAATGCATTAGTAATAAGACAATAAGTGTTTAAAGTTGGGTTAGGGTTATGGCTAACCCCCCCCCCACACACACACACACGCACACGCACACACACACACACACACACAAACACATCAGTTCCAGCGTTGCTAACTTGACAGCACAGGTGTGAGATGCATTCAGAGTCAGCACATGGTCACTGTCTAGTGGGCTTTGTTTTCAAGTGCGCAACTCTTCTGCTAGCGGCCAGTTATCAAACAGTGGTGCATTGCTGCAGGCGCCCCCTTCTGGACTGGGGGTGAATTAACTGTATTCATTGTAAGGCCTCATGCACCGAACCAGGATGTCTGTACTGTAACGGTTCGGTTCGAATACATGTATCATTATACACCCATAGTATATAATAAAAATCTGTTCTATAAAGTATATAGTGAACATCAGGTCACGTCTCAGGTATATGACACATGTCGCAGTTTGTCTTCATATCAATCCTGGACCTGTTTGAACGCACATCACATGACCTCGATGACTTCAGGAGAAAAGAAGTTATCGAATGTCGAATGTATACTGCAGATGATTGTTCCTCAGAATAACATGCACTGAAGAATCTGTGAGTTTAGACATCTGTTGTCTGTCGGTCCCTCAGCAGTGAACATCACGTGCGTCACAGTGGCGTCTCCAGAGACGTGTGCTAGTACTGCTTTCCCATTGAATCCTGATTTGGTTTGAGACGGTTCATGCTCAGAGGCCTGTGTTTGGTACTGAGCACCAGTCAGTTTTTTGTTGTTGTTAGTGTTGTGTGTCATCGTTGAGTAAATGAGGAGTATTTCAGTGTCCTTTGCTTGCTTAAGAAGACAAGCAGCAGGAAGTGAGCCCTCACGTTTCCTCTGGGAGAATCACTGACCGTTGTGGAGAAGCTGTGTGTGATCGATCCAGCAAACCAGAACAGAAACACTGACTGCTGAGAAACATTTCACGATCCAGGAGCTTTTAAAGGCTTCTCAGCTGTTCCTTCATGAAAGCGCAGGGTTTTTCCACATTACGTGATGCATCATCACAGCATTCATTCGTGTTTGAGGACTGAAAGGTTTCTCCAGGAAGGAAACGCTCCTCTGAAGACTTCGGCCACCAGAAGTTATAAACAATGATTGATTGTTTATGAGAGGAAGGTCAGGGAACGAGGTGAAGGAGAACCGGAAAATCCCCCTTATGCTGAAATATCACATTCAAAACCACGGGCTTTCTGTGTCCCTGTAAGGAAAAATAAAAAATTAATGTCTCAATTGTTTCCCATAAAACTAAAATCAAAATCGAAGCTCTAATTCACATGTATTTATCTATTAATATTTATTTATTGATATTTTATGCTGCCATTGTCTGTCATTTCTTGGGACTTATATATATCAGTGCTGTCAAATGAATAAACTCGATTCATCGCATCCAAAATAAAAGTTTTGTTTACATAATATATATGTGTGTACTGTGTATATTTATTATGTATATATAAATACACACTAATACATGTATATATTTCAGAAAACAACATTTGTTTATATATTGAATATATTTATTTATAAAATAAATTATATAAATACAATTAAAGGCATGTAAATACATGTAAATATTTTCTAAATATATACTGTATGTGTGTGTGTTTATATATAAAAAATAAATAAACATAGAACACACATATATTATGCAAACAAAATCTTATTTTTTTATCTTTTAAACTTTACACATACACACACACACACACACACACACACACGCATACACATACACATACACACAGACACACACACACACATACATATATACTGAATATATATATATTTCAGGTTTTGATAAATAAGTATGAAAATGTGTGTTTGCAGTCATTTGCACACATTTGCCTGCGGCCGGAGCCGGGGCCGGGCGGATGCTTTGGGCTCTTCATATCTGTCTGTATAATCATTTGTTCACACAGTTTGCATGACATTTGGGTCTCATTTGGACCACATGCACAGGCACATTCATTATATTTTTACAAACTGTGTTTGACCATTTGTGTGTTTGCACTGAACTGAAGCGCTTTTGCATAGCAGGAATCTTCCTAAAGACCGGATTTGCATCGACATGTTCAACACACACATTTTATAGAGAGGACATGTGGGTTTGTTCTGGATATTTCTCTTTGGTCTCAATACGGTTGTTTTGTTGCTAGGTTTCTAATAGCATACAATAATTTTAAACATCTAGGTGTTTATGTATATATTAACTGAATGCAAACATATAATAGAAAAAAATGTAATAGATACTTTAAATAATTTATGTTTTGTAATTTCTGTATGTGTGATTGTGTGTATTATTATTATTATTTCTGTTATTATATCATTTGTTGATGATTTTTTGATTGTTAGAGACTTATTATTCTTAGAGACTAGAGCTTTATTCTAATATTTTGCCATGGTCTTTCTCTGTTTATATTTAATAGATATTTGTTTATATATTAAATATAACATAAATATAAAATATACAATAATATAAAATTTAATATAAGGTATAATATAAACATTTTAAAATATTAACGTGAAATTAATGAAATTAATTTTTTAAGATGATTAATTTTGTAATTAAATTCGTATCTATGTTTTTATTATTATTACTATTGTTGATATTAATGCTTCTATGGGTCTTGTTTACTAAAATAAATACATAAATTATATATATATATATATATATATATATATATATATATATATATATATATAAATAACTTTAGATATTAATATTTTTAAAATATAAAATTATTAATTTTAAACTCTTTAAAATACTCAACATTTTAAAATTAGAAACATTTTAAGTAATTACAATGAATAAATATATAAATATCTGTATGTATACGTGACACTAGTATTACATGTTCTTCATCTTTTCAAATGCTTGCATTTGTGTGTAAAGTTTTGAAGAAAAAAAAAGAGGAGAAAGTTTTGAAGATGTGTTGTAAAAAACTGATGTTGTTTCATGTGCTTCCAGGCTTCAGCTCATTGATGATCTGTCTTATGAGGATGTGAAGAAATGCTACCGGGGTTCAGTAAGTAGATCTCATCTCCTTCCACCAGTTTCCATCAACAGTTGTGTTTAACAATCATCAGTGGTGCAAGTTTCCGTCGCTTACCACACCATCACATGAGAAGCTGTGGTTAGGGCTGGTTCATGACCGGTTCGGATTCGTTTTGGTCCGTTCTGAACATAAAGCTGCTGTTATTTTGTGGATGAAAGAGTGTTTTTCTTCACAGACCGTCAGCAAATACAACTCCCAGTACCACAAACTCTTCTCGGCCGTCCCGAAGGAGGAGATCCTCATGAAGGGTGATGCACTCTTTAAACAGTGATCCTCAGTGGAGACAAGAAACAAGCCATCTCTGCTTGAAATGAAACATGCATTCATATATAACACATGCAGGACATTGCTCCTCTGCTGTGTGCTGGATGTGACTGTGACTGCTGTGTTAATATTAAAGTGTCTCTTGTGTTTCTCTGTAGTTTATTCCTGTGCTCTTCTGAGGGATATTCTGCTGCAAGGACGGCTTTACATTTCTCGAAACTGGCTTTGTTTCTATGCAAACCTTTTCGGGAAGGATATCAAGGTTTGTAGCACTTTCTTTAAAGATGTTGAATTAAAAGGATTTGAGATCAATTTGCATGAGGGATGTTAGTGGTGGGTTAAACTATTACAAAATTATTTTCATAAGTTGAAAAAAAAAATGTAAAAAATAAATAAAATTAGGTGAAAAACTTCAAAATTAATTTAGAAATGTTGCTAGAATGTTTATTAAAGCTAAGCAATTAGAAGTAATAAAAATGACAAAAGCACACCAATTATTAAAATGTAAACAAAAAATGAAAAATAAAGCTAATTCAAAATATCAATAAATGCTATAATAGTGTATAAATAATACAAAATAACACTGAAGCTAAAAATACGACTAATACAAATTACAAATGCACAGCGTAAAATTACTGAAGTTTAAACTAAAATAAAAACTGAAAATATAAATATCCAAGATAATTCAAAATATCAATAAATGCTGTTTAATAATGATACTAAAATAACATGACGAATGACAAAAGTACATAAAATGACTAAAACTGAAAGTTTAAAAATAAATGCATATTTTATAATAATGTGAAAATAATACAAAAATAACTGTCATCTGTAAATTAAAGCTAAAAAAAATCTAATAATAAAAATAACAATTGCACATAAAATTACTAAAACTTAAAATAAAATGAAAAATCAAAATATAGAAATAAAAACCTAGTGAAAAATATTAATAATTGATATAATAATGTAAAAATAATCCTAAAACATGACTGAGGTTCAAATTAAAGCTAAAAAAATGAAATTAATAAAAATGACAAAAGCACATACAATTACTGAAAATAAAAGCTAATAATAAAAATATTAATCACTACTGTAATAGTGAATAAATAATACTGAAAATAATACAAATTAAAGCTAAAAAATAATAAAATATAACTAGCGCATAAAATTACTAAAACTAAAAATGTAAAAATATAAAATAAAAGCTAATTTTCAAAATATTAATAAATAGTATGATAGCGAATAAATAATACTAAAATAACACTGTGCACTGGGTAATATTAATATTATAGATACTAGTATGAGTTATTAATACTGTATTATTTATTCATGCGCTATCATAGTATTAAGGAGATCAAATGGAGCAGTTATTGATATTATAGTGTTTAATGCCTAATTTTAGCATGTAAACAAACAGAAAAAGTCAATGTTCTGATTTTTTAGGTCTACAAAAGTGATAGAAATTAATCAAAACATTATGGGGAATATCTAAAATTCATTGCTGTTCGTGACTCTTTATAATGAAGCTCTTATCCAGTAATCGGATGCATCATGGAAAGTCATGGAAATCGATCGGTCAGGATGTGGGAAGCAGGTTATTATTATTCGTCATAGCATTAAAATAATCAGTGGCTTCGGTTTGGGATGTGCTTTAGAAGTATTAATAAACAGCCTGTATGTTAATAACAGACATGTTAATAATCAAATAGTTAATAGTGAGAATCAGTCCCTGTTCTAAAGCGTTCCCAAAGTTAATCAGAAATGTTTTATTGCAAGAAACTATTTTGCTGGATAGAGTTGAAAAGGCCAAGGACCACAATGTTTGTGGAGGCAGATTTCTTCAGATGTGTGGTCGCGTGGGGAACATGGAGCTGCTGACCTCGTCTCAACCCAGCGCTCTGTTGACATTTCTGCTGCACCAGACCTAACCTTGACTCCACTTTCTCTTTTGGCTTCGTCAGTTTTTCACTTTCTGTGTGTTTTGTCTGATGGACTGAGAAGCACAAAGATCCTGGATCGGTGATTCTCCTAATAACGGCTCGGTTCGGGTGCTTTTGTGCGATGTCTGGTGTGTTGATTGTGGTTTTCTGGTTTAGGTTGCCATCCCGGTGGTGTCTGTGCGACTGGTGAAGAAACACAAAACGGCCGGCCTGGTGCCAAACGGACTGGCCATCACCACCGACTCCAGCCAGAAGGTGCTCACCCCAACACCAAACACTTTCAATTATATGAATATAAATATAGATATGTAAATACATGTAAATATATATACTGTATGTGTGTGTTTTTATATATACGTATTAAATATGCTCAGAACACACACATATTATGTAAAAAAACATCTTCAATTTCCAATGCAATTTTGCGCAATTAATTGTAATGTATATTAGTGATAGGTCTCGATTTTCGCATATTCGGTTAGTTGATGTAATTATAGAATAGAAATGTAATATTGTTACTGTTTTTTATTCACCGTCAGGTTTGGGAGAGTTACTTTTAAAACGTATTCTGTTACAGTTAGAGACGACTGTATCAAAAAAACTATTCAGTAACGTAATCTAGGTACCGCAATATCGAAGTAATGTAATCGGATTACTTTTGGATTACTTTTAGTCGCATATGTGCCTAAACTTTTATTTTATTTATGACTTTAAAATTATAACTAATAAAAGCTATTTGAAACTTAAAAATCTTATTTTACCATCTAGATATTACAGCCTATATATATACGGTATATATATATATATATATATATATATATATATATATATATATATCACAAGTCAATGCAGACATCTAGTGGCTATATAGTTTAGTATTACAGTTTTATTTGTAATAGGCTATTTATTTATTTAAAATGAATCTTATAAGTAAAAATATAGTTTATACACAACATTAAAAATGTACACCATATACACCTTCATAATAGTCTATTTTAAAATATTTTATATTTAAATTTTTTTTTTTTTTTTTTAAGGGCCCATGCACAATTTTTAACATAAAATGCTACGATCTACAGTATCTTTATTTTAATGACTGATCTGGGGTCTGGGGATGAATTTTGGTTTATTTCTGCCTTTCTTTCAGCCCATTTTTCGCTAGAAAAGAGAAACCTACAAATATAACTGTGATGTAAATATGTATTAATAATCAACAAACGATGTGTCCACATCTCATTTTAATATCTGACCACTTGTGACTTATTTGTGTGTGTTTAGGACAATCGTCTGTTCAACTTAACCCTTGTATGAAATATAAATATGAATATTTCTCTCAGATTCACTTTTATTGGTGTGTGTTTGTTGTTGGCAGTATGTGTTTGTGTCTCTGCTGTCGCGGGACAGTGTGTACGACGTGCTGAGGAGGATCTGCACACACCTTCAGGTCAACGGGAAGAAGAGTCTGAGTCTGAAGCAGTTTCTGGAGGAGCCTGGCTCTCTGTCGATGGTACCTCAAACACACAGCATCACATGCACTGACCCAGCTGTGCTCAGATGTTATAAACACATCAACTATAGTCTCATATGTGTCCCTGGAGCACAAACGCAGTCTTAAGTAGCACAGGTATATTTGTAGCAAGAGCCAACAATACATTCTATGGGTTTTTCTTTTATGCCAAAAATCATTAGGATATTAAGATCATGTTCCATGAAGATATTTAGTAAATTTTCTAATGCAACTATATCAAAACTTCTTTTTTTAATAGTAATATGTATCTCTAAGAGCAAAAACTTTATATATAGATTCCAGATTTTCAAATAGTTATATATTAGACAAATGTTGTCCTCCTGACAAACCACACATCAATATTCAGCTTTCAGATGATGCATTAATCTCAATTTCAACAACTTGACCCTTATAACTGGTTTTGTAGTCCACGGTCTCATGTGAGATGAATGGTGTGCAGGATGAGTTCCCGGTGTCCACTGATTTCACGCCGGTGTTGAAGTGGCGCAGGAAGCCGCCGGCTCCATCCGTCTCTTCATCGCTGCCGGATCTGCTGGGAAACTCCACGAGCAGCCTGAGCGCCGGAGACGCAGTGTACACCGCAGAGACGCCGCTGGAGGGTAGAACACACACACAGCTCGCAGATACAGAACTAGATCATTCTAGACGTATGTTCATTCATATTTCATATTAAATATTAGGGATGTAACGATTAACCGCTAGCTGGTTGAAAATCTATTCAAGTATGTGTCAAATCGTTTGAGATGCTAAACGAATCCTGATTCAATTAGCTAATTCATGATAGGTAAGAATTTATAGCCTGAATGCACTGTAAGTCACTTTGGATAAAAGTGTCTACTAAATGCGTAAAATTAGAGGGAACGTTAGGAGTTTATATGAATGCATCTCTGAGGGGAACTTTTTTTTTTTGATCAATTTTTTATTTTCATCTTTTCTCTGTATAATAAAGTAATATAAAGTTCAAAAGTGCAGCACTGCTTTGTTTACAGCGGTAACCAAGGAAACGCTTTAAGCTCCACCCGCTGCGGTGTGCAAAAGTGCTTTGTTTACAGCGGTAACCAAGGAAACGCTTTAAGCTCCACCCGCTGCGGTGTGCAAAAGTGCTTTGTTTACAGCGGTAACCAGGGAAACGCTTTAAGCTCCACCCGTTGCGTTGTGCAAAAGTGATTTGTTTACAGCGGTAACCAGGGAAACGCTTTAAGCTCCACCCGCTGCGTTGTGCAAAAGTGCTTTGTTTACAGCGGTAACCAAGGAAACGCTTTAAGCTCCACCTGCTGCGGTGCAAGTCAAATCATTCTGTTTTGCTTAAAATGTAGAATTTATACAATCTAATTCGATTTAAAAAAAACTGCTCATGTTGCATGTATGCAGCGTCTTTATTTGGATCATGATTATAATGCAGTGGTTGCCTCTCATTTTAAATGGAAAGCCCACAGACAAAGCCTTATTTTGTTTACATGAAGATATTTATTTGATTTGGGGCTTATTTTAAAAGTTACATTTAAATTGTAGTTTTTTTTATCAGCTTTTATCCAAAGTGGCTTACAAATGAGGACAATATAAACAATCATAACCAACCAAAGAGCAATAATAAGTGCTATAATAGTATATTATTATAGAGTTATATTTCAATTTCACAAAGAAACGTGCAGCATTTTGTCCAAGCAGTAATCTAAGGACACATTTAATTTATAATTTGTCTTAAATCTCATTTTGTTAAAAAAAATCATAATCGAATTGAATTCGTGAGTTGAGTGAATCGTTACATCCCTATTAAATATATTGTATATAGAGACGCTTTTAGGATCGATGTTAAAGTTGTGTCACAGTGTTATCTTAAATATATGTCTAAATTTATTAAAATAATATATTATAATATTTTATTTATATATTATTTATAATTATATAGTTTTTTTTACACTTGATCCTCTTTAACGGTAATCTAAACACCATCATTGATTTGCAGTTGAAATAATGACAGTGTGAATATTAGTGTGTCACATTATGGTCTGGCGACGGTTTCTGGGTCAAAGGTGACACGATCGATGCTTCTGGCCAGACACTTTTATCCTCAGACGCTGTTCAAACACCCGTGATGGAGTTAGGAAAATATCCACACGTTATTTGATTATAAAGCGCATTGAATTGAAATCGCTCTGTTTGACATTTGACTATAAGTTAAAACGGTTTGTTTCACTGCAGCGAGGCGTTTGTTGTGTTTGTTCAGGGCATTTGTGTCACACAACGGCGGGTTTGACATAAACAGGGGATTCTTGGCTCTGTATGACGCTTTTGAAACAACAAAAAAAAGCCAAATAATGTTTTGTGATCCTCAGAGAGACGGCTGGAGGCCGAGAAGATCCTGCTGACTGAACCCGTGTCTGAACTGGGTCACATGGAGTATCATCTGCTCAAGTTCTTCATTCTGCTGTGAGTCTCCTTCAACTGCTGTAGTTTTACACGCAGGATAAATACAAAGCACTTATTCACACAGAAAAATGGTCAAGCATTTGGAGAGAAACTCTTGAGAAGTCATGCATTTCTGTAGTGTGATGTCGCTCTCTGCTGGTTGTTCAGTGCATCACTCCTGAACCTGAGAAAACTAAACATTAGAAAGAAATGATTTCTTATCAACTACATTTATACACTTAATATGTCCTGCTAGTCACAACTTCTTAATTAAATGTTTTGTGAGCATTAATTAATAATAAAATATTTGTATTATTATTATTATTATTAAATAACTATAATTTTGATTGTTTAATCAGGTAGAGCAGTTAGTCATGTTTATTTGATTTGTCATTAATAAGAACATAATAAAAATGTAAAATAAATTAATCTGTATAACCTAAATAATAACAATACATATTATAAATATATTTAAAAAATATTTAAAAAATATATTTTTTTATAAAAACATCTAAAATGTCAAATATATTAATTTAAATATTTTATAAATAATATTACATTAAATAATTACAAGATTAAAAATGTCAAATGATTGAACTGATCATTATTAGAATGTATTATTTTATATATAATAATAATAATAGCAAGATTTGTTTCCTTTCTCAAGCTGAGCAGTTTGACTTCTTTAGTCTAATTATTTGAAAGGAGAGTTGTTAACATGCATGTTAACCGCGTGTGTGTTTGTGTTCCAGCATCATTTTGCTCATCATGTCATCGTGTTATCTGGCGTTTCGTGTCTGCAGTCTGGAGCAACAGCTGTCTTTCCTCAACACACAGCCGGCGATGAGCACGAGAGAGAGGTACATTTACATGCACTGTGCTGAAATGCTACTGTCAATCAAACAATAGTGGGAGGGGCCTGTCAGTGTGATGTCATTTGTGTTGATTTAACAAGATAAAAAAAAAGCACTGGGTGGATTTTTATCATTATATGGTGGTTGTGTACACACACTGCCAACACACATCTCAGTTCAGACAATCTCAGACATCTCAGTTAATGATTTCATCTGTATGATCATTGTAACCCGCTCTTTCTGCAGGTAACCCTGGTTTAACCCCGTGCCAACCGGCTTTGCCTCCAGGAGAGCAGTGTCTGCAGACGACTAAACCAGCTCAGTTACAGGTACAGCACTAGTCAAGAAGTAGTTAGCTAACTGACCAGCAGAGGACGACGAGTGACCAGAAGATTCCCGACAACAGGAATATTAGCCAGGCTTCACCTAACAGCTCCGCATCTAGGATATCTCCAGGACTCAAGACTGATCAGGATTACGCTGGCGACTGTTACGAGCAACGGTTTGCTGTTGTTGAACCCAAACGTCAGGAGACTCGAGACGGCCGCATAGTTTCACTTTTTTAACTCTTTCTATGTTTGTCTCTTGTTTTTTTCTAATAAATGACCTGAAATGTGCATGTTTACCAGTGTTTAGCGCACTGCAAAAAAAATTATAATGAGTATTTTGTCTTTTGTTCATATTTTAAAATCTATATATTTTTTTATATTTTAATAAATCACAAAATAAGTATAATTTTTTTAAATATTTACATTGTTTATACATTTATACTTAATTGGTGATTTGTTGATATATTAAAAAAAATTAATTGTAATATATAATTTCTAAATAATTATAAATTATATATATATATATATATGTAATGTATTATTTCATATAAATTTTATTTTCTAAATGTGTATAAATTATATGTTGTAATACGTAATTTTACTGAATTACATGAAAACAGCAGTAATAATAAAATATTTCCATTTTAAATAAATGCTGTTCTTTTTTACATTTAATTAGTGCTGTCAAACGATTAATCGCGATTAATCGCATCCAAAATAAACGTTTTGCATGTATATATTTAAGAAAAATATGTTGTTTATATACTATATACATGTAAATATTTTCAAAATATACACATATGTGTGTGTATTTATGTATACATAATAAATATACACAGTAAACACATATATTATGTAAACAAAACCTTTTATTTTGGATGCGATTAATCGCGATTAATCGTTTGACCGCATTACTTTATATTCATCAAAGACTCCTGAAAAATTCTACTTTGATCACAGTAATATATTATATTTTTAAGTATATTGAAATAGAAAAAAGCTTTTTTAAATTGCAATAATATTTCTCAATATTACTTTTTTTTCTGTATTTTTGATCAAATAAATGCAGCCTTGATGAGCATAAGAAACTTCTTTAAAAAGAACGTAAAAAATTCCACTGACACCATACAGGATTACATTTGAGAAAAGGAGAAATTCTCTGAAAACATATCTTAATATCTGTAATTTGATCTGGTTTTATACTGGAAAACAAGACAAAATACTGATTATGAAATGATTTTTGCAGTGTAGAACAGATGAGATGTTCTTGGTTTTCTTGTAAAAAGAAAAAAGTAAGAAAGGCAGTGATTGTTTGATTATTTCACACACATTTCACTCACAGCATTTCAAGTCAAGTCATAATCGATCACGAATAACAGAGTGAAGGTCAAAGTCAAGTCAGTCTGAGAGTGTTTGTTTGTCGTCGATTGAGGGATGAAGGATATGTGTTACAGTTTGGACGTGAAGAAAGCCTGTCACCTAACGTTTGCCTGTAATCATTAATCTTCTTTATTTGTGATGTATTAAAGTGCATTATTGGAGGCATCTGTAGGTTGTAACGTACTGTAATCCACTCTTGCATTAGAACATGATGTAGGAAATCGATATTTAATACTGTTTAGGTTTGCTGTAAATTAGAGATTCGGTATGTTGTGATGCTTTGTACAGATTGTTATTGTCATGCTCATGATTTAGGCCATGCTGTAGAAATTGTAGATGTTTTGTAACTTTCTGACATGAAAGATGAGAGGTAGAAAGTCAAACGAATAAAAACTTTCATCAGATTCGGTCTCTTTCTTTTGTGTCTCAGAAAAATACAGATATTTGGTTTGATTGGTTATAGTTTAGTTAGTTAAAGTTTTGAATTATAACACTTATACACTGCATTTATATGTATATATATTTTAGTCTCACAACAATGCTAACATCGTTAGCAGCATATGCTAATCTCATGAGTTTTGCGAAATGAGGTTTATATAGACATCACAACTCATTTTATTTGATTATTGCATTAAAATAAACTTATCAAAAATGTAAGTACTCATATTAGCAAATTAGAAAAAGATGTTATAAAGACCACATTAGCCTAAAACAATGACTAAACGGCTATTTGACTGTTGGGTTACTGTTAACCAACAGCAAATGTTGGTGAGAGACAATTCATATTTGAATAAAATTCTCTCCACTTTTCACAATAATTGTTTCCTCTCATGTTTCCCACAGAAATCATGCTTTTAACTAAGCTTTTCTTTGTTTTAGTGGATTTTTGTTGAAGGAAGTCAACGTGATGTTCATGCCATCTGTTCATATTTATATATTTTCAGAATTTGCTATTTAAATGTCAGTGAAATGAAAAAACTAATGTAAGATAAAATGTGTTTCTATTCACCAAGTCACAATATAATAGGCTGTATGACGTGAGATTCAGTGCGCGCAGGGGGGGATCTAGAAAAATATTGATGGGGTGGCGAGAAGGGGGCAGGGATTTTTGAGGGGTGGCAACATATGGCAGACGTATATATACTGAATTTAGTCACAGTTATCACAGTTTAATGATAAATATATGTGCACACTACAAAAGGACACAGACTATCATTTACAAACTTAATCTTATACAATCAATGTCTTGCATTAGAAACAGTTCAATAAGGAATAAGTGACCATACCCCATAAGCACCACCACACTCACTAATGCATACAGTACTCATCAACATGTTATTAAGAGCATTATAAAAGATTCAGTGTTATCAATATATCAATTTATTATAAGAAACACAAGACTTTAACAGCCAATGACATTTCCAGCTGGGGAGACTCAACTGATTTTCTACTGTTTAGTGTTAATCATCATCTAACTCAACCAGTCAAGACTACATTTAGCCTTAGATGTAATATGTATATGGTCCCTGAAGCATAGGTTTTATTAGCTGACAATAATAATAAATAAATAAGCATTATAGGCACAAATACAAATGTACTTTTAGAAATTGTTTTTGAAAAACATAATTTTTATTGTTTTGGCAAGCTTAAATTAAAACATCTGTGAAAACTTGTGTGATATTCCTTTAAAATAATGTTTTTGTATATATATATATTTTTTTAAGTATATTTTATTGTGCAATTTCTTACATGATTTCTTTGAGTTAGACCAAACTTTTATTTTGGTGGGTTGTAGCCAGAGTTTCTGTGTTTTTTAATTAACTATTATTATTAGCTATTAGGTCTACTTGAAGTATATATATCATACTCTACTGTGCAATAGTACTATATTTCTGTTTGAATTTCTTTAAGTTATACCGAAATTTTATGTTGACAGGTTGTCATAAAGACATTGGCGTTTCTGTCAGTCTGTGTATACGATACGAATGAATGACGATAGTTTTATCAAGTGAAATGGTGAAATCCTCTCATAGCGCTGTGCACATGCAGTCTACATCATGCATCAATATAGTGAAGAGCTGAAAACACCACGCGTGCTTCAGTGTGTGTGTGTGTGTGTTTGTGTGTGTGTGTGTGTGTGTGTGTGTGTTTGTGTGTGTGTGTGTGTGTGTGTGTGTGTGTTTGTGTGTGTGTGTGTGGTAGAGCACACATTCCCAGAGACGTGTATAACAACACCTTCAGGGCCGCTGCTGGTCAAATGTGTGTCCTGAGCAGGACTGTATTGTTGTGCCCCCCTTCCTCAAATATGAAGATGTAAAAACACCTACTATAGGGGTGAAAAAAGAACTTTAATCAAATAAAAAACTTATTGAATGAATAGTATTATTTACAAATCACAATTGTAGCTCTCGACATTTACCTGTGGCTATAACTTTATTATGACTCTAATTTATTTTATAGTCTCAAGCATTTAGAAATCATTCAAAAGGAAACTAAGCAGTTTTACTACGATAAAACCATGGTTTATTTTTGTAAGGGTTGTGATATGCACGTTTTTTTGTTGAAGAAATTATAAAGCCTGTGTCATCTATAGCAAAAAAGTGTCCAAAAATGAAAGCTTTAGTGAATATTTGAATTAAATGTTTGGTCAGTAGCCTAAACAAGGATTTGATCGTCCTGTAAGTGTAACAGCAGCAATCAGATGGCATTTGTAATAACATGTACATTAATTTGTAACAGTGTATTGTAACAGTGTTATTATTAGCCAATCATTATTGCATCATTATTTTTTTATATAATGCATTTTAAGTCATTTTAAAGGCTATTGATGGCTTAGGTCTGCTTTTATAGCAAAAAAAAAAAAAAAAAAAATACAGTATATTAATACTTTGTAAATTATTATTTGAAGTAACAAAACCATGGTTAATTTGCAGTTGACATGGCTAAAAGAACGATGATTAGTGGTGTTATTGATAAAACCATGGGTAATTTTCTTAAGAGAACCTAAAAAAAAAAAAAAACTTTCACAGGAATGTGCCTGAAAGTGATAAACGGGCCTCATTTTTACCTAAATGATGTATACTTTATTTTAATAGTGTGCATTGTAGCTGACACCTAAATGAACACATTACAATTGTTTTGTTACTGCAAGTCTTTCTCCTCAAATGCTATTGAGCTTCAAATTTGCGTTTGAGCCCATGTGAAAGAGTAGAATAATTTATATATGATTTACAGATTATTTTAATACATATCAAACATTTAATTTAATTGTGCATTATAGCTGACACCTACATGAACAATCACAGTTGTTTTTATGAATATAAGTCAGTCTTTCTTTTACTTTTAGTTTTCTTTTCTCTTGGCTGGATTGGATTCATCAATCAATTATGAACATTCAGCCGCAAACATGAGGTGCGAGCGGTCGCGAGCGCGGATGGGAGAATGGAGGAAGTTTTTTTTTTTTTTTTGAAGCAACTGGGATGCCCCCTCTGGGAGTTGGTGCCCTAGGCAGATTGAATCAGTTCGGGAGTTCGGAGCGGGATCGCGAATCATTTCATCAGTTCGCGAGTTCAAAGCGGGTTCGCGAATCATTTGAATCTGTTCGGGAGTTCGTAGCGGGATCGCGAATCATTTGAGTCAGTTCGCGAGTTCAAAGCGGGTTCGCGAATCATTTGATCAGTTCGGGAGTTCGTAGCGGGATCGCGAATCATTTGAGTCAGTTTGGGAGTTCAGAGCGGGATCGCGAATCATTTGAGTCAGTTATGGGGATCGCGAATCATTTGAGTCAGTTTGGGAGTTCGGAGCGGGATCGCGAATCATTTGAGTCAGTTCGCGAGTTCAAATCGGGTTCGCGAATCATTTGAGTCAGTTCGTGATTTCAAAGTGGGTTCACGAATCATTTGAATCAGTTCGGGAGTTCGTAGCTGGATCGCGAATCATTTGAGTTAGTTATGGGGATCGTGAATCATTTGAGTCAGTTTGGGAGTTCGGAGCGGGATCGCGAATCATTTGAGTCAGTTTGGGGATCGCAAATCATTTGAATCAGTTCGGGAGTTCGGAGCGGGATCAGGAATCACGAAAGATTCGCGCTAGTAAATTTTCAAATTGGCCATAACCTTTAATTCGTTGCTGCCAACTGGGGTGGCAAATGCATAGACAGTAAAAGAAATGGACACAGCGACCCCATTGGAACTCAATTGAGACAAATGAAGCCCAGTTTTAGCGTTTTTTAGCACTTCCGTTTCTGACGCGCAGACTCAAACGAAGCTTGACGACGTCAGCAACCTGTCTGCCAGATGTAAATCTTCTAAGTGGCTGTGCGTGCAAACTGCCATCGTTAATCTTGCAGAGACGGCGAGCTTGAGCGGGGAGTTCTTTGTCGTGAGTGAGCAGGAGTAAGTATTCTGATTAATTATTTTGTATAGTATTTTAAAATGTAACGCCAGTACGCCATATTAAGTTAATTGCCTGCGAGCTTCTCCTCCTGTCTGTACGGTAATGCGACAGAGAGCCGAGTGGTTATGACGCAATCGTTAGCCTATTTTTTACAAAAACTGTTTACACGGGGCCAAAATGTAACATAGAAGGTAATGGAGCCCTTTATACATTGTCGTGTATCTTTAGAAATAAATAATGGACAAACGGAGTCTTTAAACGCCTCAGATGTAAAGTTATTCGCTGTCAAAGTGAGGCCAAAATGAATGGGAGTCAATGGGAATGCTAACGCAAGTGAAGTTCTGCTAAAAGATGGCAGCCCCCACCCGACTTCAACTTCCGGTCGAGTTCCTTGCCCCTTGGGCAAATGCCACCCTGGTAGATCCGCCCCTGAGTGCGCGCCTCTGCATATGAGCGCGAAATTTAAATATGCGCGCGAATGTTAAAGTGTAACGTTTGCTGACAGGATAGGAAAGTTCATTTTTCTGAGGTAAAAATTAAATTCCTTTAACTTCGCAAAAAGCTACTAAAATAACGTTTTAATAGGCTAATGACACTGACATAAACTTGAATTGTAACCATGAAGTTAAGTCGTTTTAGAAAACCGCTGTTCACAACAGACCATAGCCATAATGATAAAGAGGAAGAGACCGTTGGTTGGAATCAATGTCAAAGCCATTTATTTTTCAGATAATGAACGATAAACGTTGACAGTTTATCAAAATCCATCTAATTTAAAGAATAAGTATGCAAGTAGCCATTATGGTTCTTTTTGTGAGCAGGGCTTTTGACAGTCTGCATTTTAAAAAGCCCTAGGCTATTTGTATAATGGTGACTTGGCTTAATTGTACATTTCTGAAAAAAATTAATGAACATTTTTTAAAACCGTATTTATTGCTCAAAAAGTTTCAGTATGTGTTGGATGTTTTTTTATTTATATTTTTTATTACATTTTTAATTTTGAATTATCTCTCTTCTACTGAAGGGTATCTGTCTTTAACCGCTTGGGGGCGACAAAACGTTAAGTTTAAAGAATTCATGGCTCGATTTTTCTTTTTGTTTGCTTTATTTTTGTGTTGCGTCAGCACAACATTATACAAAGCCGATGTGTAATAGGCTATAGACAAGTTAACAGTGATAAAATAATAATTATAAAACAAGAAAAATAAACACATTTATAATGCTTCACTCCCAAATGATGATTTTCACATTTGGGTGCTCAGTTCTTTCTCAAACTTGATTTGTGTGCACTGTTATATCAAACATATTCCTCTGTGAATTCTGTAAATTGCAGGCTTTGTGCTGGAGAAATTGCAGGTATCGTCCATTTTTTTTAATGTCAAAGGTCATTCATGGGTTGGTTTGAGAGTTTCATCTAAGAATGAAAATATAAAACCACAATTTAAATAAATTATAGAATCCTCCGGTCTAGACTAACATCCCAGCACTCATAATAAACCAAGTATAAAGTCTAAAGTATAGCTACTTTGATGGTTTACCTTGAGGTTGACCATTTTAACTGGGAATCTTGTTCATGCACCTTCTTGACCTGCGGATACACCAATGACACACCTGGTTCCTCGAGGCCTAAAAGTCACATTTGAGGTCTGCAATTCCAGGAATGTTGCATCTGAGGGTCACGGTGAGCCAGATTTGACCTTACATGCTCGTTCTGATGGGAGTTTCTCCTCTGCACTGAAATTACTCAATAATTCTGCCTTTGTGTTCCAGAGAAGAAAGTCATGCGGGTTTGGATCCGCATGGGGGTGAGTAAATGAAGACAGATTGATGTTAACATAGAGGCCTTTCAGATTAAAATCTGCTCTGGATTCTGGATGTGTTTAAAACAGTGACATAAGACTCTGAAAAGGGCTTCATTTGTGTCTGTTATTCACATATGGACGATCTGTCAAACACGACAGCCAAGAGCGCTCCAGTAAAACCGACTTTTATGGGTGTTCTGTGGTGCAAGGCGAGTGACTCAAAGGAGGTCAGGGGCGAAAAATAACACGTTAGTGGATTTGTGGTCTAAGAGAACACAGCAAATCTCACTCAAGATGTTTTAAAACAAGCCTCTGACTTCATTAAACCATCTTAACCAGCCAAACACACAATATACTGGTTGCACGTGGTACTTTTAGTACTTTAATATGAGACATACTCACTCTAGAGAGTATTTGATTGGACAAACATTTGAATGCAACAATATGTTTAGGGAAAAAATCATGACAATCAATCAAGCTTATTTAAATGTAAGGGAAGAATGCAATCGTTTTTTAAGGAAAGGCAAAAGTTTTGTGCCAAATGCAAAATTTTTTGGTGGAATGCAAATGTTTTACAACTAAGCGCAATCAATTTTCGATTTTTGCAAATGTTTTGGGAGCGAAAGTAACGTCTTTCTGGGGAACGCAACTGTTTTGAGACAGAATGGCAAGTTTTTGAGAAAAACAAAGTTTTACAAAAAAATGCGAAATTTCATGCAGGAATACAATATTTTTGCGAGTGATCACAAAGTTTCTGGTGGGGAAGCCATTGCATGACCAATCATTTTACAAGAAAACTTGAATGTTTTGTGTGAGCGCAAATGTTTTGCAAGTGAATGCGAGATTCGAATCGATCTCGTGAATCCTGAATCGATTTGCAAGAGAACACCAAGTTTTTTTTTGGGAATGCAATATTTTTGCAAGAGAACACCAAGTTTTTTTGGGGGAATGCAATATTTTTGCAAGAGAACACCAAGTTTTTTTTGGGAATGCAATATTTTTGCAAGAGAACACCAAGTTTTTTTGGGGAATGCTATACGTTTGCAAGAGAACACCAAGTTTTTTTTTGGGAATGCAATATTTTTGCAAGAGAACACCAAGTTTTTTTTTGGGAATGCAATATTTTTGCAAGAGAACACCAAGTTTTTTTGGGGAATGCTATACGTTTGCAAGAGAACACCAAGTTTTTTTTTGGGAATGCAATATTTTTGCAAGAGAACACCAAGTTTTTTTGGGGAATGCTATACGTTTGCAAGAGAACACCAAGTGTTTTTTTTGGGAATGCAATATTTTTGCAAGAGAACACCAAGTTTTTTTTGGGAATGCTATACGTTTGCAAGAGAACACCAAGTTTTTTTTTGGGAATGCTATACGTTTGCAAGAGAACACCAAGTTTTTTTTGGGGAATGCAATATTTTTGCAAGAGAACACCAAGTTTTTTTTGGGAATGCTATACGTTTGCAAGAGAACACCAAGTTTTTTTTTGGGAATGCTATACGTTTGCAAGAGAACACCAAGTTTTTTTTGGGGAATGCAATATTTTTGCAAGAGAACACCAAGTTTTTTTTGGGAATGCTATACGTTTGCAAGAGAACACCAAGTTTTTTTTGGGGAATGCTATACGTTTGCAAGAGAACACCAAGTTTCTTTGGGCATGCAACACTTTTCGAAAACTCACAAATGTTGAGTTTCTCACTGGAACACAATAGTTAACGAATGCCAATTTTCTTGAGGGAATGTTGTGAAGGAATGCAAATGTTTTAGGGCAAGTGCAAAGTTTCTCGGAGGAACACAATAGTTTCGCGCAGGACTGCAAATGTTCGCAAAACAAGTTGTTTTGTGAGTGAATACAGAGCTTCTCGGGGACCTCAAATGTTTTGCAAGAGAACGGCAAGTTTTTCTGGAGAATGCAAACACTTTCCAAAAAAATAAATAAAACGTTTTGTATGAGAATGACAAGTTTCTTTGGGGAACGTGACGCTTTCACGAAAGCACCTAAAAGCATTTCAAATAATTCTTCCTCCCATCTCATATTTGTTTCCATCACCATGTCCTCTTTGTGTAGAACCATATATCTGCTTTTAGTCAAATTCCCAAAATTCTCTATTCAGACTGAAAACTGTTAAAGGAAAAAGTATCTTCTGCTTGGCTGAATATATATAACGCTCCTGACTGTCGTGATCTCTAGAGTGCTCATACTTTCAACATGTTCCCCAAAGACCTCCATGACCCCAGCCTGGCATGAAACTCAAAGCTCTCGCAATCATTAAGACTCGGTCACCTTGTCACCATCTGTCCTCTCAAGTCAGAATGGATCTGGCAAATCCTGGAACGACTCTGTCAGGAAGCCGGACACATGTGGATTCCAGAATATAAGATTCTTAAAGGAGCAGTTCACCAAAAAAATGAGAGTTCTGTCATCATTAACTCACCCATTCAAACCCAACAGACTCAGGTTAACAGTAAGTTGTTATTCTTAGATAATTTCCATCTGTCAGTGTTGTCAAATCTACTTGTATGATATTTTATGGTGTTTTTAGGAAGGTAACATCCACTTTGAAAGGAAATCAGAAGTTTCTTAATAACATCCCCTTTTGTGTTTCATCGAAGAAGGACAGTCAAACAGGTTTGAAAACAACATGAGGGTGAACAGATGATGAGAAAGTGTTGAATGTTCCCTTTAAACTGGTTTCTGGCTGTTGGCGGTGATCCAGCTGACCCTGCAGGAGCTGCTCACCTCTGGATTGGAGTAAATCTCCTCCACCTTCCTGTTGAAGTGCAGCTCGAAGACAAACACTGTGTTTATTATCCTAAGGTGGATCCTGAGAAAATATGCCCCGAGTGTTCTTACTCTAAACACAGAGCTCAGATTCTCTCCCGAATGATATTTCAGAAGCATCTCAGCAGCTCTGGAGCTTTTAATAAAACAAATATTTAATAACGCCGTGAGTTTGTGACGAGAGAAGCTAATGTATAAAAGCCAGAACTTCAGGTCTGAGTTCGGTCGGTTTGCACACTTGTGTGGCCTGATTCACTGACGTTTGCTAATCTGTTCCACAATAAGACTTTTATTTTGACAGGTTAGAATAGAATGTTGTGAGTGGTTGCTAGGATTGCTATATGGTTGCTAAGATGTTCTGAGTGTTCTTAGTCTATTGCTATGCAATTTGTTGTAGGTGGTTTCTAGGACATTGCTAAATAGTTGATAAGTGTTCTTAGTGTTTTTTGTCTATTGTCAAGTAGTTTGTTGTGGGGGGTTGCTAGGGCATTGCTATATGGTTGCTAAGTGTTCAAGTCTGTTGCTATTCAGTTTGTTGTGGGTGGTTGCTAGGGCATTGCTATATGGTTGCTAAGTGTTCAAGTCTGTTGCTATTCAGTTTGTTGTGGGGGGTTGCTAGGGCATTGCTATATGGTTGCTAAGTGTTCAAGTCTGTTGCTATTCAGTTTGTTGTGGGTGGTTGCTAGGGCATTGCTATATGGTTGCTAAGTGTTCAAGTCTGTTGCTATGCAGTTTGTTGTGGGGGGTTGCTAGGGCATTGCTATATGGTTGCTAAGTGTTCAAGTCTGTTGCTATGCAGTTTGTTGTGGGGGGTTGCTAGGGCATTGCTGTTGCTAAGTATAATGTGTTTATGCAGTTTGTTGTGCGTAGTTGCTAGGACATTGCTATATTGATGCTAAGATGTTTTGTGTGTTTTTTTTAAGTCTGTTGCTAAGTAGTTTGTTGTGGGTGGTTGCTAGGGCATTGCTATATGGTTGCTAAGTGTTCAAGTCTGTTGCTATGCAGTTTGTTGTGGGTGGTTGCTAGGGCATTGCTATATGGTTGCTAAGTGTTCAAGTCTGTTGCTATGCAGTTTGTTGTGGGTGGTTGCTAGGGCATTGCTATATGGTTGCTAAGTGTTCAAGTCTGTTGCTATGCAGTTTGTTGTGGGGGGTTGCTAGGGCTTTGCTGTTGCTAAGTATACTGTGTTTATGCAGTTTGTTGTGCGTAGTTGCTAGGACATTGCTATATGGATGCTAAGATGTTTTGTGTGTTTTTTTAACTCTGTTGCTAAGTAGTTTGTTGTGGGTGGTTGCTAAGGCATTGCTATATGATTGCTAAGTGTTCAAGTCTGTTGCTATGCTGTTGTTAAGATGTTCTGGGTTTTTTTAGTCTGTTATGCAGTTTTTGTATATGGTTGTTAGGGCATTGCTATATGGTTGCTAAGTGTTCAAGTCTGTTGCTATGCAGTTTGTTGTGGGTGGTTGCTAGGGCATTGCTATATGGTTGCTAAGTGTTCAAGTCTGTTGCTATGCAGTTTGTTGTGGGTGGTTGCTAGGGCATTGCTATATGGTTGCTAAGTGTTCAAGTCTGTTGCTAGGCAGTTTGTTGTGGGTGGTTGCTAGGGCATTGCTATATGGTTGCTAAGTGTTCAAGTCTGTTGCTATGCAGTTTGTTGTGGGTGGTTGCTAGGGCATTGCTATATGGTTGCTAAGTGTTCAAGTCTGTTGCTATTCAGTTTGTTGTGGGTGGTTGCTAGGGCATTGCTATATGGTTACTAAGTGTTCAAGTCTGTTGCTATTCAGTTTGTTGTAGGTGGTTGCTAGGGCATTGCTATATGGTTGCTAAATGTTCAAGTCTGTTACTATTCAGTTTGTTGTGGGTGGTTGCTAGGGCATTACTATATGGTTGCTAAGTGTTCTGAGTGATTTGTTTTTAGTCTTTTCTAATATGCTATGATTTTCTTTATGGTAAACTAATTTTTTTTCTTTTAATTTTTTTTTACTACGTAACACCTCTAAACTAAACTCTTGATCATGAAGTCTAGACTATTAATTTAGTTTTTTAATAAGTTGCGTGCCGTGTTTTCCTGTATAAACTGTGAAATGAAATTGTTGTTCTCTGAGAAAACACTGGCTTTATTGCAGATCCTTTAGGCTTAAAATAGAACCGAGTTTCTTGTTAAATTAAAAGAGCAAATGTGCTGAAACGCTCCCCTGGTGAATATTAGCTTAATGTTTTGTGTCTCTTACTCCTGATAAAACTTTAGTGTGATTTAACCATCAGCCATGGAAACAGAGAGCAGCTAATCTCAGTCAAGTAACTGTTTAATGAGCTCAGGTATTGATTGAAGCCGTAAAATGACAGACAGCACATATATCCTGTGAACTTCTCAGTGTTTTCTCTGGCAGACAAATGTCTTTGTGTGGTAACAAATTCTCTGTGTTGGGTTTTTTCCAGGGTGAAGACAGAACGAAATGGAGCGGTGAGGTAATTTATAGGGTGGATGACAGGTAAAGACTTTTATTAACATAGTGAGCTGATACAGGGCAGAGATTAGGTTGCTCACAGTAATGACTAAAAACATCTGCTTCCTATAGAGTCCTGCAGTGAACCAGTAGAGAAGCGTGTTTCTGTTTAAAACCCTGTCATCTTCAGAAACAGCTACTTCTAATAAGATCGATTTCAGTTAATGTAACTTAATCTATGAGAGAAAATAGGGTGAATGGTAATTCGAAAGAATTCTTTTTTTACATTTTTTTCTGACAATTTAGCAAATTTCCCAACTTGAAATTGCAATTTTGTAATACAAAAAAATAAAACATATATTAAATTACTATAATACTTTTTTTTTATATTAAATTATATAAAATTATGCAAATTTACTACGTATATGTAGCAAATTTCTCAGCTCAAAATTGCAATTTTGCAATGCAAAAATTAGAAATAAAAAATATATTAAATTACTATGTAAAAAAATAATAATTTTATATTAAGTTACATAAATTAATTAAAATTTACATGTGTTTCCATGAACCCATCAAAAAATAAAGAGAAATAAAAATATATAATAAATATATAAAATTGTTGCTATAATACAAAAACATTTAATTGTATATTAAATGATATGAAGTAATTTACATTTACTATATCTATGTACCAAATTTCCCATCTCAAAATTGCAATTTTGTAACGAGAAGAAAAAACATTAAATTGCTACAAACAATATACAATTTTATATTAAATTATATAATTAAAGTAATTTAAATCTACATATATTGAGTAAACAATGATAACATAAGTTTTTCCATTAACCCATCATACAATAAAAATAAATAAAAATACATAAAATATAAAAATGGGCAATAATAAATATATACAAGAGTGAAAAAAAGGAAAGTAAATGTACAGCCAATTTCATTAAACTGAAACTTAAACATGTACTGTAAGTCAGAAAGTAAACTTAAGTTTGTAAGTTGATTTAGGTGGATATGTTTTGCTATATTTTATCGTATAATTTGTTGTACTGAATTTATAATCAAAAATAGAGGAATGTCACAGTGACAGGACGGGATGTTTCACAATTCTTTGTGACAAACTGAAGGGTCTTGTTTTATGGCCTATGTGATATTTTGTAATCTGGTTTAACCCCATTCATAATCGGTGACTAGCAGCGGGAAAGGAAATCTTCCTTATTCACTGTCTGGATTTCACAAACTGGTGTCACGCTTCAGAAACACACAAATGTTGGTTTCAGTTTGACATCCTGAGATGAGTCAGTGAAAATCCATTCTAACTCAATCAGATGGGAGTTCACTGAAACAGCTCGGCCTCCAGACGCTTGTTCACACCTTGCACTGACTGAAGCTGAGATGTTCTTGCTGTCAGTTCCCCACAGAGACAGTCACACTGATTTAAATAGAGTAGATGTGTGGGAAATGACGTTCAGAGCTCTGTCCTCTCCTCTCATTATTCCCGGTCTGACTGTACATGTCCTGCACTCCTCTGTTTTAGTGTGTGCTGCGGGTTTGCTGTAGTCTGCACAGTTTTATTGGATCTGTGAAGTCTAATGTGACCGCAGGGCTGAAATATCTGAACACAGCATGAGACGCTGTGAGAGATTTTATTTTATTTCATTATTTTTGCACATTTTCAAACTCTCCTTACTGTAATCGGATAAAAAACAAGCACACATATAAATATATAAATGATTGAATTATATATATATATATATATATATATATATATAATTCAATCATATAATGAAAATGTATTATTGTTTCTCATATATATATATATATATATATATATATATATATATATATATATATATATATATGCATGTACCTAAAATATTTTTAGATTTTTAGCTAATCATTTATTTTATTTTATTAATTTTTTTTAAGCGGTGTGTGCATTTTTAACATCATCTGGGAAGAAATGCCAGACTGGAATATTAATTGAATAAAAACTGTATTTAAACTATTTGTTGATGAATTGAATTATCATTAATGTTAAATTGTTGCTGTGTGTTTGCATGACATTAAAGTTTTATGCTTTTTTTAATTGCAATGATAGCATGTGAAATCTCACGTGTAAATTATTAAACATCTTGAATCATGTTTCTCTGAAATGTTATCTTCAACCGTAACTTTATTTCTACAACTGTTTGTTAATGATATAATGTGCATTTTTAGAATTAAGCGACTGCGTGTTGCATGTTCCTACACTCTAAAAACGGCTGGGTTATTTTTTAACCCAAAATGCTGGGTTGAGTCTGTTGGGTCATTTGGTTGGGTTATTTAATTTCTTTTTAAACACTTTTGGGTAGTTTCAATTTACCAGGTGTTGGGTTAAACCTGCTGGGTTGCGTCGCTGGGTTGTTTCAGGCCAGCGCTGGGTTATTTAACGCGCCTTGAAGATGTTTAAATCGTTCCCCAACTGTCACTTTGGAAGAACAACGGGGCAAAGCCACGGCTTTCAACTGTTTTAAGGTAAGTTTATTTAATGTTTTCAATAATAATTATTTTAAATTGGCAGAATTATAACTTTTTTTTGCAGCAACAATACTGTTAAACGTCTACAGGCCAACATTATTTACGTTAAATGATGAACTGTTTACCTCAAACGGCCAACCTACGTTACGCGACTCGCATAATCGTGTTAAGGTATCTGAGACGACAGATTAATAAAGTTTTATTAAGTTTCAGACAGTGACTGATGGCTGAAATATGCGAATACCTGTGAAAATAGAGGAAAAAGTAGTTTCTGACACTGAAAAGCGAATTTGATATTTAAGTGAGTCAAATGAGTTCAAAAAGTGAATACGACTTTCTGCTCTAATGTAAACGCCTGCAGTTGTCCGTATCGACATTTAAATCATACAAATTACGTACAATATAGTCGGACCGCAGGTCTAAAAGAACCGACGACCCAGTTCAAGTAAACCGGTTCAGTAATTCTCGAACAAAGTGATTCCCGGAAAAGAATCGACGTCTCAGGGCATTTCAAAGTGCGCGCACGCACAGCGAGTGACGCTGGTCGCGTTAGTGAAGTGATTTGATGCTTTTGTGGTTTATAAAGTCTTTTTACATACAAATTATAATTCAAAATGTTTTTTTTTCCTGTCAGAAAAGCGCATGGATACATTTGTGAGAGTAAAACTCGTCGAGTGCAGTCTTATTGATGCGTCTAACGGTAAGTTCGTGTTTATTATACATTTTACATAATTGTTTGTCTGTGATAATCAACTAACGTTAACCCTCACGTAACTTAAACGCACATATATTTTTATTTCGTGCTATAGTTAAAGCTGCACCAGAATGTACCTAATTTATGAGCGTAAACATCATATATTAATTTTCCAGATCGTGTTTTTGACTTGTCCTCATCACTTTGGTACATCTATAAGTTTTTATATATGGACTGTTTTACCTACGTGACTTGTCATAGAAATGTCTGTGTGCGCACATGCAGTGTGATCTCCCTTATCTGTGCCAGTGACTGTGTGTGTTTGATATAGCCAGCATATTAACATAAAACTGTGATTTATAATGACTGGAACATCCCATTGATTAGACAGTTTGAAAGCACACCTTTCAGCCAATCACTATATCATATTCTGCTTCTGTAGACCAACTCATAGGTGAATTTAACTCATAATCATGATGGGTCAATTTCATGATTAACTTCACACAGTTAATTGAACTGAATCACTGTTATTAAAACAATTTGAATTTTTTTCTTTTTTTAAAACTTTATTTTAAAGGTTGGAACAAACATGGAATTCCTTAACTGAGCAGAGTCCACAAAACCCCATCCAATTGTCATGGCGATTTAAAAATGACAGCAGATCTCTCAGGCATTGATCATAATCAATGGACAGGTAAGGATATTCTGCACTATTTTCAAAAGGAATTGCAAATTGTATATTTAATTGTATTTTTCCACATGTGGACATATACATTGTGAAATAGTCCAAACTCAATTGAAAAGCATTTGTATTTCAGATGCCTTACACAGAAAGCTGTCAATTTGTGTCAAGGGTGGGACTATACTATGGGGCGTGTTTGTATTGGGAGATATTTTGTAGTTTTTACCCCAAATCTCTCACTGTTTGCACTCTGATGCACGTCAGCAAAACAACATTGCAGTTCTACTCTTATTTCACTAGCTGCAGCTTACCCTATATTTTATTCCTCCGGTGAAAAGCATTTGGTTAATGGTGAATATTGACCAATAGTACCATGTGGCTCTAACGGTTAGCAGGAGATAGTAGTTGTATTTGGGGTAAAAATGACAGAATTATTTATTGTGTGAGGTGCCAAGAATATAGAAAGATCCGGGTTGCACTGTCTGTTCTTTATCACACATCTCTCGGAGCGGCAGCTGCCTTTAGTAGTGCCTTAACCTCCATTGTTCAAAGCATTTGGCACAATTGTCTTTGAGTGACGTCACCTCCCAATACAAACACTCTCCATAGTATGGTCCCACCACTGACAAAAATTGACAGTTTTCAATGTGAGGCATTGGAAATTCAGATGTTAAAGATTCCATTTGAGTTTTGGCAGGTAACCTGTGCGACACAGTGAAAAAACAGACATGGTAATTAGTAACACCTCATGTACTTGTTCTTATGTTGCATCTATGCTAACATTAGTCTGTTTCTCTATTATTCCAAGGCCACCGTAGCCACCCGTATCCAGTACGTATCCAGACCAGATGGAGATCATCATCTAGAAAGGACCTCTACTGCCCTGAAAGACCGCGGAGACCAGGACAACTAGAGCCCAGATACAGATCCCCTGTAAAGACCTTGTCTCAGAGGAGCACCAGGACAAGACCACAGGTAACAGATGATTCTTCTGCACAATCTGACTTTGCTGCAGCCTGGAATTGAACTACTGGTTTCGTCTGGTCAGAGGAGAACTGCCCCCCAACTGAGCCTGGTTTCTCCCAAGGTTTTTTTCTCCATTCTGTCACCGATGGAGTTTTGGTTCCTTGTTTTTCTTTAGTTGGAGACAATTAATATCAAGCGATATCATCCACTTGATTGCACAGAGGGACGATACATCACTGAATCAATGACGAATTGACTTTAACTGAAAACTGAGTGTTTACTTTTGTCCCTTTGCATTATTACACACTATTTTCCTATTTAATACTGTAAAGCTGCTATGATGCAGAATTTGATCAATATGAGAGGCTTATTACTCATAATACATGGAAAATACAGCTGCAAACGGACTTTGTTTTTTCATTTGAAATTTGGCAGTCACTGTGCATTCATGAAAACTGAAACCGTAATTTTTCTTCAGTGTTTTTGAAACAGTGTTTTTGTTCAAGATTTGCAATTGTGTTTGGATTGTCACAATTTGTCACATGTGGAAAACGCAATTGAAAATATAATTAGCAATTCCTTTTGAAAATTGTCCTTCCATAGACAGGCTCTATAACGGAGTACACTGCTCTCAGGTGTAGATCTTTGCTTCAGAGCTTAAGTGTTTGACAATAGTTCACCCAAAAATGACAATTGTCACTAATTATTCACCCTGGTCTGAAAGCTCTTGAATATCAACGAAAATATCTTAACTTGTGTTCTGAAGATGAACGAAGGGCTTACGGGTTTGTAACGACATGAAGTTGAGTAATAAATGACAGAATTTTCATTTTTGGGTGAACTATATGTTGAACTACCCTAAGCAGTGCACATCTACCTACGTAGGAGTCTTTATATACTTGATATAAATTTAAGGACATCTTTAAATGATTTTACATTTAAATTTAAAGAATGTTAATTGTCAGTGTCATTTCACTGTGTATTTAAATAGCTAAAAATCTCAAAATGTAATAGTTAAACAGCTAGACACAGGTCATTCAGAAATAATTTTCTTATTTATTGCAACTGTATTTCTGTGATTTTTATTTATTTATTTTGCATTTGCTGGAAACAAAAAAAGGGAAAATTCCATGTTGTTTGTCATTGGTACAAATTTTTGAATGTCAGATGGCATTAAAAATATTTTTTAACAGTCTAAATAACCTGTATTCTTCATTATTTATTAATCCATGATTGCTTTAAGCAAAAGTGAAATTATGAGAATAACCCAGCAAGAATAACCCAGAATCATAAAAATGCAAACCCACAAATGGTAAAAATGACTCTATCTTGGGTTTTCTCAATAACCCAGCATGCTGGGTTAAAATGTGTAAACCAGCATGCTGGGTTACTTTAACCCAGCATGTGTTCTGTCCAATATTTACCCAGTGCTGGGTTGCCAATTGGGTTATTTTTAACCCAGCCATTTTTAGAGTGTATCTAATATCTCAGGCACTGAAATAAAAAAAATGATCCTGCTTTCTAAAAAACAACACATCGCTTCTTTCAAAATGTGTTTTTTAAAAAACCACGCGGTGTAAAATAACCCGAATCGTTGAGGAGGACCATTGTGCTGTCCAGATAATATACAGTCGAGTTGTTATGCTCCGTCGGCCCCCCATAAACCCTGACCCGTCCCCCAATCGTCCATCTGGTTTCTTTAAAACTCTCTGAGCTAATGAAGGTTTCGCTAGAGATCCTGTCAGTCCAGAGCCTCTCGCCGTCCGTCCGTCTGACTGCATGGCAGGGGCCTCGCTCTGGGTCCAGGAATTCAGACTCCTTGGGGCCACGGGGCCCTTCTCACAAACATGCTGCTCATCACTGGATACAACACATGTGAGAGTTTCCTCGTGTCCCAGACAGACACACAGAGAGACTCTCATATATTAAAAGAGCGATGTACAGATAGATGGACTGAATAATAATAGAAAGACACTGATGTGTTGAGAGAGTGATGAACTAAACACATGATCTGAGTGACACTCACTCGCGCGCGTCCCCGCCCCTCGCTGCGCGTTCACGGTGATTATCGGACACAGCGGACGCGCTTCTCTGACACTAATGACCGCGCGCGCGTCTCTCCTCGCGTTAAACGACAACGGGAACCTTCAAACGGATTTACGAGCGAAACCAGTGTTGATTCCTGGGTTATCTGACGGAGCTGCGCCGGGGGAATGCGGAGCCACGGAGGCGAGCGATAAAACGCGCAGGTAAGACGCGTCTGACGCAGAAATGTGGTGCGCTGTCGATGCGGTTCCGCTGGGCTTGTCTTTGTTCATCAGCTCCGGCTGGACCTGTGTTTTCATGATCGTCCTGGTCCAGATTCGGGGGTTTGTCTTTGTTTAGTGAACGAGATCTGAATCTCTCCGGTGCATTCACATGATCGATGCAATCCTACAGCAACACGCGAAATGCGCTCTGCACGCGACTCCTACAACATCATGCGTGGATTCACTGCATGTCAATATAAGTGTCAGTCAAAATAAAAGCGGTAGACTTTCTCAATAAGCCTGTGAGCTGACTACATGGACAGCGTTCTGGCTCGCATATGCTCACTGGAGCCATTTATTTAAATATTCAGTCGATCCTAGTGGACTAATACAGGAGATGTATTTACATTTCCACTCTTATATGCTGTGCTGTGCATTAATGTGAATGTCAGTCTTATAAATACATGCATATGTCTCAAAACTGGAGTATATTCTCTATACAGACATTATATCTGTGTTAAAATCGATCTAGAATTAATTTTGGACCTAGAATCTAGTGGACTGTTCACCTATATGGGTATTATAGGCCCATAATCAAGTGAGCTTCTACCTAAAGTCAATAATGGGCATCATTTCCTCTCAACTTAGTGAGCTGACTATCTAGAAATCATTTTTAGGTATCAGAATCTAATGCGCTGTTTACCTAGACAGCATTTAAGTGTATCATACTAACGAAGATCTTGTGTGCTTTGGATCTAGAAGCCATTATTGGTCATTATAACCTAGTAAGCTGCCTACCTAGACAACATTTTGAGCATCATAGGCTCAACGTCTAGTGAGCCGCCCATGTAGAAATCATTTTTCGGACCTTGTAGTATCAAAATGGACGTTTAGACCGAATTTACACAATGAGACGACAATGAGATGCAAAATAATTCTAGCGAGCTGCCTACCTAGACAGTATGTCATTATCATACGCATGCTTACTTGGTTTTGAGACTATCTAGACATCATCAAAACTTGTGTGCTGTTTACCCAGACTGCATTTATGGGCAATATACTCTTAAACATTGTTGTGCTTTTTACCTAAACATCCTTTCTGGGCATCATCGTCTCAAAACCTAGCAAGATGCCTACCTAGAAACTATTTTGTTGCCTTCCAAGACAGCATTTTCTGAATGAAAATGGCATCGTATGAAAATGGCTTTTTGTTCATTAAAATCTAGCTTACTCAGACAATATTTTCAGGATCTCTTCATCTGAAAACCAAGTAAGCTGCCTATCTAGACATCATTTTCGGACCTTGTAGTGTGAAAATATATTTGACTGTTTACCTAGAAAGCAGTTTTGGCCATCATAGTCTCAAAATCTAGTAACCTAGATGTCATTTTTGGACCTTGTAGTACCAAAACCTAGTAAGCTCCCTACCTAGACAGCATTTTTAGACCTCATAGTATCACAATCTAGTGAACTGCCTGTCTAAACAACAGTTTTGGGCATCATAATATAAAAATCTTGTGTGCTGTTTACCTAGACAGCATTTCTGGGTATCACACTCTTACAATTTAGTGTGCTTCTTACCAAGAAGCCATTATTGGGCATTATAGTCTCAAACCCTAATAATTAGATTTTGATTTTGAGTTCCCTTTCTAGACATCATTTATGGTTTTCATAGTATAAAAATGTAGTGGTCTGTTTACCTAGACGACATTATTTGGCGATTAAAATCTAGCCTACCAATTTTTTCAGTATCTTCGTCTCAAAGCCAAGTTGGCTCCCTATCTAGGCATAATCTTTAAGGTCTTGTAGTATCATAATATATTAGACTCTTTAGTTTTACCTAACAGTTTTGGTCATCATTTTTTGACCTTGTAGTTACAAAACCTAATGAGCTGCCTACCTAGACAGCATTTTGGGCATCATAGTCTCAAAACCAAGCTGCCTATCTAGACGTCATTTTTACACCTCATAGTATTTAGCTGTTTTCCAAGACAGCATTTATGAGTCTCAAAACTTAGTGAGCTGTCTACCTGTAGAAGGCATTATTGGGCGTTATAGTCTCAAATCATTCCCTACTCACTACGTAGACAGCATTATATGCAGTTGTCTTCATAACGAGTTGCATTCATAAAGGAGTTTCGATCATCAAAAGCTAAAAATGCTTTATATGTGTTCGGCTGTCTTGAATTCGCTGGCCAAGGAGTTTCCAGCGATCAAAGGGTGTTAGATCATGTCCACTAACTAGGGCTCATCTCGCTAATGTCTCGGCTCGGGAAAACAGGAATAAAGTCCATTTTCATTGAGTTAAAGATCTTTAGGAGCCGCAGCGATGGGGTGTCAAGCTGTGAGCCCTTCATAGTTCAAATCCATTAAAGCCGATATGGATTATTGCATTTCATAATGACGGGCTATGAATAGTGTCCTGCTTGTAAGGGGTTTTATTGCCTCGAATTTCACTAGAAATGCAAAGCATCATGGGGATCTGGCAGAACCGGTTCCTGCATCAGTTTTATTTGAGTGTTGACTATTGAAGCCGTGTTTGAGAGTTGGTTTCCTCTTATACCTCTACATTTCCTGTTATGAATTATGAATGGTGATTATTTTAAAATGAGCATTGGGCTTGGCAGAATCTTAGGTTTATATTACATTAATGGTGTTAATACAACAGTATAGTTATTTTAGTGTTGGGATTTATGAATTTATTGAATATGTTAAATAGTCACGATAATCCGCTGAGTGAAGTGCTTCGAAAATGAAATATATTTAATCTCGTTTGATGATTTGATGTGATTTAACAAACATGTCTAGGCCAGCTTTCATAAACAATTGTATTTTCATAATTATATTAATATTTCAAAATAAAATTTGTAAAAAAAATATTATTTATTAATTATTAATATAGTAAATAATTATTTTAGCATGCTTTAACTCGGTCAATAATCAAAATATGATATTAATTAAATTAAAGTTATAGATTATAGTGTAATCCTGAAAAATAATGATTAATGGTAATAATAATTGGGCCTCTTTTTGGTAATAATTAATTAATGAAAAACGAATTTTGAAAAATAAATACATAAAATACAATATATAAGGGCTGTCAATGTTAATGCATTAATGGCTGCGATTAATTCAAAACCCTTAACGTGTTAAAATAATTTAATGCAATTAATGCAAAATTACTAAAACAATTTCTATTCTAAACCTTTTTTCCAGATCGGTCCAAAGCAGGGCTAATGTAAAGAAAACCAGGCTGATTACATAAGAGATGTCTGAGAGAACAGATCCTCGCAGTGTGTTGTCAGTGAATTATTAATTCCTGTGTGTTTGGCTTTAAAACACAAGCTCTGTGATTGATTCTGAAGAGCACTAGAGCTCACTCACGAGTCGATTATATGTTGTATTCATGCACGGACACATTTCAGTACATTTGCATTGTTTCCACACACATTTAGGATAATGTTTTGATTTGTCTTGTGTACGTCGCTGTGTTTAGTCAATGTCATCTCATGCACAGTAAGCATAAACTCTACTGATAATGAAAAGAGTCTGTATTCCATGACAAAGCTGATCAAATTAAACCATGCTCTGCGTTCATCTCCTTTAAGTGTTATTATTTGATTGGATTGGTGACACACGTCTGGATGTGTTTAATTGTATTGGTGTCAGCACTCCGCAGTGGCTGGTGTGAGGATGATGAAGTCAGGATTGACAGTTCAAGTAGCTCACAACAGCGGAAGCGAGATAAACGCTCAGGCCTTTAAACGGCTTGCAGAGGCTTCGAAATTAGCAGCGTGTCATTAGCAAGGATCCCACCACTAATTTGTTGTCCCTGTGAAGTGCAGAGGCTCATGGGAAAAGGCCCGGGCTTAATCTCTGGACTCCTTTCACCTAGAAACCACAGTTTGTTTTAAATCCTACCGATTACATATCCTCATTTGATGTGGATTAAACTAATAATTTAAGACGTTTAATCGTTATTTACATCATGGTGATTGTTATTAGACCAAATGAGCACATGGAGGTGAAACAGTGAAAGGATGAGTGTGTGTTTTAACGTCTTCCCGGGGTAGGAAGCAACAGCATCAAACGCTTTCCGACACCCACATTTCTCCGTCTGTGATGTCGGGATCAAAGACGCCGGAACAGAGAGATGCACTGCGCACAACTACACAACTATATCCTGTAACGCCGCTCCTCATTAACCTCCATTCTCTCGCTCCTCTGTGAGACGCCTGTACCTGCTCTGCATTACTGTACACAGCCTGCATGAAACAACAAGAGTTTTATTTACATGCACCAGCCGCTCTGTGTGTGTCTGTGCAGTCGGACTGTCCTGTTTGAAGTGGATTAAAACGTAACATTTAGATCATGTTTGGTCCGAGTCATTCGATAAGAGATCCAAACAGAAGAACAGATTCAAAAGAATGGTTTAGAGGAATCAGAATGCTACTGTTTGTATGTTAATACGCAGTGTAATGTATTACCAAGGCCGATATATCGGCCGATATTTAAGTTTTTGCCAATAGAAGAAAAGAAAACTGAACAACCGCCACAACAACATATGAGAGACATATGTTTATCATTCAATGTCAAATCATATAAACATATACAGAATGTATCTTCCAGAATTTAATTACAGTATGTTAGTATTTCCGATTTAAACTTACTCTAAACTTACTGCTGTTTTTGATAACAAATTTATGTTAAATCTTAAATACAGAAAAATGTAAGCAGACGGCACAGAATGTCTGAAAAAAACAACAACATTTTATTATATTAAAAAAAATATTAAAATGTTTTATTAATCCACTTGTTTAAAAAAAAAAGCATGCTCAAAGTTTTTATTTTTTAATTTATTAAAGCATTAAAACAGAATCCATAAAAATGTAAACATAAACATAAAACATTAACATTTTTATTTAAAATTAAGATTTTGGTAAAATAAAATAAAAATAAGAAATGTAATTGTTTAGTTTTATATGATTTCAATTAATTAGACATGTTTTTTTTATTACTAAAATTAAATGTAACCAGTAAAACAGATTTAATATGAAAACAAAAGTTTGATAGTCAAATGGATTTTATAGTGTACAGAATTATTTATTTTTTTAACTTTTTAATAAGTTTTTGCTCAGTTGTATAAACTTTATGATATTTGTTAAAGAGACATGCTTTTTAATTACTGAAATTAAATCTAACCACCAAAGCTGAGTCTAGGAAAAAATTTAAAGAGGGGAAAAACAGAGTAATAAATAAACTGAAACAGAATTTGGGAAAAAATTAAACCTATTTCATTAGGCCCTAGTCATTGCATACTGTGTATTGTTTGATGCTCTTCCGAACAGAAAGAGGGAATGTTCCGGAATGCTGCAGGCGGGTGGCACATCATCTTCTGCACAGATATGAAGTGACACATCATATGATACATGGTTGTAAAGGCCTCCATCCCAAGGCCAGCAGAACACATTCCCAGCGCTCCAGATCCTCACGAACGCCCTTGACGAGTGTAAAAATCTCCTCCCGCTGTATCACATGATCCCAGAACAGCAGTCACACACTCCTCCTGCACTCGGAGCAGACGCTTTCACACCAACACACAGATTAGACCGTCGGAGAAATACTCGAGTTCACATTGAGGTGCTTTTGTACGGCTGAGATCCCTTCTGCAGTGCTAGAAAGACACGTTTGAGATTTAGTAGGGTATTTATTTGTCCCAGGAGAAATATCTGAGAAGCTGGAGACTTCAGCAAGTCTCCATTTGCCAATTCTCCATAGTTTAATGTTCTCGATGTTTCATTGTCGGTCCTTCAGGTCAGTGTTTTGATTTCTTGGTTCTTTAAAGTACCAGAACATCAGCCTGAACCTCTTAGAAGCTGGAGACCAAGAAGCAAGTGTCCATTTGATCTTTATTTAATCTCAATGATGTCTAAGAGAGATTACAATTAGAGGTCAGCTGATATATCGGTTTTGCTGATTTATCGGCACCGATAATTGATTACTGAAACTATTGGATATCTGCAAAAACTTTAACTTTAAACTAAAACTTCATAGGGGGAAACTTCAGACTTCAGTATTTGTCCCAAATCTTTGTTAATATAAATAATTAATTAATCTTAGGCCACTATCAGTAGTCGACTGCTAATTACAAGACCTCATTTGTAAGTTGTGGTGGTTCTTTGGCATTTAACGTTCTTGATGTTTCTTTGCAAGTTCTTCAGATCAGTGTTTTGGTTTCTTGGTTCTTTCAGAGCACATGAAACCCACTGCATTTGTACATGTTGAGATCTCTGACTTTTGGTAACGTTAAGATCACTTCCAAAACTCAGCAGCGGCTCAGTTGACTTCACAAGGGTGTTTTCTTCAAGAGAAACATCTAAGGAGCAGGAGGCTTCAACGAGTTTCCATTTTCTCTCCATTTATTCTCATTGATTTCTAGGAGAGATGTCATTTGTCTTCTCAAGAACAATTTTCTCATGATGTGTTTTCTCTTAGTTTAATGTTCTTGCTGTTTCTTAACTTTCTTCCTTTGTTTTCTTTTTAGAACCTGACTGATTTATCGTTTTGCCAATTTTATCGGCCAATATAATCATAAGTCATATCACAATATATGCCACCGATATTATTATTATTATTTTTTTCGGAACATATGCAGATAAAATGCTTGTAAATGGTTTAATTGCTTAGTTTAAGAATATCGGCCGATATATATGAACAGAAGACCTTTTACTTCCTAATATCGGTATCCTTCGAAAACTCCCTAATATCGGTACGGCCTCCGAAAACCCATTTCAGTCGGGCTGAATTTTCTAAAGTGCCAAAGCATCAAGTTGTAAAGCCAGTTGTGGTATAGGGCCTTTATTTATGTTTTCAGATGGTGGTTTTCTCTCGTGCAGCAGATCAGTGGATTTTGATTGACGGTTGATTATAGCTGATGATAAACGTGGATGCTGAGCAGAAAATTACAGTCTGAGAGCCATTCGGTGTAAGTGGATTTCAGTCGGGATGATGTGAGGATTGTGTGTGTGTTCAGACATGAGTCCATGAGCGTACAGCTCACTGTTTCTGGAATATTGTAGATTAGTCTGGAAGTATGTCTGGCGTTTGGATGAGATGATGAAGATGATGAAGATGTTAGAAGAGGATTTGTGTGTTACTACTGGAGGTCAGTTGTGTTTGTACAGGAAGTTTCATCAGGTTTCACTGTATTGGGTTGAGTAAGGTTTACTTTGCATTTCGTAAAGTTGAGTTCCTTCCTGTTATTGTGAATCAGAAAGAGCAGAGATTGAGTTTTTGATCTTGATGTGTTGTTTTAAAATAGTTCATCTAAAAATTCATCATTGACTGTTGTTCCAAACCCATACATTTTATTTTTATTTTATCGTATGATTTCAGAATACTTGGATCGAAGTAAGGTAGTTGATGGGTTTAAAACCACCAGCGATTATTTTATTTTGTTTTACATTTCTATATTTTTATTTATTTCTAAAATGTTTTTCATCTAATATTCATATTTTATTTTGTTTCAGCTTTATTTCAATGAACAATACTACACTAAAAACAGTAACAACAGTATAAATGTAAAATTATGAAAGAATTCATGTTTTGTTCCTGTAAAAGCTCTGATTTCCTGAATTTTTTTTTTTATGCATAATTCATTATATTAATCAGTATGCAAATCCATTTTAGAAGGCTGTTATTTTACCCTCCCTGTTGAACTGAATAATCATCAAAGTGTGTGTGTGTGTGTGTGTGTGTGTGTGTTTCCTCGTGATATTTCACCCTAAGTGGCCCATCATGCTCTGGGCCAAATCCTCACTGAATGCAGATGTTTGTGCTAATGGTTATTACTGAGACTGAAGTAGAAATAAATTAAAGCTACATAGAAACATTTACATTAAAAGTGATGAAAGCACATAACAAATTTACTAAAACCTGAACTAAAATTAAAACACAAATTGTAAACAAATTAAAAATGAATAAACTAGTATGATAATAATATATAAAAATGATGTTTGTATTTCTTGAATGATTATATTCTATTATATATATATATATATATATATATATATATATATATATATATATATATATATATATATATATATATATATATATATAATCATATTAAATATAAACAGCAATGATAAATGTGGATCTGGAAATTAAAGGTTGAAGTTAAAGTATTAAAATGACTAAAACTGAAATAAATAAATAAATAAATAATAATAATAATAATAATAATAATAATAATAATAAAATTGATAAAAAAACTACTAAACCTTCAACTGAAAAATGTAATTGGATAAATTAAAAATAGAAGCTAATACAGAATATTTATAAACGATATAATAATAAAAAAGAAAAGAAAAATAACACCGTTCTGAACATCTGTGTTCTGTTATAAATATAAGATTAGAAAAGGGAACGAAATGTGAAATTCTGGAAACTAAATGAAATAAAAAATGTAAGTATTTAAATTACAAAAACTGAAATAAAATAATAATAATAAAGAATTAAATTGAACAAAATGCATAACTAAATGACAAAAAAAATCATAAACTGAAAAAAAATATTTATATATAAATATGAATGAATGAATAAATAAATACTAAAAATATGTACAGTTTAAAGTCTGTTATAGCATGCAGTTATTTCTTAATGTGCTCCAGAAGAGATCATTGTCAGACGTGATCTACTCAATGATAAACCACTTCTGCACACGACTCAAAGCTCCTGCGTTCAGTGATCTGAAGTGTGCTCTGAGACCAAGGTGAAGTTGTGTGTTCCAGACTGAATGTGATCAGGATTGAGTGTGTGTGTGTGTGTGTGTGTCTGAGTGTAATGATGGAGAAGCGCTTGGCTGGAGCTGCTGCAGGATGAATGGTTGTGATTGTGGTTTTCAGACAGAAGTGAAACTCTTCGGAGGATGTGAGGCTGTTTCTTCTTCTCCTTCTCGGAAGATGAGCGAGCATGATTTCAGAAGGTCAAGGGAAGACATTGAGTTTGGACACAATGGACCTTTTCTTCTTTTTAAAAGTCTTGTGTGCAGTCAACCTATAGAGCACGTGTGAAACGAACATATATGCAATGATACATGGATAGTAGCAATGAAAAACATATTCCTATAGAATTAAAGAAATACATTCTTAGGCTTAATTATGTTTATTTATTTATTTTGGGAATCTGATCCGGACATGTTTTCTTGAGATTCGCTGTATTGACTCATTTGACTTGGATCCAGACGAGAGCAGATCTCTTTCTCTGGTGTTTTCATCCAAACACAAGCCTGTGTGTGGCTTTCTGCTGGACTTCATTCAGCGCGAGAGCGAGTCCTCTGTCAGCGAGAGCAGTCGGACACTGTTGATCTCTCAAACATGATTCAGAGAGATGTATTCCTGACAGTCAGCTGAAGAGTAGATCTACTGCATCTCTGTCTGTCTTTCTGACTCTGTTCTGACTTCTGTTAATAACTGTGCAAGTTTGTATTTCATCTCACATTTATTTAGACCATAAGAGTGATTCATACTGCATGCATGTCTAAAAAAAAAAAAAAAAAAAAAAAAAAAATATATATATATATATGTTATTAAAATAAATAAAATGAAAAAATTGTAGTAAAAATAAGAGTGATTGTACTGTAAAAAAATAAAAAATAAAAATAAAATGAAAAAAAATAAATAAAAATAATTAAAATAAAATAAAATAAAAAATAAAATAAAGATATTGTAGGAAAAAAAAAGTATTTCATCTCACAATTACTTAGACCATAAGAGTGATTTTACCGTGATAAATAAAAAATAAAAAAATAAAAATACAAATAAAATAAAATAAAATAATAAATATAATAAAGACATTGTAGGAAAAAAAAGCATTTCATCTCACAATTACTTAGACCATAAGAGTGATTCTACCATGATAAATAAATAAATAAATTAATTAAATAAATAAATAATATTAAATAAAAAAATTATAATAATAATACAAATAAAATAAAATAAAAAATTAAATAAAGACATTGTAGGAAAAAAAGTATTTCATCTCACAATTACTGAATAAGTGTTATTCTACCATAAAAAATAAATAAAAATAAAACAAAAAGAATAAAAATAAAATAGTTATTATTGAGAATTTTTGCTATATATATATATATATATATATATTATACACAGTGTATATATATATATATATATATATATATATATATATATATATATATATATATATATATATATATATATATATATATATATATACACAGTGTATATATATATATATATATATATATATACACAGTGTATATAAACAGTATATATATACAGTATATATAAACAGTGTATATAAACAGTATATATAAACATTGCATAAAATATAATTTAATATTATGAAAAATGTTTTTTACTTTGCTTGTTTTTGACAGCAGCACGTACAGCGAGGGCTTTTTCTTCTGCGGTGGAGATGTAGAAAATATATTTAATATTTGATTTGTGTCACACGTGATCTTTCTCTAATTCCTTCCTCTTCCACGTGAACATTTCACTTCTCCACTTCTCTAACGGTCAGATAAACTTTCACCTCCAGCGTTTCCTCTGCAAACCCTGTCTCTGTTGTGCTGTACACAGCTCACAAGTCTTACATTTTCATATCATTTACGGTACATGAATAATTAATATGCATTGTCATTTTTATTAAAAATGGTTTCCAGTAGCAAATGCAAAATGGAACTGCACAAATGCATTTACGTTTCTGGAGGGAGTTGCTATGTGATTGCTAAAATCTATTTTTATTTATTTATATGGTGTTATTTATTCAACTTAAACCTGGTAATACCTGCTTAGTCAGCATCCGATATCCCAGAATGCATTGCGCCGCAGTGGTGCGTGTCTTCTTACTGTAATTGGCACAAAGAGAGATGATTTGTTCCTGTATTAGCAGCTGAAATAGAACAAGCTCTGTCATAATTAGATCCGCTTCATGCAGGAAACACGAACAATGAACGTATGAGTTACAGATCAATCTGGAGCGGCTCGGAGCTCATTACTGAATTATTGAACAGCTTCTTCTCCTGCTTTCTGATGTTTGATCATGTCTGAGCCGCACATTCGTTTATGCTCATGTCATTGATTCGTGTCTTACGTGATTTACATTTGATTTGTGTCTTCATTGATGCATGCAGTATTCATTAAAAACTAGTGCATTTATTTATTCATTATTTTTTATTACATTCAAGAATGATGTATTTATTAACAAATAATAGATAATTATATATGCATTAAATATTTTGTGTTAAAGTGTTAAAGCATGTAGTATTTATTCAATACTAGTGATTTTCTTTCAAGATTTGAGATTTAATAATAAACTGAAAAAGTTATAATTATATATTTTGTTTTTATTTGAGCTGTCAAACACAATAATAATGTAATTGTTTACATAATGTGTGTATATTTATTATTATTTATAAAGACACAATAAATACATTTTAGAAAATTTTTGTTTATATATTAAATATATTTATACATATAAATTGCATGCATATAAATATTGACATGTAAATATTTTCTAAATATACACTGTTTGTTTTTGTATTTATTCATAACACACAGTGGTGGTTCTAGGGTGAGTGGGATCCATGTATGTGACTTTTTATTTTAATAAATCAGAAAGATTTACCTTGTTTAAAATATACAAAAACAATAAAAACAAAAATAAATTTAAAACATTTTATTTAAAGCAAATCATTTGAGTCAGTTCGGGAGTTCGTAGCGGGATCGCGAATCATTTGAGTCAATTTGGGGATCGCGATTCATTTGAATCAGTTCGGGAGTTCATAGCGGGATCGCGAATCATTTGAGACAGTTCGGGAGTTCGTAGCGGGATCGCGAATCATTTGAGTCAATTTGGGGATCGCGATTCATTTGAATCAGTTCGGGAGTTCGTAGCGGGATCGCGAATCATTTGAGTCAGTTCGGGAGTTCATAGCGGGATCGCGATTCATTTGAATCAGTTCGGGAGTTCATAGCGGGATCGCGATTCATTTGAATCAATTTGGGGATCGCGATTCATTTGAATCAGTTCGGGAGTTCATAGCGGGATCGCGATTTATTTGAGTCAGTTCGGGAGTTCGTAGCGGGATCGCGAATCATTTGAGTCAGTTCGGGAGTTCTCAGCGGGATCGCGAATCATTTGAGTCAGTTCGGGAGTTCGTAGCGGGATCGCGAATCATTTGAGTCAATTTGGGGATCGCGATTCATTTGAATCAGTTCGGGAGTTCATAGCGGGATCGCGATTTATTTGGATCAGTTCGGGAGTTCGTAGCGGGATCGCGAATTATTTGAGTCCGTTTGTGGATCGCGAATCATTTGAGTCAGTTGGGGAGTTCGTAGCGGGATCGCGAATCATTTGAGTCAGTTTGAGGATCGCAAATCATTTGAGTCAGTTCGGGAGTTTGTAGCGGGATCGCGAATCATTTGAGTCCATTTGTGAATTGTGAATCATTTGAGTCAGTTCGGGAGTTCGGAGCTGGTTCGTGAATCATTTGAGTCAGTTTGGGGATCACAAATCATAGCTGTATATGGATAGGCATTTTTAACTAATTTAGTAGCTAGTCCTAATTACGTTTTCCATGCTTGTTTAGGTGTGAAATGTGAACTTGTATGTTTTGTTTTAATGATGTTTTTGATTTAATGCCTTTTAACAGTATCAAGTATATTCAAAAACTAAACAAATCATGCCTAAAAAGTGCAGGCATCTAGGCTAAAGTAAAGTTACATGATGAAGTCATACTAGTGCGCATTTCGAGTGCGTTTTTTAAATAAAAACATTTAGTTTGGATGCGATTTAATAATTTGACAGCACTAGTATACAGTATATAAAGTATATAATTTTGTATTTAAAAAAAATATTTAATATACAATTAACTAAATAAACATTTCACACACATTTTCATTTTATATCATGCTGATGTCATGCTTTCATTTATTTTCTGTTGCTTTACTGTATGTTGTGCATTTAGCCGATGCTTTTATCCAGAGCGCCTTCTGGAAGAGGAGCCAAAGCAGTTTGTCAATATACAGCACTGTTATTTGATATGGAGTGATATCATTTCTGTACTGAGAAAGCATGTTTTAAGAGCTAGCAGCGTGACTGTGTCCTCAGGAGGAAGTCAGTAAAGCAGAAGTGCACTGGATGTAGTGTTTATTGTATCTAGGCGTGTGTGTGTATGTGTGTGTGTGTGTTTCATGCATCACCACAGTCCTTTACCATCTCTAATGTCAGCTGCTGATATGATGTGTGTGTTGTCTCGTTGCATGCGTCTGCTCTCGTCCCCTGAGATCCGCTGTAAGACCAGACTGATGCGCTCACATTATTCTGCCGTTATTGATCTGAACTCTTCTTCTGAAATAACTGCTGTTGGAGTCCTGTTTCACTCTTGTGCAGCTCTTTCGGTCGTTCACCCGCCGTGCTGTCTACGTAGACCGCTCCCTTCTCAGGGAGCATCTTTAGCGCAGAAGCAGCGGATTTAAACACGCTGAGATGCACGCACAAGAAAGTGTTCATTTAAGAGTATTTATTGATTTATTTCTTTAAAAATGCTTAAATGAGGTGCTTGGTAATTTTGAGCTTTGCAGTTTGTGGTCATGTGATGTGTATATAATTTGTGGATTTTTTTGCATGTACACATTATAGGCTAAAGTGTAATTAACTATTGATTTTTCAGTATGTTTGGTACTGAATTAATTATGTCTTAGTTGTGTGAAGTGTGTACTTTTATCACTCTGGTGCAGTCAGAGGATGATGGGAAAATAAGTTTGTGAATAAAAGTGTCTATCAAGCATCATTCGTTCAGAAAAAGCTGTGTAATAAGATGCACAGACTGAATAATGATCATTTAATCACACCGTTAGCTGACATTCATCTGCTCTGCCTTTCTGAAGATGACCAACACGCCTCACAAACAACAACATGGACATCCTCCCTCTCTCTCTCTCTCTCTCTCTCTCTCTCTGTGTGTCTCTCTCTCTCTCTCTCTCTCTCTCTCTCTCTCTCTGTCTCTGTCTCTGTGTCTCTCTCTCTCTGTGTCTGTCTCTCTCTCACTCTTTCTCTCTCACTCTCTCAATTCAGTCCAGTTCAATTTGATTCAATTCAGTTTGTTATATTGGCATGACAAAAAAATCATTTTGTATGGCCGAAGCATTGAGACATTGATAACTAATATGGAAATGTCATACACCGTACATACACAGATACATATAAGAGAATAAAAAGTAAAACACAGAAGTCATGTCCATTTTTGTCCAGTGTTTCTCTCTCTCTCCCTCTATCTCTTTATTTATCTCTCTCTTTATCTCTCTTTGTATCTCTCTCTCTTTATCTCTCTTTCTCTGTGTCTCTCTCATGTTTCAGGAAATAACAAGCCCCTCTCTCTCTCTCTCTCTCTCTCTCTCTCTCTCTCTCTCCCCTCCCCCTCGGTGCATTTCCTCCTCCCCCTCTCAGGCACAGCTGCCAAACCACACACACACACACACACACACACACACACACACACACACACACACACACACACACACACACACTCGTCTGGAGGAGTGGCAGACAGCGTTAGGGACGCGAGCGGATCCCCGTCCAGTGCTCAGACGAGCATCCCTCCTTTTTAAGGCCCGTCGGGTCCCGTGTTTCGAGTTTCCTCACCTTATAAGGATCAGACCCGGCTGACTGGAATGTCCCAGACGCTGGGATGATGATGATGATGATGAGGAGGACGATGATGGGTTGTTCAGGACTGACCGATGCGGATCTGGGTTAGTTTGTGTGGTTCTGGAGTTGAGTCTGCGTGGTTCTCATCACTCAGCGGGTGAGTCTGTGTGTTGTAGAAAGTAAATAGTTGAGAAAACAATGAGGAAGCTTGATGCATTGAGACCGCTTGAGTTCTCTCAACAACAGTTTCTACGTTCTTCTCAGTATGAATACTACATTTGTTTTTGCATCCAATCCCGATTGTCTTATTTTTCTAATAGAAGAATTTTTTTTCATTGAGGTCAATTTTTTTTCTCTGAGCTCTTTACAACAAATAACTAACAATGATAATTAATCGCGATTAATCGCATCCAAAATAAAAGTTTTTGTTTACATACTGTAATATGAGTGTTTACTGTGTATATAAATACAAACATATGCATGTATATTTTTTGCAAATATTTACATGTATATGCATTTATATTCTTATATTTTAAATGCGTGTAAATATATTTAATATGTAAACAAAGCATATTTTCTTAAATATACACATGCAAATATAAACAATATACATGCATATATATTATGTAAAAAAAACTCTTAATTTGGATGCGATTAATCGTGATTAATCGTTTGACAGCACTCATTTTTATGTAGTTTCACTTCACTTTCATAAACTGGATAAAGTGCAGTGTGTGTGTTATAAGCCCGAAGCTTCATTGTTCGTGGTTTTCTGAGAGTCATGTTCAGAAGGATGATATTTCAGCTATAAATCTTTGCGTTTAATAACTTTTGAAACGTCCGAGTCTGCTGTTGTTTAGGAATGAGGTTTCTCATTTCTCTACATATGATGGCCAGTACTTCATTCCTCATTCAGATTGAGGGTCTTCTGGGGGCTTTCAAAATGCTTGTTTGCTCTCGTAAATTTCTTTTAAAAAGTCGGTGCAAGTCAGTGTTATTGTAGTATCATTTATGTAATGATTATGACTTTTTGAAGTAGCTAGTATTTTTATATATTAATTTTTATTTTTGTTTATTTTTGAATTTTAAATAATAACATTTCTTATCATTTGAGAACTTGTTGAAAGTTTTTTTTTTTCTTATATTCATGTTTTGTTTTATTTTAGATTTATTTTAATTAACAAATATGTTTGTCAGTTTTAATCTTTAGTATTTATTTCCAGTTAAAAAATTGTATTGCTTCAACTTTAACTTGGTTCTGTTGTCTTTTTAATAGATGCCACATGGAGAGACTTAACATACTACACAAATATTATATATTTAATTTCTGTTTTGAAGTAGCATTTATTATTATTATTATTTATTAGAATTTATTATATTATTTTTTATTTAGTTTAATTTTCAGTCATCTTTTTTGTGCATTTGTGATTTTTTTTTACTTTTTTTTTATTTATTTGTTATATATTTTTTCCATTTTGGTTTAATTATTATTTTTTTTTTCAGTTTTAGTTCAGATTTATGTCCTATTTATTTCCAGTTAATTCCCATATCCTTAATTAGTTTCAACTTATTTCATTTAGATTCCAAGGTAACATTTCTAGTTTTTTTTTTCTAATATTTATATTTTATTTTATTTCAGCTTTATTACAATTAACAATGTTCTAGTTTGGTTTTAGTTGTGTTTTAATCATTTATTTATTTCCAGTTATTTTATAATAATAAAAAGTGTAAAATGTATAATTAATTCAGTTAATTTATAATTATTAAATATATAATTTAAGTGCTTATTTCATTTTTTTTTTTTCTTTAATTTTAGTTTTTATTAGCAAGAGTTGCATGTGTTTTGCTGTGTCTTTAAGGCATTGTTCTGATTCTGGACCCTTCACAGTGCGTACTTGAAGTGCCCTTCGTAGTAAGCAGGGCAGGTGATGCTGTCTTTGAGATGGGGCCGTGTTCCCTCTCTTCGTCTGATTGCTGTGTGTTTGCATGGTTTGTAGTTTGTTGAGGTGATTCATTAAGATCAGCGGTGTTTCTCTTTAATGATTATCTCTTATCAGAAACACTGTTCTTGTTGTTTTTGGGGTCATGCGTGACTGTCGGTGAACATGTGTGTCTGTGTTTGTCTCTGTGGGCCGATGCCATGCTGTAGCCTGTCGAGGCCTGAGCAAATATGCCCCCACAGCTCCTCCAGCTGACCTCTGACCTCTGACCCCAGCTGCCGCAGAGCCGATTATGTCGTGTATTATCAGACGTATCAGCAGACGGTCCGCTTTGACGAGCTAGAAAGTGACGGGATGATTGTGTCATTACGAAGGCTTGAAACACCTGAAGTAGTTTTGGGATGATGTCAGGATTGGATGACAGCTCTTCCAGATTCAACCTGCTTTATTTGGTCAAATAAAATAATTTATTTATTTATTATAAACACAGATGGCAGAAAAAACACATCATGTTTGTTTTCTTTATTTTATAAAAGCACAACGTTTTGTTGATGATGTGAGTGCACACAAATAAAAGTAGACCCTTTACAGTTATGAGTGGTGCATTGCTCTTACATTTATGAGCAAAAATGATGGCATCCTCTGAAAAAAAAGCATGTGCTTTTGTGTTTTGGGAGAAGGGGGTCCAATAGCGCTCGTCGATGTCCAAATTATCAAAGATGGCCAAACAATTCAAAGAATGTGGGTCTTACTGTCACTGTCACAATGCAACTACAGTTCGTAAAAAGATGTAAGTAGTAGGCTACTGCGTTAGAAAACTGTTTTACGATAGAAATGTTCAGCTACTGACAGTAATAGACTATTTAGTGATGCAAACTACTCAACTTTTTATGAATTTCGCAGTTTTGAATTGAAAATATGCGATCATGATTCATGTAGCCTAAATCATAAATTAAAGTGGCAAGAGGCATTTGCATTTTCGACTATAGAGATAGCCTACGAATAAGAGTGAATATGCACATTTTAAAATAAAATGTTATTTTCAAATAGTGTAAATTGATTGATTTCTACTTCATATTAAGAGTTCAGATGTAAAAGCATCTAAGTGCTCAGCATTTTTATCAGGCTCCCATGTGTAGGCTCAGTAATTTCACTTTAATGGCAATGCATAGTTTCTTTTATTTCCCATTACAGTAAAGTATCTGAACATAAACAAAGGAGTATGAGAAAATAATCATTTTAGAAGAAAATTTTGGAAAGCAATTAGAGGCTTTTGCATCTAAACTCTTTATAAATAACTACAAACCTAGAACTTATTTTTGTACGTTTTTTTCCTTTCTACATGTTATCTTAAGGGTTTTTTCATATTTTTAGTTTTAGTATAACATTATAATACCATTCATATTTTAAATTTTTTATAATTTAATGAAGAAACCAATCCTGTGTGTGTGTGTGTGAAGCTTTAAGTATTTATCAAAATGTCTTGATTAACAGTAACTTTTAGCACAATTAAAAAATAATGGCACAATTAGAAATCACAAGATTAATACATTTTTATGCTTTTTAAATCCATCCAAATGATAAAGACAGATTACTTTATAAAAACGTAAAGAGAGACCAGATAATAATATTAGAGCCAAATATTTAATTTACTAAAGAAAATTTCTCTTTGTAATTTTTATTATTTTTCTTGCACGGTGTAAATGGTATTATTTATAAATGTATTTACTTTATTTAGACGTTTTATAAATTAACATTATTGTGAATCAAAATAGAGAACAAATTATAAAATAACAAAAATAACAACATATTTGTTATAATATTAAATAATAGTGTGTAGTTTTATTTTGACGAATAGTTCATTGTGTTTCAATTGTGTTTTTTTCCAACAGTTAATCAAAATAGAACAAAATCTAAAATATAGTTATATTAATCATTCAATAATAATGTAGAAAGTAAAATGTTCTGTAATGCTGCTTAGATTTTTTTAATTAATTAAAATTAAATTAAATATTTAGTTTTATTTTGATGAATAGTAAAACATTTGCATCATTCATCAAAATATACAAAAATATATTAAACATATTAATTAATAAGTCTGAATATAAACACATAAAATATAGTATACTGTACATTTACTATAAATTTCGAATATTAATTTGATTAAGAACATCTTGAGAGATCCCAGCTGAAGCGTCTGTTTTCCTGCAGCTCATCTTCAGTAATACCCAGACCTGTCAACTGTCAGAGAGACACAATGCATCATGGGAATTGTGTCGGGTGTTTATGGTGTCAAGTGTTTGAGGAGGATCTGGTCTTTCATTTAATAACAGACAGAAGTGTGTTAAAGAGGTCATATGATGTTGCTAAAAAGAACATTGGGTGGTGTAATTAAAGGTGTTTATGTGGTTTAAGGTTAAAAAACACATACATTATTATCCACATACTGTACATTATTGTTTCTCCTCTTTGCCCTGCCTTCTGAAATGCATTGATTTTTACAAAGCTCATCGGTCTGAAAAGCAAGGTGTGCTCTGATTGGTCAGCTGGCCAGTGCGTTGTGATTGGCCGAATACCTCAAGCTCAACACACTCAGTCCAGCTGTTCTTCTCTTTTAGCAGCTCTTTTAGCATCCAGTGAAGACATAATTACTGATTATAATGACACTTTCGGAGAAACGATAAACAACATGCGTTACTCTACACTGCTCAAAACTCAGGTTTGTGTCATCATTGGCAAATCCTTTATATAAACGTACTCTGTATGCTGTGAGTCAGAAGCACCAGACTGTTCTTGTGAAGTAGGATCTGTCTCACTGCTCGGAGCTCATAAGTGACTGCTTTGAAATGTCTTAGGCAGCAATTCCCATAAAGTGCGTAGTTGTGTTGCATTGTGGGATTGCATTAGTTATGAAGGAAGCATTAAGGTTTGTGAACAGAGCTACTGCTTTCTGCTTAAATCTCTCTCTCTCTTTCTCTTCCTTCCATCTGTTCTTTATGCATTATATATTTGCCCGGCTGTTTTTAACCTGCTTCAACACCTCTGCTCTCTTCCTTCCTTTTTCCTGTGCTTTTATTTTGTGTTTGTCTTTGAAAAGTGTCTCTAAAAGTATCTGCTTGGATGCATGAAAGGATCTATCTTTCTGATGTTCCATCCATCCATCCATTATTATAAACAATCAGTTATTTTTTTTTTTTAAATGTGAATAAAAATATTGTGAGTGATTCATCAAAGTGTTCTATTTTGATAAATCATTGTGCATTAATTATCCCATTTTTTTTTTTTTTTTGAATAGTATATATTTTATATTTTGATGCATTGATCATATTTTATTTTTTGTTTATTTATTGTAATCAAAAGCAGATACATTTTAAATTCACATGCAGTGAAGGAAAAGGCAGAAAAATCATAAGAACTTATGTAAATCCTCCATTTAACATGCAATTTACAAAATATAATGCAATAAAACTAAATGAACATTCATTAAAAAAAAAAAAAAAAAAAAAAAAAAAATATATATATATATATATATATATATATATATATATATATATATATATATATATATATATATATATATATATATATATATATATATATAAATATAATATAATATACATTTTTTTTTCCGGATTTTTTATATATATATATATATATATATATATATATATATATATATATATATATATATATATATTACAAAATAAAAACAAATATTAAAAACAGAGATGGGTGTTTTTGTGTGAATGTGATGTTAGATAAGAACTTGTTTTTTATAGTTAATAGTCTATGTTGACTTTTTGGGTCTGTTCCTCACACAAACTGATCATGTCATCTTAAGACCTGTATACTAGTTTTTCAGTACTTTTCTTTCATTGTATGGAAGCAAGCTGCTTGAAGATCCTTTAAAACCTTCTTTTGTGTCGAACAGAGGAGCGTAATGTGGGATTGGAGCGACCTGAGCGAGTCACCGGTGACAATATTCATTTCTAGATGATCTTTTGCTGTAAGCTTGTTGAAAGCCGTTTAAACGGAAGCTTTTATGTGGTGTAGAGGATGGGTTGAGCGCAGACAAAGACCTTCTGAATCCCAGGGTTTTGTTCACAGGAACAGAAGACAAACAGTGTGTTTCAAATGACTTCTACAAACCTATAAAACCTCACTGAACTTGACCTTTACATGCCATAAACCTGTAATCGCAGGCTCTTTGACTCGAGTTTGTGTTTATGAATTTGGACAACGAGAGATTCTTGTCTTTTAATTAAATATATAAATACAATTATATTTTCTTTTATATTTTTAGTTTTTGTTTTAATACATTTTTAGTCATTTTGTTTTGTGCTTTTGCCATTGATATTACTTAAAAATGTTAATATTATATTTTATTAATTTAATTATTAATTCAGTTTTAGTAATTTAATGAAGAAGTAAAAGTTAAAGTACTAAAATTATTAGAAAAATGTTAGAAAAATGTAAGCTTATTTCAGTAAATTGCCAAGGCAACATTTAAGCCGATTTTTTTTCTTTTAAGTTTCAGCTTTTCATTTAAAATAATTTTTAGTCTAGTTTGGTTCTTCAGCTTAAGTTAAAATTACGAAACTAAACAAAAATATAATAAAATATTAATATTAGGATTTTTTTTCAGGGGTAGTTTTAAAACTAAATAAAAATTAGAAAGGTTGCCTTGGTTTTTAAATGCAATATTAAAATTAAAATATTGATATAAATTATATACAATAATAATAAAAAAACATCTTTAAAATTAGCAAGCAGCATTTTTTTTAAGGTTTTCATAATATTTTTCACTATCTTATTTTATTTTATTTTAGTAAGTCATTTTACTGTTTCAGGTTAAACATTTTTAATTTTAGTTTATTTTTAGTTAGTTTTAATCATTTCAAATTCAAAAGTACTAAAATGACTAAAACTAACCTAAAATAAATAAAATGTTAATATTAGGAAAATATTGCTTTTATTTTTATTTCAGTTTTAGTTTTAGTAATTTTAGCTCTCAGTTAAACTTAAATGAAAATTAGAAATGTTGCCTTGGCAGCTAAGTGAAATAAACACACATTTTATTTTATTATTTAACATTTTATTTCTTTATAATTGTATTTTTTTATTAATATTTTTTAATTATTTTATGGTTCATTTTATTTATTTATTTATTTATTTTAATTTGGTTATTGTTTATTTTATTTTGTTTACCTTCTTTTTTAATAGTTTTATTTGTGACCGATAGCCACTCTGTTCTGACTGCCGATTGTGTTTGTCTGTCCCTTTCTTTTTTATTATTTAAAATTTTATATATATTTTTATTTTATTTAAAATGATTGAATCGGTTTTATTTTATGTTATTTAATTTAATTTACCTTCTTTTTTTAATCATTTTACTTTGTGACCGATAGCCACCCTGGACCGTGAGAGTGTTCTGACTGCCGCTTGTGTTTGTCTGTCCGCAGGTGGGATGTCGTAAATCTGTCGGGTGACTCTGGTACTGATGGGAGCTGCTTTAGCATCATGAGCTGCCATGATGCCGGAGGGCGCCGGCGTTACGAGGACTCTGAGTTCACGTTGCACGTGTATCCCGGCGCTCTGTCCGAGGGCACCATCTACTGCCCCGTCTCGGCTCGGAAGGTGACGTCAGCGGCGGAGGTCATCGAGCGCGTCATCGAGCGGCTGCAGCTGGACCGCGCACGCTTCTACGTGCTCGCCGAGGTCAAGGAGTTCGGCGGCGAGGAATGGATCCTGAACCCCTGCGACTGTCCGGTGCAGCGCATGATGCTGTGGCCGCGCATGGCGCTGGAGAACCGGCTGGCCGGAGACGATTACCGCTTTCTGCTGCGCGAGAAGGATCTGGACGGATCCATCCTCTACGGAAACCTGCAGATGTGGCTCCGCGTGACTGAGGAGCGGCGGCGGATGGTGGAGCGCGGACTCCTCCCGCAGCCGCCGTATGTCGACGATCTCTGCGCGCTGCCCGATCTAAACGAGCGCACTTTGCTGGAAAACTTGCGCGGACGCTTTCGGCAAGAGAAGATTTACACGTACGTCGGAGGGATCCTGATTGTCGTCAACCCCTTCAAGTTCCTGCCCATCTATAACCCCAAATACGTTAAGGCAAGACACTGCAGGCAAAAACACAGCGTTTAATACATGTATTTGAAATACTGTTTTGTATTTGAATGCTTTTGGAAAAAGTAATTGTATTTTATTGTATTTTAAGACTAGTATTTGTGTGCACTTATTGATACAAGAAATCAACAGTCTAATAAAGTTTATTTGGCCAGAAGTATTTTGAAAATACAAAAATACTAAAATGAAATGTCGTATTTTAGCAATCGATGCATCGCGATTCGTATATCGATTCTGAGATTATCGCAATGCATCGTAGTTGTCTCTGGAATGGATTCTGAGCTTAGTTTTGCCTAACGGCCGTTCTCCGCTCACTTCCAGTTCCTTACACACACCTCTTTAACGTAAAATAATCATTCATACACTTTAAAAAGTTTGATGCGAATTACATGGGTGTTCGTAGTAGGCAGTTGACATTTAATCTCATGTCATAAAAGCCACCAAGTACATTTAACCACTTACATGATCCAGCCGACGCTTTTCTTTGTAAGCGTTTGTGGTTAAAATCTAGATTAGAGCGCCATCTGCTGTTCAAAACTAAGCTCAGAATCGAGAGTAAATCATGAAGCATTGCGATAATCTCAGAATCGATCCACGAATCGAGATGCATCGGTTTATTGCCCCAGTCCTATTTTTAATGCACATTTCAGTTTGTTTTTTTCGTGAAGTATTTTTCAATTTTACACTTTTAAGTGTTTCTTTTATAGCAATTATTGTATATTTGTGTCTGAAGATTGCAGTCTATATTCTGAAGGTTTTCACAGAGGGACAGTTTTTTGTCATTCTTAATGTAATAAGTCATCTGTGTAATATTTATTAGTTAGGCTAATTTATTTCCCTGTTCACCTGGTGTGTCTCGCCTGAAGATGTACGATAAGCAGCGGCTGGGGAAGCTGGAGCCGCACATTTATGCGGTGGCCGATGTGGCGTATCACGCCATGCTGCAGAGGAGGAGGAACCAGTGCATCGTGATCTCGGGAGAGAGCGGATCAGGAAAGACGCAGAGCACCAACTTCCTCATCCACCACCTGACGGCGCTCAGCCAGAAGGGCTTCGCCAGCGGCGTGGAGCAGATCATCCTCGGGGCCGGACCTGTGCTGGAGGTAAGGGCTTTATTGCTGATAAAGTGTGCTTCGATGCCTCGTTTTGCTACGGTGATCCTTGAATGCTGATTTTGCTGTCTCTATGTATTAATTGAAGTAGGGGTGTGCGATGTATATCATCTGCGATAATATCGTATTTGTTGTTTTAACGATTTTGCTAAGTGTTTTGCAAAAACCAAACAAAACACTCCTACAGAGTGCACGCATTACGTGAAGTCTAGAGTAGTGCGTATATGTATTTAGAGTGTGTTCTTTGACTCCATGATACGGTCTGTTAAAATACATTTAGAAAAATCTCAAATTCAAGACTTGGGGGCAAAAATTTATATATTTATGCTACTTCATAAAGTTAATTAATTTCACGCAAAGAGTGCCGTTGTTTTCCAAAAATCACTGTGATTACAAATGTGATATTGATCTTTTACAACGGTTCAGTAAACTAGAAGTTAATTAAGATATTTACACCATATTGCCTGTTTTTGCGCTATTTGACGTTCTGACGGTGATTCGTTCCTGAATGAATCAACCGTTTAAATGATTCGGTTCAATCACAATGACTCACTTATTAACAGTGACTTGCTGCCACCTACTGGCGGTTTTGATTTCAAATCTTTTTACTATTTGATTGATTTATAATATTAGTATTCAACGTTTTGTTTAATATATCAAAACATGATTTAAGCAATTGCAATTGCAATTCGTTTAAATGCATTCATGTCCTGTATTAAACAGTGTGTAAATGCATCTAAATGTCACTTGAGAAGCAGCTTCTGTGTTTCCTCTGCAGTACAAAGATTAATTTACCTGGTAACAGCCCAAATGTCATATTATACTAATTCACTGATTAAATGTAAGAATTTGACTCAAAAGATAACGCACACTTATAAAAAAAATGGCTTTATAAAGGTAAAAATGCCCATAAAATACATTTCTATCAGTGTGAACTGACCCTCATACAGAATATTGAAGAATATGAAATCTTTAGGAGTCATCTGTCCACAGCAGTCCTTAAGATACCAACGAAATAACACACACAGTAAAATTGGTGATTTCAGCATCTGCCGTCTCACTAAATGAGGACATAAATTCTACTTTATTTAGCTCTTTTAACAATAAAGATGGTGTCAAAGCAGCTTTACAGCCAAATAGTGTGTCAGTAATGCAAATGAACCACATCCCAGAACTGCTCCGAGAGTCACTTCCCAAAATTTTTACTGTTTTGTTTGAGGAAAACCCGTCATATCATATACACGCAGAAATGTAAAGGTATTCACAGCAACCTGTCAAAATAAAAGTTGGGTTTAACTTGAATAAATTGTGTCAGAAATATATCATTGTGCAGTGAAAATGTACTACTACTAAATTACTAAAACTTATTTTTAAGGAATCATCACATAATATTTCTCCCATGTTTTAATTTTAATAGTAAACCCCTCTTTGTTTTTTTTTTCATTTGATTAAAAGATCTATTAAATTACTCTCTTATGCCTTCATTTGATAACCTGAAGTTAAGAACGCGCTTTAATGCTGAGAAAGCAGGTTTCTGCACCTGGGTTTGTTACTGTGATCCGTGAACGATGGTTATGATGTCGAAATACTGAATCTAGAACAACTTTATGATTTTGAGTTTGTCTCGTTGATAATATGATGGTGTTGTGTATTGAGGGTCAGAATGAGACGCACTCATCTCTCTGAAAACTGACACTAGCACACGAACAGACCACAAATCTGAATGAATGCCACAGAGCTGAAGTTTGGGCCTAAAAGTGTCTGGCAAGCTTCTCTTCTGGACATGAAGCGATGGCTTGTTTAGAAGAACTGCTGTATTTTGTGTGTAAGTCAGAGTGTGTGTTGGCTGAAGCTCAGATCCTGCTGTTTGCATGCCATAAATAAGAGCGAAAACCGCAGAAAATGTGCTTTTCCGTGTCTCTGTTTATGCGGAATGTGGCTTTAAACACAGAAATAGAAACATTGGCTCTTCGTACAGTTATGACAAGTATTTGAGCACGCAGATGGGAACGCTTTTGTTTGTGTTTGTGATGTCCCTGTGTGTGTGTGTGTGTGTGTGTGTTAACATACCAGACGGACGCTGTAACTCAGATTCTTCTCGTCTCGTCCAAAAGTGGCCTGTATTAGTGGGACACATGTCAGTGGTCTCAGATTTAACACAGATATGTGTATGTGTCTCGCTCACACACAGTATATATTTGTTACAGTATGCATTAAATCAGTTAGTGCATATAATAAGCAACAAGCTTTGAATCAGTGTTATTTTAGAGTATTATTATACTGTGAAATGCATGCATTGAGGGTTTAATAAATAATTAGAATTTGTTTTACATTTTAATAATTAATTAAATTATTTTAAGTTATTTACCATAAATTCAGTTGGTTACTGGCGCAAGTTTCCTAATTTTCATTCAAAGTTTTCTAAACTAATATTCAAGCTTATTTTAATTTTTAGTAATTTTGTTTTTAAGTAGGTTTAATTTATTGCAGCTTTAGTTTCAATTTGCATCAACTGATATATTTTATTTAGTCATTTAAATTTTAATTATATATATATATATATATATATATATATATATATATATATATATATATATATATATATATATATATATATATATATATATATATATATATATATATATATATATATATATATATATATAATTTTTTAATTAATTTAGAACAATTTATTACTGTTTATTGTGAAGTCTTTCATCTTACATTTGTATTTTATTTCAGCTTTATTTAAATTAGGAATCATTTTTAAATTTTAGTACCTTAAGTACTTTTTGTAGTATTTTTTAATAATACTTTTTAAGTTAAATTGACTTCAGTTTGTAGTTTGACTACATCAGCTCAAACATTAGATTTGCCAAGGCAATGTTTCCAGTTTTTCCAATCTAATACTGTTTGTTTTGTTTTGTTTTTCGATGAAGTGAAGTGTTTCGGTTGAGGATAATAACCCTGCTGTGTGTGAGTGATTGGAACCGTTCAGAATCTGATTTTGCAGAAGTAACACTGGCACAAAGGCGGGAAACAGGGTTAACCATGACTTCTCCTTCTGCAGGAACTGAGCGGCAGCGTGATGTCATCGTCCATCACACGGACTAGAGCTAGTGTGTTCATGTGTGAGGTCGGGCGAACGTGATGCGAGAGGACACACACACACACACACACACACACAGTCCTCTTCAGTTCAGATTTTACATGCCACACATTATAGGGTGTGTTAATCATCCTGTGAGCAAACTCATGACTCAACACACACATGCACACAAAAGCCCCACACACACACACACACACTATGCATGTTATGCATTCTGGACATGCACTTAATAACGCAGAGAATGCTTGTGATATTTCTCTTTCAGAACAACTGCTTTAAATTTGGTATTAGTTAAACTGTTTGGATTTGATTGACATTTGATGGAAATACTTTGTGGAAAATCTTTACAACAATAAATAAATATAAATAAGATGTTATTAAATGCATAATACAAAATTAAAACCGATTAAATAATAAAAATTGATTTAAATAAAATTAATCTATTACTTAGATTAAAATAAATGCATAATTAAACAATCTTAAAAACAAAATAATTACATTAATATAAATAATAAAATTAGATTTAAATAAATAGATTTAAAATAAGTAAACATTAGATTAAACTGAATGAATGGATGAAAATGTGTAAATATGTGTAATAAATACATAAATAATACATTAAAACTGATTTAAATAATGAAAATTAAGTCAAATAAAGTAATAGATTAATAAATTTATAAACTATAAAATTAAATAAAAATAAATTAGACAAATAATGCAAATTAGATTTAATAAGATCTAAATAATTTGATTAAAATAAGTACACAATAACAATTACATTTTATTAAATTGAATGAATGAATAGTACAGAACTTCAGGGAGTAAAAAACAAACTTATTGAAAACAAAATATTTCCTAAATAATGTTGTCAGTTGGCATAGTATAAAGCATACCAAATTAAATTAGTATAAACTGGGTCTTTATTCATGAAATTATATACATTAGTTGCATTTCACATGAGGGTCTTTGACGTCTATTAGATTGAAAACCCCTGACCTGGATGAAGAATAACCTGCTCTAGATGAACATAAATGCTGTATAATGAGAATAACTCCGTCTACAGCCAATCAAAACCAGAGATGTATTTTCTGAATCGTTTATATCTTTGAGTTTGGCTCCTCAGAGCAGCCGTCTGAGCACCCAGCGGGTTTAATTCAAGAGATCGTTAGTTTCCATTAGAGGCGCAGGGACATTAACGATGCTGAGATCAGCCGATCGATCCGCTTTCAGAGGACTGTTGTGATTCATCGTCCGAGGGACAGCGTGTCAGAATGACTCTTCAAAAGATTCGCTTCAAAAGAGTCATTCTGAATCAGACCGCACTGCTTTCACAGTTGTATTTAGTGTTTCTTTCTCATTGTGTCGGTTTTATAACGCAGACTTGTGTAAAATAAGATTAGTTTTGCCTGGTGAATGCTTCAGTCTGTCTGTCGTGAATGTTGTCGACTCAGCAGGTTTGATCACACATGTGGCTCACACAAACCACAAGACTGAAGACAGACAGACGCTGAAGATTGTAAAACTCTTGCACAACGCAGCCAGATAAAGCTGCAGAGTGTGTGTGTGTGTGTGTGTGTGTGTGTGTTTGGGTCAGAGGACGGTTGAGTTTGAGGGAATGTGTGAAATCTGAAAGCATCATTAGATGAGCTGAAGTGTTTAATAAACGTATAGAAATGATGTGAAGAGTTGAGCAGAGATTCCTCATTCTTCATCTTTCAGGCTTCAGAGACCAGGGCTTGATGTTGATACAGTTCAGTCTCATGCAGAATTACATTTTTCTATTGAAATTACAATGATTTGTTTTGGATTTGTATTACATGATTTGTTGATATGTAACACGGAAATTTAGTTTTTTTTATTTTTAATACTTTGTAGTTGCATGTAAACACTACTTTTTTTGTCTGTAAATGTTCTGTGAGAGATTTATTTTTCTTACATTATTATAATTATTCCTTATTATTATTATTATTATTATTATTATTTACTATAAATATATATATCAAGCATTTGAGCACTACTTAATTAGTTTATTTGTTTCAGTTTGTATTTTTGTAATATTTCAATATACTAATATTATTTTATAATATTATTTTAGAATATGCAACTAATAAAATATTTTAATATTTAATAATCTAATTTAATATATCAATCTAATCATTTATATAATTTTATTATTATATTTTATTAATAATAGTTTATTAAAATATATTAATTTTACAATTATATTGTGATGCTTAATTTGAATATTTTACTTTTAAATTTGATATATTGTGTGTGTATTTTTTCATATTTCATTATTTTACTAATGTTCTATTAATATCAATATATCGTTAAAATATGTTTGTTTATATATTTTATTAGACTATTTTAATAATTCAATATTGTAATATTTTTCAAATTTACTTACTAATTAATGAATTAATAAATGAATGAAAAATAAATGAATTTTTATTTATTTAAAATGAAATTAAATTCATGCATTTAGCAGATGCTTTTATCCAAAGTGACTAACAGTGCATTCAGGCTGTCAATCCCCAACCTTGCAATGCTCTACCGCTTGAGCTACAGGAACACTTTACAGGAATATGATGTGATCTGGTGTATTCAGTCTCGTGGGATGGTAATCAGCTGATGTCCTTGTCTCTCTTCTTCATGTGTTTTGTGTCTGTTGGGACCCCGTGGTCTCTGGGGCCCTCGGGGGCCGTCCTGTCTTCGGCTCCTGAGGTATACGCTTCAGTCTCGGTAACCTATGGAGAGACATCTAACTCGTTATATATTGCTAAACGAGAGGCTGCCTCTACTGTCTGGATCTGGTTTGGTCAGGGCTGGACAGTGCACAAAATAAACACTCATCACATTACGTGTGCACTCAGTAATGCTCACTCACAGTCAAAACGCACTCGCATTATCACCAGAAATATTATATATATATATTTTAAGCCCAACACCTTAGGAACTAGCCAGCAGTGCAGTATAAAACACTCAGAGCTCAGCAACACGTGTGTGTGACGTCGACTCTCATATCATTGGTGTTTTCTTGTTGGAGAACATCAGACCTGACTGAACCTGAACACTGTAATCTTGTGTTCGATTAGACGCGTTCCTCTTCACGCTTCCTTCTCGCTTTCTACAGAACATCTGTTATCTGGATCACACCCACATACATCTCTCTCTCTCTCTCTCTCTCTCTCTCTCTCTCTCTCTCTCTCTCTATGTCTCTCTCTCTCTCTGAGCAGAATCATTATTCTTGTGCTGGCTGGACAACACTCAATGGCCTTTTATTTCTCTCTGTCTTTTGCTTTGGCCTGGGTCTCACCGGCTAGACAGACAGGAAGCTCAAATCAACAGCACTTCCTGTCTGAGCTCTTTTTCCCATTGTTTGATCTCAGAAAAAACACAATAAAATATATTTTCAGTACATAGTAATTAATTACACTGCATTCGCAACTTCCAAATTATTATTATTAATATTCGTTTTTCATATTTTTCTATTTTTTGTACTTGTTACTTTTTATTTTTATACTTCTTATATATTTTAATATTTTATTTATATTTAAGTATATGATTTCATTTTATTACTTTAAGTGGTTATATTACTTTTTATATTCTTATTTTTATTTTTATATTTATTTTTCTTATTGTTATATTTTATTTATTTCTATATTTGTTATGAATATATTTCCAATTTAGTAATTTAAATGAATTTGTATTTTTATTAATGTAAAATTTTATTTATTTAAATAATTTTATACTTGTTACTTTACATTGTTATTTTAGTATTTAAATGTTTCATATTACTTGTATTTTATATTTTATGTATTAAATTTGATATTTTAGTAATTTCATTTTATTCTTGAGACTTATATATTTTTATCTTTATTTTTCTATCTTTATCTCTCTCTCTCTCTCTCTCTCTCTCTCTCTCTCTATATATATATATATATACATTTATATATATTTATACATTTATATATAGATTTACGTATTGTAGTTTATATTTATAGTTCCTTTTTATACTATTATTTTACTTTACATTTTATATTTCATTTTATATTTTTGTAGGTTTTTTGTATGTTAATTTTATATTTAATATTTTATCATTTGTATTCATTTTTATATATTTTAACTTTTTTAAATATTTGTTATATTTTGTAAAACATATTATATTATATTATTTTATAAACATTTTAGTCACACAATTCATTTTTTTTTTTTACGATCATTTATGTTCTTTCTTGTATCCATTTTAACTCTGTGTTGAGCTCACAATCGGCTAGTTAAAGCCTGACACACATGCTAGATGATAGTTTAGAGCTGGTTCTCAATCAGTTTGTGTTGAGTCTGTGTGCATCTGTTGTGGACTGATTTTTGTGTGTGAACTAAAAACACAGCGGCATGCTCCAATCAATCCTGCACACTCCAGAAGTAGAAGCATTCGCAGCACCCACATGCACGCACACACACACACACACACACACACGTCATCCCGCTTCACCTGGAATCAGGCTGCTTCATTTGACGAGACCTTCAGGGTCGTGTGGAGTCACAGCGTTTCTGCTTCACGCTCACATGAACCACAAAGATGCTCACTGTAGCACATACAACATCAGTGCAAGTGCATCCCTGCAAACACACTAGTTACTGCATAGCATCTGCCCAAACACGCTAACAACTCTATAGACTACAGAGCACAGGTATCTGTGTTGTCCATTACAGATGTGATTGTATGATATTCATGTATCATCATCAGCTGGTTCTATTCTGCAACACCCAGAACATAATTTCTGTTGTTTAGTCATTTAAAGTTCATCTAACAATTTGTCTGTCCTGTAGTTCAATTTCTATGTTTTGCTAAGCTTCCAGGTAACATTTCACCCCCAAATCAAAGGGAATAAAAAAACTAAACTTAAAAAAAGAATCGTTTTTATTGTGGTTTTAAAGAAATTATTTTTTTAATTAAAAAAAAAAAACTGTAATGTAGTCGTTTAGTTTACATCCCATTGCTTGGATTTTGAGCTGTAGTTCAGTGTTTGTCATGTAGTTAAGAATCTATAACCTGTAATATCAGTTTATGTCCTGTAGTTTAGGTTGAAGATTCTGTCCTGTAGTTTACAGTCTGTCCTGTAGTTTACAATCCCTCAGATCTGTGTCGGTCTTGTAGTTCAGTGTTTGTCTTGTATTCCAGAATCTGATCTGTCATTCAGTTTATGTCCTGTAGTTTAGGTAGAAGATTCTGTCCTGTAGTTAACAATCTCTCCATTTTGAGTCTGTCCTCTAGGTAAGAGTTTGTGATAAGGTTCAGTGCTTGTCTTGTATTCCAGAATCTGACCCGTCATTGTTTATGTCCTGTGGTTTAGGTTGAATATTATGTCCTGTAGTTTATAGTCTGTCCTGTAGTTTACAATCTCTCAGTTTTGAGTCTGTCCTTTAGGTAAGAGTTTGTGATGAGGTTCAGTGTTTGTCACACATTCCAGAATCTGACCTATCATTCAGTTTATGTCCTATAGTTTAGGTTGAATATTATGTCCTGTACTTTATAGTCTGTCCTGTAGTTTACAATCTCTCAGATCTGAGTCGGTCCTGTAGATTAGAGTTTGTGCTGTAGTTCAGTGTTTGTCTTGTATTCCAGAATCTGACCTGTCATTCAGTTTATGTCCTGTGGTTTAGGTTGAATATTATGTCCTGTAGTTTATAGTTTGTCCTGTAGTTTACAATCTCTCAGATCTGTGTCGGTCCTGTAGATTAGAGTTTGTGCTGTAGTTCAGTGTTTGTCTTGTATTCCAGAATCTGACCTGTCAGTCAGTTTATGTCCTGTGGTTTAGGTTGAATATTATGTCCTGTAGTTTATAGTCTGTCCTGTAGTTTACAATCTCTCAGTTTTGAGTCTGTCCTTTAGGTAAGAGTTTGTGATGAGGTTCAGTGTTTGTCACACATTCCAGAATCTGACCTGTCATTCAGTTTATGTCCTATAGTTTAGGTTGAATATTATGTCCTGTACTTTATAGTCTGTCCTGTAGTTTACAATCTCTCAGATCTGAGTCGGTCCTGTAGATTAGAGTTTGTGCTGTAGTTCAGTGTTTGTCTTGTATTCCAGAATCTGACCTGTCATTCAGTTTATGTCCTGTGGTTTAGGTTGAATATTATGTCCTGTAGTTTATAGTTTGTCCTGTAGTTTACAATCTCTCAGATCTGTGTCGGTCCTGTAGATTAGAGTTTGTGCTGTAGTTCAGTGTTTGTCTTGTATTCCAGAATCTGACCTGTCATTCAGTTTATGTCCTGTGGTTTAGGTTGAATATTATGTCCTGTAGTTTATAGTCTGTCCTGTAGTTTACAATCTCTCAGTTTTGAGTCTGTCCTCTAGGTAAGAGTTTGTGATAAGGTTCAGTGTTTGTCTTGTATTCCAGAATCTGACCTGTCATTCAGTTTATGTCCTATAGTTTAGGTTGAATATTATGTCCTGTACTTTATAGTCTGTCCTGTAGTTTACAATCTCTCAGATCTGAGTCGGTCCTGTAGATTAGAGTTTGTGCTGTAGTTCAGTGTTTGTCTTGTATTCCAGAATCTGACCTGTCAGTCAGTTTATGTCCTGTGGTTTAGGTTGAATATTATATCCTGTAGTTTACAATCTCTCCATTTTGAGTCTGTCCTCTAGGTAAGAGTTTGTGATAAGGTTCAGTGCTTGTCTTGTATTCCAGAATCTGACCTGTCATTCAGTTTATGTCCTGTAGTTTAGGTTGAATATTATGTCCTGTAGTTTATAGTCTGTCCTGTAGTTTACAATCTCTCAGTTTTGAGTCTGTCCTCTAGATAAGAATTTGGATTGAGGTTCAGTGTTCGTCATGCAGTCCAGAATCTGACCCGTCATTCAGTTTATGTCCTGTAGTTTAGGTAGAAGATTATCTTCTGTAGTTTACAATTTCTCAGTTTTCAGTGTCCTCTAGGTATGATTTTATGGTGTAGTTCAGAATCTAGCCTGTCATTCTAATACTAGTTCTAATGTGTTCAGGATGATGTGATGGTAATATAAAATAATCTGAAAATATATCTGACATGTCATCTCTCTGTCTCTCTCTCTCTCCTCTTTATTGTCTCGAGGGAGTCTTGAGTGTGCGATTGAGTTTCATCTGCAGAGCAGCACAAATGCGATCAGAATTTTAGATGATCTTACAAAGTGCTGCAATTGTGTGTCATTGTCATCATTTAACCACATCTGCAGTGAACTGACGTACACACACACAGACATAATTTGGTTAGATCCCTAATAAAGATTTCTGTGTGTGTTTAGCTCCTCTAACAAATCCTTCCTTAATGGATGTTTATTGTATGTTGAACTTATGAATTATGAACATTATGCACTTTATTCAATTTCTTTGTGTAGTTTCTTTCTATGGTTCTTTCTTAGACTGTGGATATATGTATATAACTTTTTCTGTTTTTATTTTTAGATTTTTGTCTTTTCATTGCTCTATTCTCTATCATCTTAATTATTTTAATGTTTGTATAATTGTATAATTTTTTAAATATATTTTCATATTTTGTTATCAGTAGTGAAATAACTAGTTAGTTTTTGTACTTTATATTTTTGTTACTTATTATATTTGTATTTTATAATCTTATGTGTTTTATATTAATTTTTTTGTTTATTTTTATATTGGATATTGCTTTGATATTACTCATCTAAAAAAAATATATAAATGATAACATAATTTAATGTTTATTTTTATATATAAATATACATTTTGATTTGCATGTTTTGATATGATATATTACCCTTTATATTTATTTTATTTATTAATTTATCAAATGTCCACAATCAAGCCCTTTCATTAAATATCCTGTTTCTCTTGGAAATACACATTACAGAAGTGAGTACAAAATGAGTTTTTACTTCTGTAAATCAGTCGTTTTCTTTAGGGATAGTGTGGGTTTGTTTGTCATGAGTCATCATGACTAGCTTTATATAACAGTATTTAATTATAAAACAATAGAAATCGATGCTCTATCCTCATTTAGCCTGATGTATCTGTGTGTTTGTGTAGAACAGAAGTTTGAGGCGCTACAGAAGGAGAACTAAACATTTAAATGAATCCATTAATTATTCATTTAGTCCAAACGAACCTTCAAACTTCTGCTTTAGTCTCTGTCTGCAGTCCGTTGTCAGAAATCTGTGTTTTTGACATGATCGCTCTAGTGTGCTGTCTTACCTTGTGCTAAACTCCGTATAAAACAAACGTTTTCTGATTCTTTCACACTATATATTGTCTGACAGCAGGTCTGCTGATGTGAATGGTGAAAAGTGAAAACCCTGGAGCTGAATCCTCACTGACTGAACCATTACATTCACTTCATGCTCCAGAACAAACACGCATGACAAATAATGGAGTGATTTTCCCCATTATTTCTCAATTACACAAAGAAACGTCTCTCTTTAGACGTGCTCTGGGCTGTGATTAGTTAGCTGACATGAAACAGATGGGATCGGATGACAAGAGCTGTCAGTCGGGTGGGTTGGCAAACTGCACTTTTTAGGTTTGGTTTCATAAACCTGTACTAATGTTTTTTTTATTTTTTTTTTTTTTTGTTATTTAATCTATATTTTTATTTTATTAAATTTAATTTAATTTTATTTTATTTTATTAAAATTTACACGAAAATGGCCATGCAGAGTATGTTAAAGTGTCTGATATTGCATTAGTATTAGTATTGCATTTTTTTTTTACTATATTTACTCTATTTTTATTTTATTTTATTTTATTTTATTTTATGAAAATGGCCATGCAGACTATTAGTATGTGAAAGTGTCTGATATTGCATTGGTAAATTTGGTTGCAAAATAAATAGTTTCATATTGAAAGTTATTTTTTTTATATATTTTATTAAAAAATCTTTTTTTACTATATTTACTCTATTTTTATTTTATTTTATTTTATTTTATTTTATTTTATTAAAATGGCCATGCAGACTATTAGTATGTGAAAGTGTCTGATATTGCATTGTTAAATTTGGTTGCAAAATATGAAATACAGTTTCATATTGAAAGGTTTTTATTTATTTTATTTTTTTTATATACACTGAAATGGCCATGCAGACTATTAGTATGTGAAGGTGTCTGGAAAGTTTTTTTTTTTTTGTACGCAGAATTGACTGACCTTTGTGTAATTGTAAGGCTTGAAGGTGTAGTTAATGTCAGTTTTAGCTCAAGGCATTTTAATGCTAAGCCTTTGTGTGAGTATTTACATATTGTGTGTGTGTGTGTGTGTGTGAGAGAGAGAGAGATTACACCTAGTGTTGACCCACATCTGAATTGTGCAGTGAAATCCATCACAACCGCCGTGCATTTAAAAACACGTCTGAATCTACAGCGCTAAAGCAAGCACACATTAAAAACATTGGATTGCATTACATTTAAAAATGATTTCTGCGTGATGTTTTGTACACGTGTGTGTTGCACTGATCTGAGGCCTGTCTTGTGACGGCCGTCTGATCCTGCAGCTGATCTGTGAGGGTTTAGAGCGACTCTGATCCTCTGTGTTTGTGTCCTCGGGCGCGGGCTGGGAACCTCTCTACAGGATCTTCAGTACTGCGCTACTATTGTTTAATTAGGCATCTAATGTGATCAGCTTTACTTTCTCTGCCTCGGGATACAAAGTGTTTGAGTATTACAAATGACAGAATAAACATCTCTGTAGCTGTTAGAGTTTTAGTTCAGTTTAACAGAACGTGATATGATTGGCTTTCAGTGTGTGTTTGTGAGACTGTGTTAGAGCGAGTTTGTTGATTACAGAAGGAAAGACGCAAAGTGATATTTGTAATATTTTATTGTTTATTTTATTGTATTTTTGAATATATATATATATATATATATATATATATATATACGCTCATCTTATTATGTTTAAATTCAATCAATTATAGTTTATAAATTTATATATAAACATTCAAAAATCATAAAAATATATATTTAAATTATCTTTTAAAAACATTTCAAATATCTATTTTAAAAAATCCAAATAAAATATTTCAATCATATTTACAAAATAAACATAAAAAATAACTTCAATTTTCAAACACACATGAAGTCAAGCATATCTTGTTTAGTCAAAAGTTGTTTATTTTATTGTATTTAAAAAAAAAAAAAAATATATATATATATATATATATATATATATATATATATATAAAATAATATTTAAAAATACAATAAAATAAACAATATAATATTAAAAATATCACTTTGCGTCTTTCCTTCTGTAATCAACAAACTCGCACTAACACAGTCTCACAAACACACACTGATTTTTAATATTATATTGTTTATTTTATTGAATTTTTAAATATATATATATATATATATATATATATATATATATATATATTTCTATTAATTATAATTTTTTTTTATGTATTCAAAAAATGTACATATCAATTTAAAATTAATTTTAAAATTAAAAAAAGACTAGTAAGATGTGCATTACATAGGAGTTGTTCACACTTTTGACTAAACAAGATATGCTTGACTTCATGTGTGTTTGAAAATTGAAATTATTTTTTTATGTTTATTTTGTAAATATGATTGAAATATTTTATTTGGATTTTTTAAAATAGATATTAGAATTTTTTTTAAACATAATTTAAATATATATTTTTATGATTTTTGAATGTTTATATATAAATTTCTAAACTATAATTGAATGAATTTAAACATATAATAAGATGAGCGTTTAGACTAAACTTGAAAGGCTAGGCTGAGTTTGATAGTATTTTACTGGGAAAGATGAAAGAATGAAGTGCCTGGAGATAAACATGTTGACCCTTTAGCGTGAAGTGCTGACAGCATAATTAACCCATCGGTGTCTGTCCTCCTCTATAACCAGCAGCGAGGGTGTGAGGCTGTGCTTCTCTTGTGTTGGTTAACAGAAAGTGACAGTGTGGAAATGGCCCCGGGGTCCCTGCTGAAGATATGTGGCCTGTCTTGACAGAAACCGCAGAGAAACTCCATTATGGAGCAAATACAGAGGGAATAAACTGTCAAACCACACGAGAGACGAGACCGAGAATCATTCCAGCACATTAGAGACACACAATCTCATCTTATATATATATTTTATGTGTGTGTGTGTATATATGTGTGTATATATAATTTAGCAGTTTTAAAACGGTTTAAAATAATTTAAATTATTTAAATATTTTGTGTATTTTTTATAAGCATTTAGATTTTTTTTTTACTTGTGTATACATGTATTTTTTTTTATTATATTTAGCTTTTTTCTTCAAATACATATAAAATGTTTTAAATACCTTTTAATTTTTTATTTAAATATTTTGTGTATTTTTTAAGCATTTCAATAATTTAGTTGTTTTTCCTTATTTATTTTTTTTACTTATGTATACATTCGATATATTAGTAAAATTATTTTTAGATTTTTTTTTTTTCAAATGCTTAGCAAAAATGTTATTTAAATACCTTTTAAATATGCATTCATATTTAAAAAATAATTTTAATTGTAAACTTTTAGGAAACTGTAGGATGCATAGCCATTTCCATGCATCATGCAATCAAAATGGTATTCTGCGGTGCTTCAAAGTGTGCCTTGCTGTACCATTGCCCATAAATATTATAGTAAAGAGTGTTTTTCCTTGGGCTGCTGTCCCAGTCGAGCACTGAATCGCAGGCATCTCCTGACGCCTCCCAGTGGAGCTCCTGAGCTCTGGAAGGTTCTCCAAGTTCAGCCCTGTTTATGTTCACTTCATCATGTTCACACGTTTCTTGTCATTAATCAGCTGTCACATATTCGGCCCCCCACTTCATGTGGTGCAGGCTGTGTTTGTGTAAGGCTTGAGCTCTGTGTGTTTGGCTTCTTTCTTGCAGAAGAGAGGCAGCTTTAGACTTTCAGCTTCCAAACGGGACATTTCATCTTATTTTATTTGTTATTTCTTCTAGTTGTTTACCTATGTAATATAAATTAATATAATATATAATATAATATAAATAGTTGTATAAAAATTATATTAATTAAATAAATGTTTTGCAATATTGTAAAAAATATTTAAAATATGTATTAATATTTACTATTTATATGGTCTGTAATTATATTTTAAATATTTTAAGGGGCATATTTCAGGTTTCAAATGGGACGTTTCATCCAGTGAGTCTTTTATTTAATCTGATGTAAAGTTATGTTACATTTAATTTGATGTAGTAAATGTTTAAGAAATATGTTTGCATGTTTATATGAACATATTTTTTTAAACTTTAAATTTGCATTTAAAATATGCATGTTTATTTATTTATTTTTTTAAATTTGCTGTAATGAACTTTTATTTACACTTCTAACTGTTGTTCAGCTATAATAATGTACAGTAATTTTTTGTTTTGATTTATTGTTGTATTTTTTATTGTATTTTATACACACACACACACACACACACACACACACACACACACACACACACACACACACACACACACACACACACACACACACATATATATATATATATATTAATAATAATATTTTCAGTATTTTAAGGGTCGTATGATGCCATAAATAAGGCAGTTTTTGAATTTAGCTTCCAAATGTTACGTTTCATCCAGTGGGATTTTTATTAAATCATATGTAAATTCATATTTCATATGCCTTAAATAATTTACTTTTTTCTTTTTTTAAAGATCATAAATTCTTTTAACTGTTGTTCAACTAATATAATGTATACTCAGGAAAGGCGCTATAGAAATGAAACATATTATTATTATTATCATTATTATTATTTCTTGTGTAAAATACTATTTTTTTTTCTACATATTTTCTCCTTTTTTCCCCACACATATATATTTTAGCTATTACTTAAATATATTGTAATGATATTTAGAGGATCATATGAAGCAGCTTGCTTCTAAATGACGCGTGCAAAAGGCTTTTATTTTGTACAGTACAATTTAAATTTGTATTTCATTTCATTTGATCAGTGTTTCCGGTAAGATGTTTACATGTTTCTAAACACGTTTACTTGAATTTAAAGATCATAACCACAGAATATTTCTAACTGTTATTGAGCTGTTGTTAAGAAGTCACTCCTCCACATATAAACCCCTGCTGGTTCCTCATGAGTCTGAGCGGATGAAGCAATCCTGTGGAGAGAATGAAGTGAATCGGCGTGTGTTTCTGCATGAGCTGCAGTGAAAGCAGCGGCAGGGACTCCTGGTTCCACATCATAAAGTTTTAATTGAAATGTGTCTCGTCGGGTCAGTGTGAATGGTGCGACTCGACGACTCTGCAGAAGGATTTACTCTTATAAACCTATCTTTCAGCCGTTTGCAGCTTTCAGCCGAAACATTGTTTTTTTTTATCATGCACTGGTTAATTTTAAGATTTTGGGCGTTCTTAAAGTGTTTTTTCAGACTAGTGTAGGGAAAAGATCCAAAATACACTTTTAAGTGTTTCTTGTATTGCACTTAATATATTTGCGTCTATAGATTTCATTTCGAGTGCTTATCTTTACAGACCATTTTCTCAAAATGAGTTTGTTTCTCCACTTCAGCAGCACTTATGTACACCAAATTTTAGAGTTTTGTTCTTGTCTATATTCTGAAGGATTCTACAGAGGGGTTTGTTCATATATCATTCCCTTGATTAGTATTTTTTTGTTTGTTTCATTGCATTTTATTGATTTGCGTCTGTTGAATTGAATTACAATACATATCTTTAAAGGACATTTTCTAAAAATGGAATGAACTTACATGCACAAAATTTTACAGTTTTGTTCTTGTCTATATTCTGAAGGTTTTTACAGAGGGGTTTGTTCATATAGCATTCACCTCATTTTATTTGTTTCATTGCACTTTATCGATTTGCGTCTGTTGATTTCAATTACAATGCAAATCTTTAAAGGACATTTTCTAAAAATGAGATGTTTCTCCACTTCAGCAGCACTTACATGCACCAAATTTTACAGTTTTGTTCTTAAATATGTTCTGAAGGGTTTTATAGAGGGGTTTGTTCATATATTACTCACTTAACATTTTGTTTGTTAAAAAAGGGTAAAAATTTATTTTTTTCCTGTATTTTGACAGTATTTTCTAATTTTCGAGGTAGCAAAAAGAGGAATCCAAATTTCCTTCTGTAAAAAACTTTAACTCTAATATGTTATCAAAAACAAACAATCATTTTGAGGCTGGCTTTACCCAATGTTCAGATAAATGTTCTGGAAATGTGTGCAAATTACTGCTTATTTAAATAGATTATGCTTCATTTATGTATTTAAACAACATTTCAGAAACAAATTTGCATTTCTTAAAGTAATCAATCAACTAGGGAAGTGTGGTGTATATATACCCTAAATTATTGAACAATTATGGTCAGTTTTAACTACGAAGAACACAAATGAACGATAGGAATCGGCCGTAAGACTGTGTAAACCATCTGTACATGGTCTACATGCCTCCAGATGAGGCATGAACAATATTTACAGTACAAAGTATTTTTTTGTAGTTTGTCCCTTAATGTGTTTGTTTCTTTGTTTTTCCTCCTCAGGCTTTTGGAAATGCCAAAACGGCCCATAACAATAATTCCAGCCGCTTTGGCAAATTTATTCAAGTCAACTATCAGGAGAGCGGGACGGTGAGAGGGTGAGATCTGCTTTTTTTGTTTAGTCAACTGTCCTGTTTGCTGTCTATGTAGGGCCCTACCTGTGAATACAGCATCCTAAATGACTGCTTTATAGTCACTTATGTCAATTATATATGCAATAGTCAACTATTTATTCAATTATAAATGGATTAAACTACTTTTATTGATACTTTTCTAGAAGTAAATACATTTAATACCGAAAAAGATGATACCTTACTTTTGGAACAGCCTGCGTATCCCATGATGCTCTAATGTAAAGGATGAACAATGAATCAAAATAAAATCAGAATGTGGCTTAGTGCGATTGTAAAATCACAGTTTTTACATAAATACATATTTATAAATAAATGTGTTATATATGAGTGTGTGTTTGTGTGTGTGTGTGTGTGAAATATGAAAAAGCTCAATGGTATAATGTCACAAAATGTAGAAATTAAGACATAAATACTAGTATTGTAATTTTACTGTTGTAATGTAAATATTCTTTTTATATTTTTTATTAAATACTCAATTTGTTATTTTATTAATATATTTTAATGTATTTTGTTTCACGTTTTTAGTTCATAATAATCATAGTTATTATTATTATTTGTAAATCTGGAAATCGAGGCATAACATTTTTGTTGAAATGAAGCCAGAAATAATATTTTGTTTAATACTAGATTTTAAATTTTTTTAATTTTTAAATATTTTGTTGATGTTTTTATTTAATTATAATGTTCTCTTGTATGTATCAGTTTTGATTTGAAAACCATCAGCGTTCCTGAGTTTTTGTGTGGAGTATTTGTAATGAATATATTTGCTTCTCGTGGAAGTTTTAACAGAAACTTTATAGCATTTTTATTTTTTATTGATTTCAGAGCGTATGTGGAGAAGTATCTTCTGGAAAAATCCCGACTTGTTTATCAGGAGCACAATGAGAGGTACGTCACATGATATTATGTATTTATACCTAAAATGTTGAGATTGTTGTTATTATTTAAACCACTGGTCCTTGTTAATATTAATATTACTCATACTGTATATTATTCTATCTCACAGGAACTATCATGTGTTTTACTACCTGCTGGCTGGAGCAAGTGAAGAAGAAAGAAAAGCCTTTCATCTCCTTAAACCAGAGGAGTATCATTATCTGAACCAGGTACAGCTGCTCAAACCAGACCCAGAACAGATTTATTGTCAAATATGACACTGTATTTACAGTCTGTCCTTGTTCGTTCCTAATGAAAAGCACAACATGCAGAAAAACATCCTCTCAGCTCGTTTTCTGAAAAACATGCCCTGTAATCCATGGCAACACAAAGAGCTGGATGATGCTGAGGCTGTTGCCAGGTGCCGCTGTTGCCATGGTGACAGTCGTCAGCATCGGTGGAGGCAAGATCAGAGTGAACCGAATGCTGGTCGCGTGCGGCTGATCTCACACACACACACACACATACACACACACACACACACACACCTACATACACACACACACACACGCACTTGCCTCACTCACTCACAGAGACAGACACACACTCACTCACTCAGGTTGAACAATGTTAGGTAGGTTATTCCAGAGTTTAGGCGCTAAATAGGAAAAGGATCTGCTGCCCGCAGTTGATTTTGATATTCTAAGTATTATCAAATTACCTGAGTTTTAAGAACGTAGCGGACGAAGAGGATTATAATGTATCAAGAGCTCGTTCAAATACTGAGGTGCTAAACCATTCAGGCCTTTATAATTAATAAGCAGTATTTTAAAATCTATACGATGTTTGATAGGGAGCCAGTGCAGTGTGGACAGGACCGGACTAATATGGTCATACTTCCTGGTTCTAGTAAGAACTCTTGCTGCTGCATTTTGGACTAGCTGTAGTTTGTTTACCAAGCGTGCAGAACAACCACCCAATAAAGCGTTACAATAATCTAACCTTGAGGTCATAAATGCATGGATTAACATTTCTGCATTTGACATTGAGAGCATAGGCCGTAATTTAGATATATTTTTGAGATGGAAAAATGCAGTTTTACAAATGCTAGAAACGTGGCTTTCTAAGGAAAGATTGCGATCAAATAGCACACCTAGGTTCCTAACTGATGACGAAGAATTGACAGAGCAACCATCAAGTCTTAGACAGTGTTCTAGGTTATTACAAGCAGAGTTTTTAGGTCCTATAATTAACACCTCTGTTTTTTTTTCAGAATTTAGCAGTAAGAAATTACTCGTCATCCAATTTTTTATATCGACTATGAATTCCATTAGTTTTTCAAATGGGTGTGTTTAACCGGGCCGCGAAGAAATATAGAGCTGAGTATCATCAGCATAACAGTGAAAGCTAACATCATGTTTCCTGAGGATATCTCCCAAGGGTAACATATAAAGCGTGAAGAGTAGCGGCCCTAGTACTGAGCCTTGAGGTACTCCATACTGCACTTGTGATCGATATGATACATCATTCACTGCTACGAACTGATGGCGGTCATATAAGTACGATTTAAACCATGCAGATGCACTCCCATTAATGCCAACAAAGTGTTCAAGTCTATGCAAAAGAATGTTGTGGTCAATTGTGTCAAACGCAGCACTAAGATCCAATAAAACTAATAGAGAGATACACCCACGATCAGATGATAAGAGCAGATCATTTGTAACTCTAAAGAGAGCAGTCTCAGTACTATGATACGGTCTAAATCCTGACTGGAAATCCTCACAGATAACATTTTTCTCTAAGAAGGAATATAATTGTGAGGATCCCACCTTTTCTAGTATCTTGGACAGAAAAGGGAGATTCGAGATCGGTCTGCAATTAAATAGTTCTTTGGCATGTTGTTACATGTTGTTTGGCATAAATTGTTACTCTTAAATTGTTTTGGACGTTTTTTTGTATTTTCTAGTTTAGCGAACAGACACAGTCTCTATAGGGTGATATCTAGGTGAAAGAGTCTCTATGTGCTGAGAATTAACCGTCTTCTGTGAAGTGGGGCAGCTAGCAGACGATCGGTTTAGCCAGGTCTGTCTGCTTTCTGACCTGGGCCCCAGTTAGTCAACTAATTACATACACTCGCATCACTCACTCATACACACATTCACACACACACACACACACACATATACAGCATCATCTGCCCTTTTGTGCCGTACAACTTCCTGGTTCAGCATTGCTCTGATCATGATGCATGGATGTGTGATATTCTGCAGGAATAGACATCTGTAGATGTGTGTGAGGATCTGAGAGAGTTTCATCTCGGGGTGTACAAATCACAATGAACATCCAATTAGTGTTTGGACAGTAAACGTCTTTTTAAAGGCCAAAATATCTAGACATTTGTTATGATGCAATAATATATAATCCAGTTTAATGATACCAAATAATATATACACATCATATTTTATAATTGTTTTAAATTATTAATTGAAATGCATTTACTCAAAATTCAAAAACAAGACCATTGAGTGTATTATTTTCCTTTGTTTGCAAACACAAAGACTCATAATACTGTAGGTCTTTTTTAGCATTTAATCACCTGTCATCATTTATTAGCTGCTTTTGAAGTGTCTTTCTGTACAATAAATGACACTTCATTACATATTCAGTCCAATCTCACTGGACTGAATGAGTGCTGATCAGATTCATCGTAGTGTAGAATGGTAATGTAATGTCATCTCTGTGAGAGTGTGTGTACCATCCGTGTGTGTGTGTGTGTGTGTGTGTGTGTGTGTGTGTGTGTGTGTGAGAGAGAGACAGATGAGCATGTCTGCAGCTCTTAACTGTCTGTCTGCCTTCCAGATAACAAAGAAAGTCCACAGACAGCACTGGGGAAATTACTGTGAGACCGAGCTGGTCAGTATCAGTGTGTGTGTGTGTGTGTGTGTGTGTGTGTTCATGTAGAGCTTCTCCCGTTTGCTTTCGTCACGTCTCTTCTGTTATTGTGTGTCTCTGGACGCTGCTGTTTTGAGTCAACCACCAAATCTAATTAGCAGCATTTAATCAAGTGCTTGATGGAGATCGACTCGATTAGAGACGCAGCGTTTCAAGACTTCACGTGTGGTCCTGTGCGTTCCTTTGGGCCAGGACAGGGTTATTATAGTTTATAGTAATAATAATAATATTTACAATAATTATAATACAGTAGTATAACTTTTTCTTGACTTGAATGACATTAAATGTTTATAAAAATATAAAATTTATTTTATTTCAACTCGTTGCAAAGGCAACGTTTCTTCTTTTTTGTTGTTGTTGAAAAACTAAAATAACTAAATGTAAAATAGTTACTGAAACTGAATATAAATATAAAAAATATTTCAATAAATATAAATAAATAATGTGTAGACTTATGAAAAGAACTAATGATAATTACTAAAACAAAAGATATTACTAAAGGTTTAAGTAAAATTAAAGTGAAAACTGAACAAATTTGATTCAAAGTATTGTATTGTCAGGAAAAAAGGGGGAAAAAATATATATATAAATAAATATTTAAGAAATATTTTTTTAAATATATTTTTTGTTGTATTTCATTTACTTTTATTTTGATTATCATTTGTTTCATTTTGTTAGATTTTTTTACATTTTTGTTTTATTTTTTATATTTCATTTAGTTTTAAATTTTAGCATTGTTTTATATATTATTTTGTTATTAATTTCAGATTTTTTTTATTTTTTGTGTGTAATATTTCAATATTTTTAATGATTTTTACATTAGTATATTTCTGCCTTTAGAATCCAGATGAACCTTACTGATTTGTGTTGTTGTTGTTCTTGCTTGCTCGGTCTCAGCACGGTTCTGCTCGTGTTAATAGTCTTCTAACGAGACGTCTTGTTCTCATGGGATCTTGGGTTTACACTCACAGGTTGATTCTGAAACGTTGTATCATTGTCAGGAATCGCTGAGATGAACAGACTTTAGAGTGATCCTAACACTAACATCAGGCTATTATTAGGGTCAACAGGAAGTTGTGTGTCTCTCACCGCCTCACTTCCTCTGCACACTTCTGCCTCTGACCGTCCTCAAAGAGCTGTGGCTTTGTGTTTGTGTTTCAATGAGTCACGTTTAATTTACTGCAAATCCTTATGCTCATTATGCAACTACGTTATATTAACTGCTCACCTACTAGTATTACTGAAATACTATTATGGTGATAATTATATTTCGTTTTTTAAATGTATAATTTTTTATAATGTTTTAGTGTTTATTTAAATAATAATTAGTATTTTTTTGTGTGCGTCATTTTTCTTTTACATTTTTTTTCTTCTAATTTTTTTTATTTAGTTTTTATATATTTGTATATATTTGTTTCAATTAAAGTTAAAAACTAAATGAAAATTGCCTTTGTAAGTATCTAAAAGGGTTAATTTTGTTTAAAAAATATATATTTAATATAATATTATTATTTAAAGAATTATAATTTTAATAATGATCTTAAACTATTTTAATAATTGATAAAAAAATATATATTTTTTTACATTTTATTTCAAGTTGCAATAATGTTTTTTTAAAATGGTTTTAGTTTTAGTTAACTCTAATAATCCTGTTACTTGTACTTTATTGCAGGAATAGTGTATAATTATATTGCAAACCTGTGTGATATATTATAATATATATTTAATGATAATTAACATTTTATTAATTACCGTAAAGAATATAATTAAATATATATTGTAACAAAAAATATAGTATTATTTATTTAAAATAAAATAAATAAAACTTGACGAATATTGAAACTTTTAATGTACTTTTATGAATCTTTTATTTCAGGTATAATTTTTTTTATTATTATTAACACCAAGGGAAGGTTAAATGTGGGTTGAAGGTGAAATAAGAGTGTTTTGTGCCTTGATTAACGCTCCGTGTGTTGTGTTTGGCTCAGGACTGTTTCACGGTGGAAGGAGAAGATCTGAAGCATGACTTTGAGCGTCTGCAGCTGGCCATGGAGATGGTGGGCTTCCTGCCGAGCACCAGAAAACAGTGAGTTACAGCATAAAACCACATATGAAGAGACACACAGTCTACCTGTCAATCACTTCATGTGTTCAGGCTTTCTGGCGTCTGATTGGCTGACGTGGCATTAGAGGGCGGGGTTGTGTGATGTATTTTTCTGTTCTCTTTGTTTAGTTTTTTTGTTTATTGTGAGATTTGACTCATGTTTTGTTCCCCGCAGAATCTTTTCTTTACTGTCTGCGATTCTTCTGCTGGGAAATATCCGTTACAAGAAGAAGACGAACAGAGACGACTCCATCGACATCAGCAACCCAGAGGTGCTTCCTATCGTCTCCGAACTGCTGGAGGTGAGACGAACCACAAAACTAAACCTGTGCAAATCGAGCTACATTTTATTTTTAATTTTATAGATATTTTTAAAAATGATTTTTATATTTTATTTAATATTTTGAACTAATTGAATTCATTTTATTGTTTTATTTTATATTTTAATTTGATTTATTTAATTTTATTTTCCAATTATATTTTTATTTATGATCAAGTTTTTGTAATTGCGGGTTTTTGGCATGTTTTATAATTTGTCATTAACATTTTTTATATAGGTTAAAATTCCTATTGTACTTTATCAGTGTATCAGTTTCTATTTTTCTTGCACATTTTTAATAAGTTTACCATCTAAAATTTATTTATTTTTATTAATTATTTAATTTATTTATTTACTTTATTTAAATTTTTATTGTATTGTTTATTTATTTATTATTTTATTCTTATTCTTATTTATTTTTATTTATTTTATTTTATTTTTTTTATTGTATTTTTTATTTTATTGTATATTTCTTTCTTTATTATTATTTTATTATGATTTATTTTTATTTTATTTATTTTTTTATTTTTTTTTATTTATTTATTTTTTTTTTTTTTTATTTATTTTATTTTATTTTTTTTTTATTTTTTTTTATTGTATATTTCTTTCTTTATTATTATTTTATTATTTTATTATTATTTATTTTTATTTTATTTTTATTTATTTATTTATTTATTTTTATTTTTTATTATTTTATTTTTATTTGTTTTTATTTTATTTTTTTATTTATTTTTTTTTTATTTTAATTTTTTGTTTGTTTTTATTTATTTTTTATTTTATACTTATTTATTTTTATTTATTTTATTTTATTTATTTTTGTTTTATTTTATTTTACTATTAAATGTTATAATTTTATTTATTTATTTATTTATTTTCTTATGAATCTTGACTTCTCTTAGCTTCATCTCCACCGTCCAGCTGCTTCAGTTTAATTTCACACTGAGAAAGGTTTCATTTTCTCTGCCCGCATGAGTCTTTGGCCTGAAAACTGGAGGTTTTCCTGCTTTATGAGCTTCAGATTCCTCATTCGTGTTTTCTTTTTACAATGTTTTGGTCCTCTCTGAAAACCTTTGGTGTTTTGAATGTTAATCCACCACACAAACACACACAGACAGCAGTAAAACACATGAGTTAATGTGATATAACTGAACATTTCTATGCATTCGAGGCGTTTATGGGATTTTATCCGAGCGTCTGTCGGTAGAATTGTCTTGAAATTTCCCAGTGGAAAGTGTGTTGATGTTAAAAAGCACATTCAGTCCAAACACAGATTGGTATTAAAGAGTAAAATGGACTTAGATTCACTAAGCTACAGAACTCTCCACAGAAGCGTCCTAAATTAGTGTGTGTAATGCTAATGTGTGTGTGTGTGTGTGTGTGTGTGTGCAGGTGAAGGAGGAGATGCTTTTCGAGGCTCTGACCACACGAAAGACGGTGACGGTGGGCGAGAGGTTGATCGTGCCGTATAAACTGGCCGAGGTGAGACGGTTGTTTTATTCTGTGAGATTGTCACGTCTGTTGGAAGCCGTGGTGGTTTCTGTGAGGTTTGTGGTCCCAAGTGTTAGGTTTTCAAGGGTTTTTCCTGTGAACTGTTTACTCTCGAATCCTCCTTCCGCCCACACCCCGATCTCATTTCCTCCGCTGGTGCTCTGCTGACCCCGAGGTCTTCTTCAGACCTTCACCTGTTCTTGTGTTCATGTGCGTTACCAGACACTGGGACACAAATCAGTGTTTGAACAGTAAGATTTAGCATGTTTTTAAAGGAGTCTCTTCTGCTCACCAAGCCTGCATTTATTTGATCCGAAGTACAGTAAAAGTAGTAATATTGTGAAATATTTTTTACTATTTAAAACAGCTGTTTTCTGTGTGAATATATAATAAAGTGTAATTTATTTCTGTGATGCTCCGCTGTATTTTCAGCATCATGTCAAACTCTCTCTCCATCTCGTCTCACTTTCTCTTGTGATCTAAAGTCAAACGCTGAACGTTTCCTCCACAGAGTGTGTGTGTGTGTGTGTGCGTGAATGACGACACTCAAAACAGAGTAATTCAGAGACACGCACACATTTTACCTCTAAATAATTTTTTATGTCAGTATTTTAATTTTAGTGTCTATCTATCACTATCAGTTTCCTTTTTTGTATCTTTTGTTTTCATTTTCATTTTAGATTGAAGTTTTAGTGAGTTTTTACTGTTTGTTTGTTTGTTTTTAAGTGTAGGTGTAGGTTTTATTCACTTTTATTTATCAGGTTTTTTATTTATTTACATTTTTCAGCTGATATATTATTCAATTTTTATATTTTTATTTAAAATTGTATGTTATTCATTTCAATTTTATTTTATTTAATTCATTTTTATGTTGTTTTCACACACACACACACGGTTTTTCCATGATCTTAACGATGAATGACTCTTACTTCTCCTCCACTGTTTCTGAGGACGTGATCAGAGCGACGCTCAACCTTTAAATGTTAAAGTGTTGTGAACAATGAATCACGCAGGGGGAGTTTTATATAATGTTCATCCCCTCCTCCAGAATTCAGCTAAAAATAAAAGCTGAATCGATAATGCGGGACTGAACATGAGCTTGTGTTTATTATGAATCGAGTCTGAATGTCCTTGAGTCTCTCAGCAGCCAATCAGCTTCTCTCTTCCCATCATGCCCGGCGACACGCGGCTGGACGTCAGAGTAGTTTGATGGGTGTTAAGTGAGGAGGGTTTTATATGTTGAGCTCATACAGGTTCAGTAAATGGCTTTCTTTCTTGGCAGCGGCTGCAGCTTTATGGGCTTTACACACACTCTGAAAGAGAGAGAGAGAGACATAGAGAGAGAGGGAGAGAGAGAGACATAGAGAGAGAGAGAAAGAGAGAGAGAGAGACAGAGAGAGAGAGAGACATAGAGAGAAAAGAGGGAGAGAGAGAGACATGGAGAGAAAAGAGGGAGAGAGAGAGAGAGACATAGAGAGAAAAGAGGGAGAGAGAGAGACATGGAGAGAAAAGAGGGAGAGAGAGAGAGAGAGAGACGTAGAGAGAGAGAGAAAGAGAGAGAGAGAGAGAGAGAGAGACAGGGAGAGAGAGAGAGAGAGAGAGAGAGAGAGAGAGAGAGAGAGAGAAAAGAAGGAGAGAGAGAGGGAGAAAAGAGGGAGAGAGACAAAGACCGAGAGTGAGAAAAAAGAGAGAGAGAGTCTCAAACCACATTAAAGAGGATTTTTCTGCAAGAAATTGTGGCTTATATGAACAGGTAAATTCCTGCATAAATCTGTATATTAAATAAAAGAATACTAAAAAAATGTTTGCATGCAATAAAAAGTCTATATTTATGTATGCATATATGCACAACATTTTTAATATTATGGTTGATGAATATATGAAGTAAAATACATAGATGTTTTTTTTTTAATGCTTTTATTGCATTTATTATATGTATTTATGTAGTAGTTTCTCACATATATTTTATGTAATTAATTAATATACAGGTTTATGTACATTTATTTATTAGTAAAATATATATGCTTCTAATGGTTTATATAATCTATATTTATTTATTTTATTTTGAGGTTGTGCATAAAACAGAGTAGTGGAGTACGATTTGCAATAATTATGAATTTGTACTTTAAAATTTGGGGCCAGGTTTACTATCTTGTCTTTTGGCATTAAAATAGTGCTGTCAGGATTTACTGAAGAATTAGGCATGGACTGTTCTCTTATTCTTGCGCCTGACCTAATTAAACATGCATTTGTAGGAGTTTCCCTTTCAGACGCAAAATGTATGGGAGGAGAATATTCAAATCGATCACACAGGTTTACGAACGTTCATGCTCGTCATATTACTAGTATTTGTGCATTTATTTAACACCCCTAAAAAGCATGTCTTAAAGCAGGTGGTAATCTATGCTGCTCTTGGTCATTATGGAAATGATCTGGCTACATCTGTGTCCTTTAATATGCACATTGTTAGATAATTTCCCCTCCCATCAGTGCTTTTATGGAATTGCACTGTAACCAGAATACATTCAGTATATTCAGAATATACACACACACACACACAGGTTTTTAATTACTCCTGTGCAGGCATGCTACATGTTTGTGTGACACAGGAAGTGACTTGTTAGTGGAAATTCAGGGACGTTTCTATATGTGAGACCACAGTTTCCCCTAAATAATCTCACTGTGATATCTGAGTTTCACAGAGCTCTTTCAGTGGGTGAAGCGGCAAACATGACCAGTGCTTGTGTTGTTTTTATCTGATGTGATTTCTCACTGAACGTTGGGTCTGTTCTTCTGTTGTTCACGCTTGAAGAAGCTGGTGACTTCATGCAAACATCACTCACATTCTCCTCACAAAATGTACAAATCTAGTTTGTGTTATGTGTTTTGTGGTTTAGTCACATTGTGAGTGTGTGTTTGTTTGATAAGCATGTGAGACTCACACACACGTGTGTGATGGCGGTGATTGACAGGTGTGTGTTTGCACAGGCGGGGACCGTGAGGGACTCGATGGCCAAATCTCTGTACGGCGCTCTGTTCGACTGGATTGTCTTCCGCACAAACCACGCACTGCTCTACAACAAAGACCTGGAGGACTCAGACAAGGTACAAACAAACACACACACACACACTCAAACTCACACAAGAACTCTTCCAAACAAAAACTCACATATACTCGTAAAAACTCACAAACATTCACACAAACTCACAAATAAACAGGCAAACGCACACACAAACATTTACAAACAGACACATACAAACACATACACACAAACTTATAAAAATTTACACAGACCCATGAAGACACAAAAAATCACACATACTCACACAAACTCACTAAAACTCAAAAAACTCAAACTCACAAACACTCACAGAAATTCGCAAAAACACAAACTTAGAGAAACAAAACTCAAACAGGCTCACAGAAACACAAACTCACAAAAACACACAAACTCACAAACACTCACACAAACAAACAAACACTCACAAACACAGAAACTCACAAACACTCACACAAACAAACACACACTCACAAACACACAAACTCACAACAAACAAACACTCACACAAACAAACACTCACAAACACACAAACACACAAACTCACAAACACTCACACAAACAAACACACACTCACAAACACACAAACACTCACACAAACAAACACACACTCATAAACACTCAAACTCAAACACACACAAACACACTCACAAACACTCACACAAACAAACACTCACAAACACTCACACAAACAAACACTCACAAACACTTACACAAACTCACACTCATAAACACTCAAACTCAAACACTCACACAAACACTCACAAACACTTACACAAACAAACACACACTCATAAACACTCAAACTCAAACACTCACACAAACACACTCACAAACACTTACACAAACAAACACACACTCATAAACACTCAAACTCAAACACTCACACAAACAAACACTCACACAAACAAACACTCACACAAACAAACACTCACAAACACTTACACAAACTCACACTTATAAACACTCAAACACTCACGCAAACTCACACTCACAAACACTCACGCAAACAAACACTCACAAACACACAAACACACACAAACTCACAAACACTCACAAACACTCAAACTCAAACACTCACATAAACAAACACTCACACAAACTTACAAACACTTACAATAAAAACAAACACTCAAACTCACACACACACAAACTCATAAACACACACAAACACACACTCACAAACACATACTCACAAACACTCACACAAACACACACTCACAAACACAAAAATTCACAAACACTCACACAAACAAACACTCACAAACACACAAACTCACAAATACTCACACAAACAAACACTCACAAACACACAAACTCACACTCATAAACACACAAACTCACAAATACTCACACAATCTCACAAATACTCACACAAACAAACACTCACAAACACTTACACAAACTCACACTCATAAACTCACAAACACTTACACAAACTCACACTCATAAACACACAAACTCACAAATACTCACACAAACACACACTCATAAACACACAAACTCACAAATACTCACACAAACACTCACAAACTCACAAACACTCACGCAAATTCACAAACACACAAACTCACAAAGACTTACAAAAACTCACACTCCCAAACTCACAAACACTCATAAACACTCACTCACAAACACAAACTCATAAACACTCACACAAACAAACACTCACAAACTCACAAACACACAAACTCACACTCACAAACACACAAACGCTCACTCTCACAAACTCACAAACACTCACAAACACTCACAAACTCACACTCACAAACACAAACGCTCACTCACAAACTCATAAACAGTCACAAACACTCACAAACTCACACTCACAAACACACAAACGCTCACTCACACAAATACTCACAAACTCATAAACAGTCACAAACACTCACAAACTCACACTCACAAACACACAAACGCTCACTCACACAAATACTCACAAACTCATAAACACTCACACAAATACTCACAAACTCATAAACACTCACACAAACACTCACAAACTCTTAAACACTCACACAAACACTCACACACTCACAAACACTCACAAACAAACACTCACAAACTCACACTCACAAACACTCACACACTCACAAACACTCACAAACAAACACTCACAAACTCACAAACGCTCACTCTCACAAACTCATAAACACTCACACAAATACTCACAAACTCATAAACACTCACACAAACACTCACAAACTCCTAAACACTCACACAAACACTCACACACTCACAAACAAACTCTCACAAACTCACACTCACAAACACACAAACACTCACACACTCACAAACACTCACAAACAAACACTCACAAACTCACAAACAAACACACAAACTGAAAGGTGTGTGTATTATATTGTTTGTACAGTAGCTAGTATTAATCGTAGCACACACATTTGCTCCTGTTATTGGCAGGTTCTGTCTAGGTGACTTCAGTGACTGATTGTGTTCATCATTGTCTTTGATCTCCCTCATAGTGTTGTCAAAAGACCGGGTACTTCGGTACCAACTCGGTACTAAAAAAAATGAAAATGTGACGGTAGCAGGTTTCTTTTAGTACCGGTGGTACTGAGAACCTGCTCAACCCGGTTCTTGACGCATACAGTGATATGATTTCCGCGAAGAAGAAAACACAGACGAATCTCAAAATCCAGTCATGAAAATTAAACTTACATTTTTAATATGGACAGTCAAAGTTAGTCAACATTTGTCAAAGTTAGCATCAAATCTCCATATGGACCAGTATCTGTAAATGTTAAACCGCTTTGGTACCAAAATTGGTACAGAGAACCGTGGATTTTCACTGGTATCGTACCGAATACTGAAATTTTGTTACTGTGTCAACAGTACTCCCTCATTAATAAAGCGATAAGCTCTGATGATGTGGTGAGATCACACATTAGCGCACAGTTTCACATTGACCTGATGTGAGATGTGTGTGTGTGTGTGTGTGTGTGTGTGTTTCAGATCCTGTCCATCGGTGTGCTAGACATCTTTGGCTTCGAGGACTACGAGAACAACAGCTTCGAGCAGTTCTGCATCAACTTCGCCAACGAGACGCTGCAGCATTACTTCAACCAGCACGTCTTCAAGCTGGAGCAGGTAACTGATCTCTGGATCTGATCACCTTTACTCGTCCTGCTGTGCGCTCACATGATCACATCTCATTACTGAACCTTACAACATAGACAAACATGAGCTGTGCTTAGATCTTGATCTTTCACCAGTGTTTAATATGAATACTGTGCTTATTCAAAGGGGTAATGTGATGTTTTCATGTTATATTTTTATTCCAGTAAATGCATTAATTTTGTACAAGAGAATTGAAAGATCTTGAACACTTTCAAAATATAAGCGTAAAAAACTATATAGACATTGAAAGCTTAAAATGAACGGAAACATTGCACTGGCAACTAGCTGAAATAGATTAAATATATTATGTACTTTATTTCAGTTAATTTGTTTTTTAATTTTATTTCAAGTAACATTTTTTATGTTTTTATTTTTAGTTTGCGTTAACTATAATAACCCTGATTGAAAGGATTAAAGCCTTAATTTTGGGATTTAAGTGAAGTTCACTTTATACAAGAAAATTATTTTGTAATTGTATTTTTGGACTTTCATAATAAGATCATAAAAAAATATATAGACTTAAATATTATATATATATACAATAAAAAATAAAAAATATTATATATATATATATATATATATATATATATATATATATATATATATATCAGGCATTTCATTATCATATTTTTTTGTAGGGTTATTCGTTTTATACATTATAAACTTAGTGTTATTATATAAATTATAATTCTTATGATTGTTGTTGTTTTATTGCATTTATTTTCTGAAACACTTCAAGTTAAAATGTATGATTGTAATGCACTATTAAAATAATAATAATAATAATAATAATAACTTTTATTTTTGTTGTTGTGGCTAGTATGAAACTATTTTAACTGCTGCAGAAATAATAATAATATACAAAGCCCTAAAATTGGAGGTTAATAATGTTGTTAGTGTATATTTGAGATAAATCATTATTATATTTAATATTGGGTAACACTTTAGAATAACGGTCCATTAGTTAATATTAGTTAACTACTTTAGTTAACATGATCTAAGCAAGAACAATCCTTCTACAGCATTTATTAATCTTTGCTGATATTAATTTCAACATTTACTAATGCATCGTTCAAATCAAAAGTTGTGCTTGTTAACATTAGTTAATGCACCGTGAATTAGCATGAACTAACAATTATTAACTGTATTTTCATTTAACTACCTAACTGTATGTGTCAGGAGGAGTATCGCTCGGAGGGCATCAGCTGGCACATGATCGATTACATGGACAACACGGCGTGCATCAACCTCATCAGCAAGAAGCCCACCGCGCTGCTCCATCTGCTGGACGAGGAGTGCAAGTCAGTCTCTGTTACAGTATTAAACTCTTCTTGTTTTGGGTTTCACTGAAATGTCCAGTCAATATTAAGATAGGAGCCGGTTCTGTTGGATTTATTCACACTCATGTTTATTTAATTCTTCATTATCATTATCTTAGTTTTTTGTTATATTGTTTTAACATCGGAAAACTGGATAACTCACCACTAATATTAAAATCAGATTTCATTTTGTTTTGTGTAATTCAGATGAAAGTATAGTTTTTATTAATATTTACAATTATATGTCTTATATTTTACATTTTCATTTAAGTCCATTTAGTTCATTTAAGTTGTAGTAATTTTTATATATATATATATATACTACATAAATACTTTGCACAATATTTGTGTAGAGTTCATTTTAAATTCACTTTTATTTGTATATATTTTTGTAATTAAATTTACGTTTTAGTCATTTTCTTGTGTATTTATTTTTCCATATTTGTTACTCATTTAATAGTTTTTTTATTTATTAAAAATATTGATGTTATGTAAAAATGTTTTTTTTGTGTGTTAGTTTTAATGTATGCTCATATTACATTACATTTACATTTATAATGAGTATATTTGTTTATCAAAACATTTTAATTAATATTATATTTATTTGAAATAATAAAAATTTTGTTTCGGTTTTAGTTATTCTAGTACTTCAGGTTTAAATAATAGCTGAAATGTAAATTTATTATGCATTTTATTTAAATTAATCTTTATTTCAAAATAATGTTTTATTTTATTATTTTTTCATTTTATATATATATATATAAACTTTTCAGTTAACTATACCTGATTGAAAGGATATAAGCCTGAACATTTTATTGTAAATAAATATCAAATATAATTTTTTATTTTATTTTATTGATGTATTGAGGTTTCATAACGAGCAGCAGAGTGTTAATAGACGCATTGCTGTTTAACCTCTGTGTCTGTATAGTGACAGAGATGAGTGTGTGATCAGGTGTGTGTGTGTGTGTGTGCAGTTTTCCGCAGGCGTCTAATCAGACTCTGCTGGATAAGTTCAAGCGGCAGCACGAAGGAAGCGGCTACATCGAGTTCCCAGCCGTCATGGAGCCGGCCTTCATCATCCGACACTACGCCGGCAAAGTCAAGTACAGCGTCAAGGTGAGGAGCTCACGGAGTGTGTGTGTGTGTGTGTGTGTGTGTGTGAGAGAGAGCATTTACATATGCTACACACACAGTGACCTACTTCTGTGCTTCGATCTGATTGGCTGGATTGGATGTATCTGGAGCACGTGATTGGCAGAGAGGGTTAAATCCTCACACACACACACACACACACACACACACACACACGTGTTGTCGTCTGTGTGTTTATTCGAGCTGTGTTTGCAGCAGATGTGACAGGATCAGTGTTGATTATGAGAACAGCTGCTTCACATCACCATCCGCTCACATTACTGCCCTTCAATCTGTTTTACTACATACACTACCATTATTATTTTTACTTTCAAATTTTTCGTTTTCATTTGAATTTTTTTTTTTCAACATTTTTGAAGTGATTGATTTAATTTTGATGTGTGTGTGAGTGTGTGTGTGTGTACTTTATAAAATAAAAATTATATATGTAGTTTTAATTCAGTTTCAGCTATAGATATTTTAGTATATAAACTAGTTGAAAATGAGAAATCCACTTCTATAACTGGCTGATTTTTTTTCCCTCAGTTATTTTAATAATTTTTTATTTATTGTATTTCAAGTACTGAAATAATTTTTTATTGTTGATGTCTTAAAACTGCTTATTTTAGTATCCTTGAGATAGTATTGCAGTTTTTAGTTATATTTCTAATGTTAGATTTTTAGTTAGATTTTATGTTTTAATTTTATCTGACGTTTTAATTATGTTGTAGTATTTTTTTTCAGTATATTTATTTTTGTTTTATTTGATTATTATTTTTTATATTTATAATCACTCATATTTATAAGTGATTTAATTTTATTATCAAGTTAAACCGATAGATTTAGCTAATTTTTATTTTAGTTTATTTGTTTACAGGGACAATGCACATTAATAAACATAACTGTAAATATGCCAGAATTAGCCAAAAAGCCTATTTTTCATTTGCGGTCCCTTGACAGAATGTTATAAGGTCACTCTAAAACAAAGACAAAGCATCATTACACATATACATGTTTACAAATACATAAATGCACAGTAAAGAATACAATACCCTGATACAAATAGATCTGGCACTACACTTAAACTATTAGATTTGCTAAAGAACATATTCACTGATTTTGATGTATTTAACTGTAAACACCACCTCGTTCTGTAATGTAACTACATTTAGTCTATCATGACTTAACTTTAATCTATCTGCAGTTTTTAAAGCAAGATCCCATTTTTTTATTAGATCTAAAATACCTGAATTAATCCAAGGGACCGTTGTGTTTTTGTTTTTTGATAAGTCTGTATCATTTTTTCTTTTAGTGTGTTATTTTAGTACATGTTAAACCAAATGTAAAGGACAAATGTGGCAGCTGGACCTAGTCGCTAGTGTACGTAGTCAACTAACTGATATAAAATATGTTTGTTTATATTTTATTTCATTTTTAGTCACAAAAGCTATCCCTGGGTTGGAATAGCATGCTACTTCTTTTACTTTGATGATATTGGCTCTCTTGGTAAATATGAGCAAACGTGGCTGTGAAAATAAATCTGCTTTCTTTATCCTTTTGATCTTTCATTTCAAAAAATCACAAAATCCTAACCTTTCATTGAAGGAAAACGGGTGAAATCTCATTACGAAATGCATGTTTTTCTCTAATTCACGTTAGCCATAATTATCATCCCCCAATTATTGCAACGATCTTCTCCCAAGACAGCAGTTGTGAGTTTTCTCCAATGTCTGCAGGACTTCAGGGAGAAGAACACGGATCACATGCGTCCTGATATCGTGGCTCTGCTGAAGAGCAGTCGAAACGCTTTCATCTGTGGCCTGATGGGAATCGACCCGGTGGCCACCTTCCGCTGGGCCGTGATCCGAGCTTACTTCCGAGCGCTCGTGGCCTTCAGAGCGGCTGGGAAACGGCATAAGGAGAAGAAGACGACGACGAGCGGTGAGAGACAGTGGCATTACACACCTGATCCTGTCACGCAGCTGTGAGACTCAAACACTTCTCACAATCACATGCACAGGAGTTAACTACCCATGATGCAACACTCGTCTATTATGCATCAGTGCAGAGACGATGCAAACGCTCTCGTGATATTAAAAGATGCCTGCATGAGGACTGAAGAACAGCAGACTGGAAATAATGTGTTTTAGTGAGCATCCCTGTGATTTCATTCTCTCTGTTTAGTTTCAAATTAAATGGATTTTTAATGTAAAATTACAATAAAAATAGAAGATTGTTATAATTATTAATAATAATAATAAAAATAATATTTTATAAATAGTAGAATTATATAAATTGTAAATAATTAAAATCATTACAAATAATAAAAAATAATAATGTATTTATACATTTATAATAAAACTTAAAAAAAATCTATTTGCTTAATTTATTATTTTATGTATTTTTAATACATACGTATTACAATGTTTATTTAATTTAATTGTTTCTGTGTTCATTTTGTATGCATTTATAATCAATTTATATTTATAATATTTATTTTATAAAATATAACCAAAGGTATTTACTTTTATAAATAGTACAATTATATAAAATGTAAATACTTATACAAATAATAAAAATTATAACTATTTTAATATATCTTTACATTTATAAAAATAAATTAAAAAACATAAAACATTTAAGCAAGTGTGTAATGTAACATTTAAAAAATAAATGTACACAAAAACATAAAATTTGCTTAACCACAAAAACATAACCAGATATTTACGGTTTATTATTTGCTTTCCAAAATAAACATGAAAATATACACAAACATTTATCTGTACCTCATTTATTCATAACATACAAGTAAGCATTTTAAAATCTAAATAATCTCTTTATTCTTTGCACCTCTGCTATATCTAGAGCATGTTATACGCTGCAGGTTTGTGGAATAGTTTATCACATGTGCTTCGTTGTTTTATTAAAGTGTTTGTTGTTGCAGAATCACTCGACCAGTGAGAACAACAACTGCAGACGACACTAAAACATTCATGAGCCACACATACTGTACACGACTGACGCTCGCGCTTCACTGCGCTTGCTTACTCACACTCTCTCTCTCTCTCTTTCTCTCTCTCTCTCTCCAGGCTCTGATGGTCCGCTTCAGACTCAGAAAAGTGTGGACAGCTTCAGTTTCCTGCATCATCCTGTTCACCAGCGGAGCCTTGAGATCCTGCAGCGATGCAAAGATGACAAATACAGTAAGATGAGGAAAATAACACACTTCAGCAGATCTACACTCATCCAAAACAATGTGATTTAGGTTAATCTAAAACTATTTCTGTTGCTTGAAATTAAATAAATATTAACTGGGAAATTTTTTTTTATTAACATGAAGTTCTAAAATAACTCAAACAAAAATTCCGAAATTGTATCGTCTCGCTGAAATTTTTTATTATTTTATAAATGCAATAACACCTTCACGGTTCTCTGATGTATAAATTAAAATTTTACCACAATGTTAAAAACAAAACATGGTAAAATCACTGTAATGAAGCTTAATGACTTTATGAAACTAAAGCATGAAATAATACAAGGTTTATTAATATTAATTTGTCAGTGTATTTATCTAAATAATATCTTAATTCATTAAAATATTTATATTTAGTTTTAATATTTTAAAATGACTAAAAGTTTAGTTAACATTAAAATGGAAATATATATATTTTTTTATAATTTAATATAGTTTTTTAGAACTAATATAAATGACAGAAAACAAAACAATTACTAAAACTAAAACTGACATTATAATGAAAACAGAAAATATATTTAAAAAGTTGCTCATTAAATAACGCAGCTGCAACTTTAGATTTTAAAAACGTGTTGGAATGATTTTGGAAAGATTAATGAACGTTAAGATGAATTATTTATTGGCAGTTTATGTTCACTAATGAATTAACTAATGAAGCCCTAATGTAAAGTGTGAATTAACAATAAGTAATTAAAACACTTTCAAACAATATTTACAGCATGTTTTAGTCCAGATTAAAATGAAAAAAAATGTAGAAAATTAATACCTTATTTAATGTTCCTGTAGCTCAAGTGGTAGAGCATTGCGTTGTTAGGAAAAACTGATAGCCTGAACGCAATGTAAGTTGCTTTGGATAAAAGCGTCTGCTTAATGCATACATTTTATTTAATTTTTAATTTATTTTAAAATTTAATTTATTCTAAATATTTCATATTGGTATTTTACAAAATTGTAAATGGTTTTACAAAATGGTATTTGGCGCCGTGATGAACACCAGAGTGACTTCAGAATATCTGAATGGCTATTTAAATCTATTTAAATGTTTTAGAAAGTATAGTGAAGCTGCTTTATTTATGGGGTTTCCAGAGTAAAGGCTGCATTCTCTGCAGTTTAGCGCCATCTGCTGTCAGAGAGTGAAGCTGCATCTCTCACGTGTTCCTCGTGTGTTTCTCACGCGTGCTTGTTTAATATATCACATTACTGAATACAGGCACATGTCTAGTGTCATGACAGTATCTGAGGGGGGTTTTCCTCTTGTTTGATCTTGTGTATCTTCTGTGTGTGTGTGTCAGACTCGAGCATGAGTCGGAGGAGTCCACGCTCTCCGCTGTCAGACCTGCAGGGAGCAAACATGAGCAGGTACAAACCCCTCCAACATTCACCTCATCCTTCACTCATAACCACACGTTCACGAGCGATGCTCACATCACATCAGGCCAAACTAACAGAACTACAGCCTGAAGAAACCATTCATTCATGTGTGATCGAACTGTGGAGTTTAGAGTTTAAAGTCACTTTAACGCACAACTCTATTGATGTTACAAAGTGGCAGCATGTTAAAACACACAAGTGTTTTATTATTATTCATAAAGTTATTTATATTTTAACTTAAATAATAGCTTTATAAATAACTAAATTGTATTATTTATTTTACTAATTAATTTTATTATAGCAGGTAAACAAATACAACACCACTACAATTTAAAACAAATTAAAAAAAAAAATATTTAGTAAAATTATTAATCATTAATTAAATATTCATTATAAAATTAAATAAAAAAATATCTAAATTGTTTATTAAATATACAGAAATTCAAATGCAGTCACTTATAACTTTTAACTATAGCAGAAAAACAATTAAAACAGTGAAATGTGTGATTGTGGTATTGTAGATAGATTTTAACACAATTTAAGAACAAAACACGCTTGATTGATTTTATGAAATGACATCATGTTAATGTTCAATATTCATTAATAATGATAATAAGAAATATTAATTTAAAAGATTTATTTAAAATATACATTTTAAAATATCTAAATTAATTTTTATATAATAATAATAATAATAATAATAATAATAATAATCATAAACTTGCCCCTTTTTAGATTTGCACTCTATTCATTTTCTATCTGCTTGTTTAAAAAAAAAAAAAAAGAGCTGCTAATTGACTAAATATGAATGTATAATTATTTGTTAAATGTATTTTTGTATAATAAAATATACCATATTTATTAAGTATTTTTTTGCTATTTATTTAATTTAATTTTAATAAATCAATGTTCGTGCAGTTCCCTGGTCAGTTAAATCAGTAGTTGCGAGTGTATAACTGATGTTTGCTGTGTTACTGTGTCTGTCTCAGGAGGAGCGAGCGCGTCTCCTCGCTCTCGTCTCATGAGGAGGAGGGCATCTTCATCAGTTCGGTGGATAATAAGCTTCTGGAGCGAGCGCAGGGCATCCTGATGTGAGTCTGAAGCACCGCCGCACACTTCATTCATATTCCTTCTGTCTCTAACTCTCTCTCTGTTTCTGAAGGAGAAGCAAGAACTGCAAGACCAAGCCCAGCCTCCCGAAGGTTTGTGTCTGTTCAGTGTCTGTATATTTTGTATATTTAAGCATGTATATTTTAAACCACCTTTTATATATATATGTATATTTTAAACAAAAACTTTTATTTTGGATGCGATTAATCGCGATTAATCGGTTGACAGCACTAATATATATACATTATAAAAAAAAAATAATAATGTTTAACATACATAAGGCTAAACTTTAAGGTGTCCTTGTTTCGGACTAATTATACATTTAAGTACTGAGTATTAATAATTAACTATATTTACTCACGATACGGTTCGTATTAGGATTAGGGTTTGATTTAGAGTTACTTGCATTAATTATGCATTATTTATTGTTATTATAATAGTAATTAGATGTAACAAGGACATCTTAAAATAATGTAACCTTTTTATATTTCAAACATTTAAAAACATGTATATTCACTAGTGCTGTCAAACGATTAATCGCGATTAATCACATCCGAAATAAAAGTTTTTGTTTGCAATGTATGCAAAGGTGGTTTAAAATATACATGCTTTTAAAAAATGTGATTTGTGTGATCTTTTTTAAATGAATACAGAATATTTAAAAAATTATATAAATTATTTATGCATTTTATAAATTAATTTAAAAATACTATTTTAATTTTTTTACAAAAATAACTTCAAATAGTATGTATTAGGGGTGTAACGGTTCACAAAATTCACGGTTCGGTTCGATACGATACACTGATGTCACGGTTCGGTTCGGTTCGGTTCGATACGTTTTAGATACAGCAAAATGTAAAAACATCTCAACTTTTCAGAATGCCGCAAGCGCACCGCGGGTCATGTGACAAGAACCAACCAATCAGCTTCATCCTTTCCCGTAACAACGTTGAGAGCTCAGCCAAGATGAAGGAACAGCTGATCATAGTTGTATATGGATTGCAATTTTGAAATAAATTCAGTAGCAGAGCTACTGCAAGCGATTTTTAGAGCTGCAAATCCATTTATCCTTCGCTGAAATTTCCGCGTCTCATGGAGAGAGCACGTCATTGTTGCTTAGCAAAGACAGACGCCTCAGGAGAAAGACGCGCTTAGCGTTTTCCATGCGTTTTTAGGCACGATATGTGAACGGCCCCTAAGGCGCTCGCTCACTCAGCACGCGCTGAAGGCTCGTTGCAAAATGTCTAATGCATTTAACAGACCAGAAATATAAGATCTGGTGTTTGGGTTGGATTCCCTGTAAGCTATAGTGTCTAAATGCTGCAGGGATAGTTTGCTGCGTGCATGTTTCTCCTTTTTTTCGTCTTTTCCCAGATAGTACTGACGCATATATCCCAGATATTCCCGCTGTTTTTTTTTTGTTTTTGTTTTGTAATCCCGCTGGTGTACCCTGTCATGTTGCAGATGCGACATACCGTTGTTTTTTTATCCACCACTCTCTTGCCATCACCATTATAGCTTAAAGGGAATCCAAAGTGCACCCAAACACCAGACCTGTTGGTTATTGGAGGATCTTCTCATTTCTAGTCTGTTAAACGCATTGGCTATTTTGCAACGAGCCTTCAGCGCGTACTGAGTGAGCGAGCGCCTGCTGAGTAGCCTAACATAAACATATAAGATGGTGTTTTTTTCTTCTTCGGGAGTGTCAGGGGCGTTGCCTGTTACGTTGTTTGGGTTATTGGGCTACCTTGTTGAACGCATATCATTATATTTCTTTCTCTCTCTTTTTTTTTTTTTCAAATATAATTAATTACTCCAACGAACCGTTCGGTATACATAATGCGTACCGCGTACCGAACCGAAAGCGTCGTACCGAACGGTTCAATACGAATACGCGTATCGTTACACCCCTAGTATGTATACATTTTATATTGTTTATTATTTTTTAATTATATGGATTTAAAAAATATAAAAATTATTTAAAATATATATTCTTTTGAAATGAATGCAATATATATATATTTTTTTTATTTTGACGTGTAATATAATGCCTTTTGAAATGTATACTAGTTATTTAAAAATGTATAACTTAAGCAGTTTATAACTAATATAATTATTGAAGTGTATATGCTTTTTATATATTTATTAAAGAATGGCATTCTGATGCAAGGTTGCTGATGATCCGTCATGGCAGTGTTTGATGTGAAATGAATGAATGATGTGTGTGTGTGTGTGTGTGTGTGTGTGTGTGCAGCACCTGCTGGATGTGAAGTCTCTGAAGTATCTGAGCGGTCTGACGCTCCACGACCGCATCACTAAATCACTGCTGCACCTGCACAAGAAGAAGAAGCCCCCGAGCATCAGTGCACAGTTCAACGTGAGCACAGCACAGACTGGGAACATACAGCTACTGACTACTCATATTAACATTTGATATCTGTGGAATACAGAAAGATTTACATGGAATTTAAAAATGGAATTTAAAAAATATATACAATGTTTTTAATATTTACAGTAATTGTTATAAATATATATATATATATATATATATATATATATATATATAATATTGGAATATATATAATATTGAAATATAAAAATATGCATTTTTATATATATATATATATATATATATATATATATATATATATATATATATATATATATATATATATATATATATATAAATTATGGAAATAATATATACCTTTTTGAAATGCATTGGAAAAAATACACCAATTATTTTCTTTTTCATTTTTGAAAAATATGTATTATGAAAAACATATAAATGAAGACAGTACACATTCTTTTGAAATGTATTCAGCACTTCTTTAAAAATATATATAGTTTAAAAATAACCTACTTAAAAACTTTCAAAATGTATGAAATATAAATAATATACATTTTAAAAATAAATTTATCTAAAATATGCATCCTTCTGAAATGTGTGCAATTCTTTAAAAAGATATACAAAATGTTATTTAAAAATATTTTTCAAATGTATGAAATATAAAAATAATTATTTAAGAAATGTGCATTATCTTCTAAATGTATACAATATATATTTTTTATTATTATATGCATTAAAATAAAATACAAAGTATTTAAAAATGTGTGGAATAAAAAATAAAATAATAATAATAAAAAAAAAAAAACGATTTTAAATGAATGATTTTGAAATATATACAATAATTAAAAAATTTATAATTTTAAAAATGCAAAAATTACTTAGGGTTATTTTTACAAAATCCATCAAATGTCTAACTATTGTAATCAGGACTGTGGTGTGTGTGACGCAGGTGTCTCTGAATAAGCTGATGGAGACTCTGGGACAGTCGGAGCCGTACTTTGTCAAATGCATCCGCTCGAATGCGGAGAAGGTGTGTAAAGAGTCAGGTTTCTGTGCTGCGTCAGTGAACGTAGACCAGTGGTTTGAGTCGCGTCTTTCTTTCTGTCGTAGCTTCCTCTGCGTTTCAGCGACGCGCTGGTGTTGAGACAGTTACGCTACACCGGGATGCTGGAGACGGTGAGGATACGCCGCTCCGGATACAGCGTCAAATACAGCTTCCAGGTCAATAACACTCCTCAATAATACTGCAGCTTACATTACTGCTAATGAACGAGCAGCTTTATCATAAAGAGTTATATCAAATATACAATTAAACTGAAAATGTTAATAATATGTTAAATTGTGGAGGTTTCATGATTTCAGTTAATTAGTAATGCTTTTTGATTTAAAAAATGTAATTAAAATATTAATTTAAAAAAAAATAATAATGTATTTTATTTTTATATTTATTTGACAGAAAAATAAAACTTTTTTTTGTATATTTAGTAGGTCACAAAATATTTGTTTTTTTTAAAACTTGAATAACTGGTTATTAAGTTGTTATTTTTATGATTTAAATTAATTAGGCTCGGTCTTTGGTTACTAAAATGTAACAAATAAGAAAAAAAAAAAAAGAATTTTGGAAAAAATGTAACTGATTTCAAAGTAACACTTTCCTGATTTCCTGGTGTGTGTCTTCAGGATTTTTCCCATCATTTCCGTGTGCTGTTACCCGCCGGCTTTCACTCCTCTCAGACGGGGATCAGACAGTTCCTGCAGAGCCTCGACCTCGAGCCCAACGGACACCAAGTGGGCAGGAGCACGGTAACGTCGTCTCACACACACACACACACTCTCACACACACTCGTGTCCGGTGATGCTGAGCGCTGTGTGTGTGTCAGGTGTTCCTGCGGGAGCGTCTGCGTCAGCGTCTGCAGGAGCAGCTTCATCAGGAGGTGTTGAGGAGGATCGTGTGTCTCCAGAGGAGCTTCAGGACGCAGCAGGAGAGGAGACGCTTCTGCAGACAGAGACGAGCCGCCACACTCATACAGGTACACCCTCACCTCACCTGGGACACAGATCCCTGCCCTCAGTCGTTGTGCTGCTCATCAGTGTTGTGTGTTTGTGCCGTCAGCGCTGGTGGAGGGCGTGTGTGAGCGGCGCAGACGCTGAGCTCCAGCAGGGGGCGGCGGTGTGTCTGCAGACGGCCTGGAGAGGCTTCAGAGAGCGCCAGCTGTTCCTGCGGCGGAGGAGAGCGGCGCTGATCATCCAGACGTCCTGGAGGAGAGTCCTGCAGACTCGACACTCGGCCGCGCGCCTCATACAGTCCGTCTGGAGGAGCGTCAGACAGAGACGCAGCTTCCTGCAGCAGCGCCGCGCCGCCGTCACACTACAGGCCGCCTGCAGGGGGCAGCGCGAGCGGCTCAGGTCAGTCCACACCAGCATTGCATTAAACACACAAATATGAGTCAGTTCATGCTTTCCCTGGGAGTCAAACCTGTGAACTTCAATCTAACCTTGAATAAATCTCTGCTTGTCATTATTAAACTGACTAATCTAGGATAAATGGACTAATTAAGATTATTTATGATAGCAGTATCTCATAGGTGAACAGTTATTTTTTCAGATTTGAAATATATTTATTTTGATTTTTTCATGTTTTTTTCATTTGAGATTTTTAGAATGACAATATTAAAATTGTTGTACTTTTTTGTATTTATTTAAATTAAATTGCATCTTACTGTAATGATTTATAATAAGGGATGTTACTGAATCATTTATGATTAATGTACAAATTTATGAGCTACTAGTCAATTGGTTTTATAAAAATGTACATAACATGTAATGTATTTTTTTTATATTTAATTAATAATTATAATAATATTTTTATAATATATTTTTTAATAGTAATGTTAAATGTTTTAAATGGTAATGATTTTTATATATTTTCAATATATTTTTTATAACATTAAAATTACATTATATGAATAAAAGTTTAAATTATATGAACATATAAATATAGACATGTATATATTTTCAAAATGTTTACCATGTGTTCTGTGTGTATATATATATATATATATATATATGTATATATACAAACAAACATTTATTATGCAAACAAAAACTTTTATATTGGATGCGATTTATTTGCGATGAATCTTTGACGGCACTAATAAGCTCACAAATGAACATCTAAACAGGCAAGAAGAACAAGGAGAGAAATAAAATAATGAATACGTTTAGAGCATCTATATTGATGAAGGTGTCATAAATGTGTGTTGTTTACTCCCAAGGTGCCGCCTTCTTCGAGAGCAGCGACGTGGAGAGAAAAGCCTCTGTGAAAACATCACAAACAACACTGTGAGCAGAAGTTTACACGCCCCACAAAACCCAGCCGAAGCCCGAGAGGAGAAAGGAGAAGCTCCCAGAAGCGTGGACGACAGCACGCTGAGGAGCCGCTCCAAACGTGAAAGCAGGAGGCAGCGGGAGCTCCAGCAGGCCACCTTCAGTTTAGAGCTGCTCAAAGTGCGCTCGGCTTCAGTGGACGACGTGCTCCCCGCTCAGACCCCGCTCTCCAGACACCTTCCCTCCGAGAGCCACGACGAGAACCCCAGCCTTAAACCTCACTTCTACATCGCAGACGAGGACAGCAGCCCGGCCGAACACGCTCTGGAGAACAAGGAGAACCAGGAGTCAGTGGTGGAGATGGAGAAAGCTCTGCAGAAACCTGACACGATCAACTCAGACGAGAGTCACAGAGAAACCCACGACAGATCGAATGGATTGTGTTCTCCAGATCCTCCTGAGCCTCAAACCATCACGCCGTCGTCTTCCAAACCCCTCCAGCTGGACTCGAGGGACTCGGTTCGTGAAGCGTCTCCAGAGCCCAAGAAGCAGGTGCAGAAGAAGATTATCGCTCAGGGCGTCAGCATGAAGGAGAAAGCCTTCTCTCGCAGCCGACTGACCTTCTCCAAGTGAGTTCACCTCCGCATCAGCGACTCTTTCCATTTCAAATGAGAGGCGACCACTGCGTTTTATTCAACATTCAGACAAACATGCAGCGTAGTATCAGCATGAGCCGTTTTTAGTCTAAAATTTAGTTAGCTGTACTACATAAAACAGATCTGAAAGAGGAAGGCAGGACTCTGAATGAGACTCTCATCCAGCAGGGGGCGCTCATGGGACGGCAGATACAGTGTTTTCTCACTGTAAACAAAGCAGCGCTGCGCTAATAAACACTACTGTAATATGCATTATACAGAAACAGGAGAGGAAAAGGAAATAGCATGTAAACTTTTCTAAAGAAAAGCGTTTCTCTGAGAGATGCATTCATATAAACTCTTGCTCCGACTGGATCTCATCCGATTTGAATCGTCGCATATTTTAATCGATTTTCAACCATTCGGCGTTATGTCCCTAGTCAAGATCTTCCTGCAGGACGATGCATTTGTGCTGCAAAATGAGTGCGAATGCACACTGGATGATTTAGAAATATAGGCAAAAGAAGTGAAAATGTCCGTTTTGGACAAATTTGAGGTTTTCAGAAAACTTTGTTAATTAAGCCCACTTTTTTTTTTTATCTTTACACACAAATGCAGGAATTGCACACATGAAATGCAAAATACCTCACATCTCTTGCAAAATAAAGCACTGCATTCAAAACCTCACAAACACGTCTCAAAAGCAAACCCTTGCATTAGATTAATTCCTGTTAGATTAATGTGGTTAATAATATAGTAAATAGAATTGGAGGGAGATATGCACCATTGCTCTGTGATTTTGCTCATTCGGACTCGTTTTGTATGGGTCACATTTGTTTGCACTTGTTTTGATCTTTAGCATCTAATGCAGTGACATTCAGACGTTGAGGTGTTTTTGGTTGTGATCATGTGGGTCGATCCGGTCTGCTTTGTGTTTTTAGGTCTGATAAAGACCTGGTGAATCAGGAGCGATCACTGGCGATCCAAAGAGAGGCAGAATTCAGATCGTTTAAACACAGAGAGGTGAGGAACTTTATTTCTTCACTATTTGAAATTGCAGAAACATTTCTTTCTTTTAATTTTTTTTTTAATTCTTCCTTTTAAAATGTATATTAATGTATTTATTTTATTATTTAAAAACAAAAGTTTTAAGTATGAAAATGCTATTTTAAATACTTTACTAAAATATGGTTACTATAATTATTATTAATTATATATTATTATATATAAAGCATTATATATAATTATTAATTATTATAACTATTATATAATTTAATAACTATACTATTTTAGTTACTTTACTATAATTGTTTTAGATTTTTATTTATTTATATTTATAACAAATGTTATCTATATTACTGTATATCTAAATATTATTTAAATATTATTTTAGTTTTAGAGTAAACTTTTCTAAAACTTAATTACGACAATTAATATGATTGTTATATATTTAATTACTGTACTATAATTTTTTATTTGTTACATTTTTATTTATATTTTTATTTATAATTAATCCTATGTATATTACTGTATGTCTATTATATATATATTATTTCAAAATAGTTTTTAGTGTATAAAACTGCATTTTATAATACTTTGCTATAATTAGCATAGTTAGTTATGTTTTAATTACTGTACTATAATTGTATTTTTATTCATATTACATTTTTGTATTTTATATTTACTATTTGTAATAAGCATTGTTGTATATTTAAATATTATATAATACTTTACTAATTAGCATAGTTATTATAGTATATACTGTAATAAATATATTACTTTAATTACTATACTATGATTTTATTTTAATTTATATTACATTTTTATATTTTATGTTTGCTGTTGTATATTATTTATTTCTGTTTATCTAAACGTGTGTGTGTGTGTGTGTGTGTGTGTGTGTGTGTGTGTGTGTATTTTTATATGTGTGTGTTTTTAGCATTAATCCAGTATTTATTTACTATGATTAGTATAGTTATATACAATAGTTATTATAGATATATTTAAAAAAAATTGTTTTTTATATTACATTTTAATATTTTATATGCATTGTTTTTTATTTATAAAATATTAGCTAGATTACTGTACATAATATCTGTAATGTTATATCTATATAGAATATTTTAATTATATTTTTTGTATAAAAACTGATATCACAAATATGCACATTATATTTTCCGGAGATTTGAGAGTGACTACGATCATTTGTTTTCAGCTCAGTTGAACCAAATACGAAATAGATGTGAGATGAGTTTGTGTGATGAGTGTCTGTCTGTAGTTGTGATGTTCACTAAACGTCTGATTCTGGATTTGTTTCCCGTCTCAAGTCGTCTCAGAAAGAGCAGAAGAGGATCCAGAAGACCATGTCGTCAGGGGACCTTGGGAAGATGGATTCGCTCAGGAAGTCAATCTCACAGACCGACAGCAGGTCAGATGGGATTCTCTCCTCCTATTGGCCGATCAAAACACACTCACTGTTTTAGGGTTGCATACTATATGGAAAGAAAACTGCACATCATATTGCACAGTCGGGCTGCCATGTTAAGAAAAGGGTGTTTAAAAAGAAAGAACTTAAGAAATTACAGTATTTATTTAATTGGTATTTTTGTCAACCCTGTTACCCAATAGATTCAAGATTCATGATTTTTATTTGTCACATACACAATTATGTAGAGCATATAACCAGCGGTGAATTAAATAATATACAGATATTTTTTTATATCGTGCAGCCATATTCTATCTGCTTTCATTATTAATATTCCTTGTCTTTTTATAAATTATCCATAAGTGCATGAAAATATATTGTCTTGAGTCTCTGGGGTATATATGTAGCAATAGCCAACAATACATTTTATGAGTCAAAATTATCCATTTTTCTTTTATGCCAAAAATCATTAGGATATTAAGTAAAGAGCATGTTCCTTGAAGATATTTAGTAAATTTACTGCTATAAATAAATCAAAACTTAATGTTTGATTAGTAATATACATTGCTAGGAACTTCATCTGAACAACTTTAAAGATGATTTTCTCAATATTTACATTTTTTTGCGTCCTCAGATTCCAGATTTACAAATAGTTGTCCTCCTATAAATATTGTCCTCCTAACGAACCATACATCAATGGAAAGATTATTTTACTTTATTCAGCTGTGCAAATCTCCATTTATAAAAACCGACTGGCTTTGTGGTCCAGTGTCTCATAATCTTTTAATCCATTTTTAGGGTCAGAGGTAAAATGCGGTTCTGGAGTAAGAGCAAACATGGAGATAAGAAGATGTCCACCAGGGGGCGCTCCGCAGATTCAGAGCTCAACGACGCGAGGAACGGTGTGTCAATTTTCTCTCATTTGTTCCTCATCTCCATATGAGCCTGGTCCAGTTTTGCCAACTTAGCAGTTTTGTTGCTAAAGTTAGCAACTTTTTCTTTCAAAAGCACCTAGCGACAAATTTCGTGTTTTTTGGCAACTTTTGACTCAAGAGACTCGAATTATAAAAAAGGCACACATTTACCATTTAAATTTTACAAAAAGAGGAAAGATGCCTAGCAGCACACACATCCTTTGAATTCAATGAATTTAATAATTGTTCACTTAAGATACACTTTGTTAGTTGCTTGTACTTGTGATTGTTGATCATTTAACATTTACATTTGGCGCTTAAAGTGCATTCAGGCTACACTTTTTTTTGTGTTCCCTGGGACCCACAACCTTTTGCGCTGCTTATGAAATGCTCTATCACTGAGCCACAGTAACAACAGTTCGTACACTATATATATTATTTCAAAATAGTTTTTAGTGTATAAAACTGCATTTTATAATACTTTGCTATAATTAGCATAGTTATGTTTTAATTACTGTACTATAATTGTTTTTATTCATATTACATTTTTGTATTTTATATTTACTATTTGTAATAAGCATTGTTGTATATTTAAATATTATATAATACTTTACTAATTAGCATAGTTATTATAGTTATTATATATATAAACCTGAAAATACAAAATACAATGCGTAATTAAAAATGCAGATAAAAATAATCAATACAGTTAAATCCTTCATATTAACACAGCAGATTTTGCCATATTTTAACACACTTTTCTTAGTGTAGCACACAAGAATGTGTAGTTTTACTTATTTATTAGCTAATAAAAAATACTTAAATTTTAATCGTTCAAAATGCGTACGTTTAAAAAAAATTAAAATAGTTATTTACTTTTTAATGTTATATTATGCATTTACATTATTTTATGAACCAATCTAAATTAACATATCTAAAATATATGTTTTGCTGTGATTTGATGTAGTGATGCAATTTCGCGCAGAGACATCGCAACGTCATTGTGCAACTTTTAGCAACAAATCACCCTTCTTTTAGCAACTTCCCCTGAAAATCACCTGGCATCACTGGCCCGGTCTACAATGTTTTCTCTCTCGCAGACTCTCCTCGGGGAAGCCGAGAGCAGGCCGGCCTGTCGGAGCTGGGACGCGACAGCAAGGAGAACCGTGAGCCGATGATGAGCATGATGTCGATGAAGAGGAGACGCAGTGTGAAGATCAGTAGCGTGTCTCTAGAATCGTCCGCCTGGCAAAACGACTCGCTGCACATCCTCACCAGCACTGCAGACTATCGCAGCATGAACGACTTCCTCATGAAGAAGGTGCGTGCGTTTCCTCGTTTATTCCTTTATATCGAAGTCTTTAGGTTTAGTCATGTAAACATGTTCAGAAATTGATTAAATATGTAGTTAACTCATTCAAGAAACTTAGTGTAAAATGTTTACTAAACATTGTGTAATCTGTTGCATTCAGTATGGGTTTTTTTCTGGCAATTTACTTAAAAATAGTTTTATTCAACTATTTTATGTTATCTAAAAAATTTTTTGTGCAACTGTAGAATCGCCACTATAGTTAAGAATTAGTTTTACTAATTCATTTCTGTGAAATAGTTTTATGTGACATTTTGCGAAAGAGTAGTTTTATGCAAAAGTTGGCGTTAGAATATTTTTGTACAACTGTAGAATTGTCACCATACTTAACTGAATAGCTTTTCTGCTAAATTGTTTGTGAATCATTATAGCGTAAATTGTACCATAATGGTTTTACAAATAAATGTCTGGGTAAATTGTCGCATTCAGTTTATATATGAATGGTTTTATGAGACTTTCTTTGAAAGAATACTTTTATGCAACAATTTACATAAATGTTTTCCTGCAACTTTTAATGTAACAACTTTACGTTAGAATGATTTTATGTGACTGCTCACTAAAAAGTTTTACGCAACAAATTTACGTTAGAATGATTTTATGTGACTGCTCACTAAAAAGTTTTACGCAACAAATTTACATTAGAATGATTTTATGTGACTGCTCACTAAAAAGTTTTACGCAACAAATTTACGTTAGAATGATTTTATGTGACTGCTCACTAAAAAGTTTTACGCAAGAAATTTACGTTAGAATGATTTTATGTGACTGCTCACTAAATAGTTTTACGTAACAATTTACATTAATTTACAAAGGAATAAATTCTCCAAACTATTGTTTGTAAAAATATTCTTCTGTAAACTGTCACATTTATTTTAAATATGAATATTTTTTGTGAATGCTTATGGAATAATAGTTTTACGCAAAAAAGTTACGTTAGAATGATTTTATGTGACTGCTCACAAAATAGTTTTATGCAACAATTTAGGTTAGAATGTTTTTTTGCAACTATAATTGTTACTACTATTGGGAATTAATTACTTTGTATATTGTTCGTAAAAATATTCTTCCGTAATTTGTCACATTTATTTGAAAAATGAATGTTTTTTTGTGAATGCTTACGAAATAATAGTTTTACGCAAAAAATGTACATAGGAATGTTTTTGTGGGACTACAATTGTAACTACTATTTACTTAAAAGTTTTGCGTATAAATTTTTTAGTAAATTGTCTGTAAAGCCATGTTTGTGTAAACTGTTGCATTAAAATTACCTAAAAAATGGTTTTGTGAGACAATTAACGAAAGGATAGTTTTACCTAATAATTAACATTAAAATGGTAGCCAGTAGAATTGTCACCATGTAATTTTAGAAATGATTATCTGTATAAATTGTTTTTAAAACCATCATTTTGTAAACTTCTCAATTGTTTGCACACTGTAATCTTCCATATCCAGTTTTGCTAAAAATTGTTTTATGTGACAATTTCAGTAAGAAAACATTTAACAAACGTTTTTACAAAAATGGTTTGGTGCAACTAGTGTTGAAATAATATAAATAAGAATAATTTTACAAACAAAAATCTTTGTTTGCCAGTTGCCAGTTGTTGATAGCATGAGAATGAATTTATGCAAGAAAGGTTTTTACAACAATTTTTGTTAGAACAATTTTGCACAGCATTTAATTTTTTTTATATATTAAAGAATGATTTTTATATATTAAAGAAGTATTGTCTCGAGCATGTCACATTCTATTTAGGCAAGAATGGTTTTGCACAACTTATGTAAGAAAAGTTTTATGCAAGGATTTTTAAGAATGATAAAATGTGTTACTAATATTAATCGGCACATTGAACATTAAAAATATTGGTTGGAATATTAAAAAAAATTATCTTTAAATTTTTCGTAAAACCTATCTTGTGTAGCCCGTCACATTCAATTTACGGAAGAATGGTTATGTACGACTAGAATAAAAAAAAAAATCTGTGTAAATTATTCGTAAAATATTTATTGCATGAAATTGTCACTGTCAGTTTGCACAAGAAAGCTTTTACACAATTTAATAAGAATCGTCACGGTAAAATGTCTTTAATTTAGGCATAATTTGAAATTGGAAGAATCTATGTATTATTAAAAATATAAAAAATCTCTTGACATTTCTTAGATCAGCGATCTAGAAGCAGAAGCCAGTCAGAAGGACACACCTGTGGATGTGGTTTTCAAGAAGGCCCTAAAAGAGTTTCGCCTCAACATCTTCAACTCGTACTCTACTGCTCTGGCCGTGAGTTTCTGAAATACAGAATAATACAGTGACTTCAACGCAGCTTCTAACCTTCAATATCTTGCCCTAAATGTGTCTCACCCTCAGATGGATGATGGCAGGAGCATTCGTTATAAAGATCTCCACGCTCTGTTCGAACACATCTTAGAGAAGAACATGCGTCTGGAGCAGAGAGACTGGAGCGAGTCCCCCGTTAAAGTCTGGGTCAACACCTTCAAAGTCTTCCTCGACGAGTTCATGACGGAGTACAAGCCAATGAATGGAACCATTAGCAAGGTAAAGCGTCTCTCTCTCGCTCCGCAAACAAGCATCGTCCTACAAAACTCTTCTGAGAATTAGTGTTGTTTTTTGTTTTTTTTTCAGGCTCCTAAACCTGAGAGAAAGAAGAGGAGGAAAAAGGAATCGGACACCGTCAGTCATTTAGATCATTATACTTGTGTAAAATGCTTTATGAATTCTATGTTGACTCTATTACATCTTCAGCACTCTGCTGCCCTCTGCAGGTGGAAGAGCACATGGGTCACATCTTTAAATCCACTCAGTACAGCATCCCGACCTACTGCGAGTTCTGTTCCTCTCTCATCTGGATGATGGACAAAGCGTGCGTCTGCAAACGTGCGTTCAGCTCTGTCGTTTTTATATCTCAGCCTGGAAAAGTTTAAATTCTTAATATTGTAATAGATAAAAATGGGACTCGAACAAGAGAAACACTTTGTTCTCTTATTTACATCAGTACTGTAATTCTCACAAAACACATTAAAGTGTGCTTAAAGAAACATTTATTTTCGTGCCAGAATTATTAACATTAACTCAAACTAAAATGAGAACGGAAAATATATTTAATTTTAATTCATTTTAAACTACATTCAATTAAAAAATCTTTAATAACACATTAATAATACTAAAATGATATTGGTTTTGACTCAGTTCAGTCATCATAGTCTGGAGTTTCTCTATCTGTGTCTCTTCTCCATATTTTGATCCGAGTCTTGAGAGCAGCGTAATCACATTTCTTTTTGTAAATTCATCCGTTTTCATCTGGACATGATCGATAATGGACACATTTTCCTGAAACGTGATGCTGGTGCTCCGATCCGCCGTTAACCGTGTGCTTGTTGTTTCTGGTTTTCTTCAGTCTGTCGTTATGCGTGTCACAGGAAGTGCTGTCTGAGGATGACCACCACATGCAGTAAGAAGGTAAGCTTTAAAATACCCTTACTGTGTCTGAGTTTTCTCTCTCTCATATGACGAATGATCATCAGTTGTACAGTCTTTGTGTCTCAAACCTTCATTACAGTCAAAAGCTTCATCGAGACAAACTCTGGTGTGTGCTTCAGAGAGCCTGTAGTAGATGGAAAAGGTTGAAGTTTGAAGTCATTTTTAAGTTTGCAGTTGGATGGTTTAGTAAGCTGTACACTAGGGCTGGGCGATATGGCCAAACATTAATATCTTGGTATTTTTGGCAGATTTATGACTTACTGTACATATATCTTTTACATTTCAATATATCTTTATTTTTCACTCGTGTCAAAATACTATATATGTATACAGTACAGACCAAAAGTTTGGAAACGTTACTATTTTTAATGTTTTTGAAAGAAGTTTCTTCTGTTCATCAAGCCTGCATTTATTTGATCAAAAATACAGAAAAAAACAGTAATATTGTGAAATATTATTACAATTTAAAATAATTGTTTTTACATTTATTATACTTTAAATGATCATTTATTTCTGTGATGCAAAGCTGAATTTTTAGGATCATTATCACATGATCCTTTAGAAATCATTCTAATATGATGATTCATTATCAAAGTTGGAAACAGTTCTGCTGCTTAATATTTTTTCAGAACATGTGATACTTTTTTAGGATACTTTGATGAATTAAATAAAAAAAAAGAAGCTATGTTTTTAAAATATAAATATTTAGTAATAACAATATACACTACTGGTCAGTGATTTGGGGTCAGGAATTTTTTCTTTCTTTTTTTTAAATAAAATCAATACTTTAATTCAGCAAGGATGTGTTAAATTGATAAAAAGTGATAGTAAAGAAAATATATTATTAGAATATATATTATTAGAATTTTTTCTTTTATTTTGAATAAATGCAGGTCTTTTTAACCTTTTATTGATCCAATATATTCGACAGCAGAACTGTTTCCAACCCTCATAATAAATCAGAATATTAGAATGATTTCTAAATGATCATGTGATCGACTGATGTTACATGTGACACTGATGCTGGAGGAATGATGCTGAAAATTCAGCACCGCATCACAGGAATAAATTATTTTTTTTAAATATATTTAAATAGAAAACTATTATTTTAAGTTGTAATAATATTTCACAATATTACAGTTTTTTTCTGTATTTATCAAATAAATGCAGGCTTGATGAACAGAAGAAACTTCTTTAAAAAACATTAAAAATAGTAATGTTTCCAAACTTTTGGTCTGTACTGTATATATATATGTCCAGGTGTTGAAGGTCATTGCTAGGGTGTTGCTATACAGCTGATAGATATTTGATAGGGCTGCACGATTAATCGAATGTGTTTGTCATGCGCATTTTATCAGTGATAAAGGAATTGCATTATAAATATACTTGATTATAATAAAAAATATCATCATAAGAACGCAGATAAACCATATATTGTCGTAGTCGTGTATTTATAAGTCACGTTAAATCAATGAAAGCAGTTAAATCTTCTGTTTGTTCAGCTTCCGCTGTAGGGATTTCCTGGATTGTTTTGCGCGGCGTATTTGCAGTTTTTGCTCGAGAGCGCCATCTGGCCTTCGGATGAAGATTCAGTGCACCCCGTTTAACTGAAAGATATGCATGACGATCACAACATCACTTGCGATTTCACTTTGATTTATCGTGCAGTCATTAGGTGTTCTCTCTCGTATGATAAATGATGTTTCGGTGCATTGACCGGTTGTACGTGAATCATCTCCGTGCTTCAAACTTCATCACAGTTGTCATTTTTTCACGTGCTTCATTTGTGCACAGTCCTGGCCAAACGTTTGGCAGCGACATAAATGTTGCGTTTGGCAAAGTTTGCTGCTTCAGTATGTGTAGAATATTTTTCCACGTTTCTATGCTATACAGAAAAACAATGATAAGCATATCATAAATTGTAAAGGCTTTTATTTTGGCAAAAATATATAATGAGTCTGTATTTAGACCATTGGTAATATGTACATATGGCATTATTAGCTTCTGGGCCAATGAGGCTTTTAGCTATTATTTGCAATGCATCTGATCAACCACACAACAGCTTAAGCAGCAAACTCTGCAAAACCCAAAAGCCACGTTCACTGCCAAACCATTTGGCCATGACTGTATGTCTCTGTGTATGTGTGTGCTCAGTTTGACCCCGAGCTGTCTTCACGGCAGTTTGGAGTAGAGCTGTCTCGTTTAACGAGCGATGAGAGAGCCATCCCGCTGGTGGTGGAGAAGCTGATCAACTACATCGAGATGCACGGTCTGTACACCGAGGGCATCTACAGGAAGTCTGGCTCCACCAATAAGATCAGAGAACTGAAGCAGGGGCTGGACACGGGTGAGCTGCATGTGTTCATCATCACATTCATTCAGGCAGCAGCTCTCTCTGACAGCGACACACGTTTGCTTTCGACGCAGATGCGAACAGCGTGAATCTCGACGACTACAACATCCACGTGATCGCCAGTGTGCTGAAGCAGTGGCTGCGTGACCTTCCCAACCCCCTCATGACCTTTGAACTCTACGAGGAGTTTCTCAGGGCTATGGGTAAGAGCGTGATTTATTAAACGTTTTACGCTTATTTTCATACATTCAGATTCATACACGTCCCCGAAAACACTTGAGTGTTCTTGTCTTTTCAGAAAAACGACAAATCTTGAAAACATTCGTAAAAATTTTAAATCATCGTAAATAGTTTGGAATAAACTCCAGCTTATCTTAAATCCCCATTGGTAAGAATCTATTGGAGAAAATCCCTCACGTATGAGTTTCTATCTTCTGCTAAACACAAAAGCAGATATTATGAAGCATGTTGGTAGCCACTGACTCATAAGTTATGGAAAAAATATTATGGAAGTCAGTGGCTACCGTCACCTATCCCTTTAAGAAGATTGTTGTGAATTCAAAACTCGTACTATTTCCCATATTTGGGCTGGTTTGCGTGGATGTGATGGAGGTTGTGTTGTGTTTTTGTCTGGTGTAGGTCTGCAGGATAAGCGTGAGGTGGTTCAGGGGGTGTATTCGGTCATCGATCAGCTCAGCCGAACTCATCTGAGCACACTAGAGAGACTCATCTTCCACCTGGTCCGGTGAGACGATACGCCTGCCTCAGCAGATGAAAGCTGTAGTAATGTGAGCATGGTCAAGTTTATGTTGTGTTGTTTCAGGATCTCATTCCAGGAGGAGACCAACCGCATGTCTGCAAACGCTCTGGCCATCGTGTTTGCACCCTGCATACTGCGCTGTCCCGACACCACCGACCCGCTACAGAGCGTCCGCGACATCAGCAAGACCACCGCGTAAGACACGCTACACACCCAACACCATACCAGGGAGGCGGATTTCAGCCATGCAAGAAAAAAAAAAAAAAAAAAAAATATATATATATATATATATATATATATATATATATATATATATATATTATTATTATTATTTTTTTTTTTTTTTTTTTAGATAATTGGAACTTTATATCTTTTCTTACCTCACAATTATGAAGAAACGTCAGAAATAAGAGAGGAGAAAGTATCAATTCCCCTCTATATTTTTATTCTGTGGCAGAAAATCAGAATTGAGAGATAAAAAAAAGGTCAAATGTTGAGAAGGAAACTATACATAAAGTAACAATTGTTATTGAATAAACTCCTTATAAAAATAAAAAAATAAAAAAGTCGACATTGCAAATTTGCAATTTAGAATTCTGCAGAATTATTTATTTGTGAGAAGCAAACTCAGAATTCTGATGAAGAAAAAGGTCAAAATTGAGTGAAAGGGGAACCTCGTAATTCTGTGAAAACAAAGTTATAATTGTTAGAAATAAACTCGGTAAAACTCAGTGAAAAGTTGTAAGACGTAAACTCAGAATTCCTAAAAAATAAAAGTCAACATTGCAAATAACTAGGAATTCTGAGAAAATTGTCAAATATTTTTATTTTATTAAGTGGTAGGGTTTATTTTTTATTTATTTAACCTTTATTGAACCAGGTAAAATCAGTTGGGAACAAGTTCTCATTTACAACTGCGACCTGGCCAAGATAAGGCAGAAACAGTGTGACAACACAGAGTTACACATAGAAATAAATAAAGTATCCAATCAACAAACCAATCCCTATACAACATACAAACGTAATGCAAAGAACAATATAATGATGTAGCCTACACATATACACTAATTAACCTTAAGAGCTTAAAAAATAAAATAAAATATAAAAATTCTACAGGAGCCAGTGAATTCGGCGACGAGTATATAGTGAGGGCCAGCCAATAAGGGAATAAAGATTGCAATGATGAGTAGTGTATGTGCTTTGGTGACAAAGCACTGTGATAAATTACATCCAGTTTACTTAATAGAGTTTTAGAGGCTATTTTGTATACAACATCACCAAAATCAAGGATCGGTAACATGGTAAGCTTTACAAGGGCATATTTGGCGGTATAAGTAAAAGAGGCTTTGTTACGATATAAGAAACCGATTCTAGATTTAATTTTCGATTGTAAATAATTAATATGAATCTGAAAATTAAGTTTACTGTCTAACCAGACACCTAAATATTTATAGGAGTCCACTTTTTCTAATTCGGTCCCGTCAAGAGTAGCAAGGATAATCGGATGAACAGCTGTGGGCAGTGTATGATTAAAAAGCATGCATTTAGTCTTATTAGCATTTAAAAGCAGTTGAAGGTCAAGAAAGGCATGTTGTATGGCATTATATGCGAGAAAAACTCAGAATTCCAAAATGTAAAATCAGAATTGTTGCTTTAAATCTTCCAAATGCCAGATATAAGCTGTGAGAAATTATGAGAAAAATTATTAAAATAAAATTATAAAAACCTTATATTTCTTTTCCTTGGCTAAAATAAGCTTCCATTATATATTGTGTTCTATTTAACATATTTCTGTAAAACCGTATGCAACGATATATACAAGTAACCCTTATGGTTATTCGGCATGTTCGATACAGGTGTGAATCGGTGTGTTTTAACTCTCTCTCCTCAGGTGTGTGGAGCTGATCATCTGTGAGCAGATGAGGAAATATAAAGCCCGTCTGAAGGACATCAACACACTGGAGTTTGCTGAGAACAAAGCCAAGAGTCGCCTGACACACATCCGGAGATCCATGGTGAGTGATACGACCCTCTCAGAGCCCAGACTGACCCTTGACCTTTGACCTCATGGTCCTCCCAGTTAAACCCCGCCCCTTTATCAAGCCCCACTTTCCATCAATGAGCTGCGAACTAAAGTGTCCCGAGAAACACAGAGGCACAAATCCCCGGTCCCCTTCTACTGACAGCTGTGGAGTATTTTAGTTTAAAGAGGAGCCAACTTGATGATTTTGTCAACCACTCACATTTGATGGTTTGATATATTATTATTATGTATTTATTTTCTTATTTAATGTTACACTGATCTGTAATGTTGATATGTTTATTTTAACCATTCACATTTGACAGCTTAATTTAGTCTATAAATATATATAAACACTATTTATTTTTGTTTATTTAGTTTATTTAATGATAACTGAATTTTTTATTTTTTTAACATCCACATTTAATAGTTTATATTTATACATATTAATATTTACATAAATTATAATGAAATGTACATATATTATAAATGTAACTACTGTGGGTTTATTTCTGTTAATTTAATGTTACATTAATATCTTTAGGCTAATTTATGCGATCACATGTTTTATTTTATTTTTTGTTTATTTGTTAAATATTAATTAATTTGTAATGTTTATTTGTTTTTTAAACATTCACATTTGACAGCTTAAGTTAGGCTATAAAGAAATCTTTTTTAATATAAATTATATGTATATTTGTTTTACATTTTATAATTAATCTTATTAATCTTTTATAATCTTATTATTTCGTTATCGTATTAATGTTTATAAAAATCTATATTATTTCTAAATCAATATCCTTTTTGACATCTTAATTTAGGCTTCATCTGTAATTAAAAAAAAAAATAATAATAAAATATATATATAATTATTTTCTCTTTATTTTTATGTTTAATGTTGATCACTCAAATCAAAGCAGACGAATCAGTGTTTTAAGCCGTATTCAGTCATGTTATATTATGGGATGCTTGGTTGCAAAAATGTTCAAACTTTATATTCTAAAAAAAAAATAGCTTTCATAAATATGACCTTTGTCTTTTTCCAAGTCTTATTGTGTCCCTCATTCATGGAAAGTGTGACACGTCCCGTTCTGTTTCCGGCCAGACGTTCCTCTAATCCTGTTTTCTCCCCTTCACTCCTTCCCTGTCCTCTTCTCCCATCCTCCTCTTCCAGAAACCAGTACTAATTGCGGTTAGGTTTATTGGCATGTCAAGAAGTGTCCCTGCGGTATGTATCCTCGAGTGCGTGTCCGTCCCAGTGTCAGTGCAGCGTCGTTGGCCATCCGTGTTTATTTGCGCTGTTGAGGACGTTCAGCTAACACACACACATGCTGTCGTGTGATTGGTTGTGAGGAGCGGCCTGATGTTTGTCTTGTGTTAACCGCGCATGCAGCGTGCTGCTGTCACTAACACTTCCTCTTCTTTTATTTCTCCTGCATTCGCCTCTCGCTGCGTTATTACACACAGCCAAACGCAGTGAAGAAGGTAAAGCTCAGTGTGTGTGTGTGTGTGTGTGTCTGTCTTTCACCTGTTAAGCTGCAGTCGTGCTAGACTTTGTGTTTTATTCATACACATGCACACACAAGCCAGAAACTGTTATGTGTGTTTTATATAAATCTGACCTTTTATTTACACACACACACACATATATATTTATTTATAATTTTATAATCTTTTACGGTCTATTAGAGTAGACAAATTTAATCTGGCAGTCGAATATGAATTATATTTAAACAAGCGCAACATTTATATTTTTTTTATTAAACTTTACCAACAATGCCTTTCACTTTAATAAAAAAGCTTTAGTTTTTAAGAATGATAAACCAACATTTTTAACATCTGAAAATTTAGATTTCATTATATTTTGGTTTATTTAATCTTAGCTTAACTTATTGCCTGTCACGTTAATGTTTTGATTTTAACAATACATTTGTGATCATTTAATTTAGGTTATAAATATATCTTTAATATAAACACAGATTTTTACTACTTGTTTTTTGTATAATTATTTTGTATTATTTTTATATTAGTATTTATAATAAAAACAATTTTTTTTGGTTTATTTAATGTTATATTCATAGCTTAATTAAGCTAATTTTTTCTAATTGTTTTTGATTTTTTGTAAACAATTACATTTGATATCTGAATTTAGGCTATAATTATAAATTATATATATATATATCCTGTTTTTTTATACACTTACAGTCAAAAAAGATTGAAATAATTATGGTTTTTATTTTTTGCGGTTTTGTAAAGGTCTCTCTCTTCAATATTGTTGTAATACGTTAATGTTTTTACTGACTCAACTAAATGCAGCCTTGATCAGCATAAACGGATACAAAAAATAAACATATTCCCTACTTGTATGTGTTGCAGTAATTTAATCCAGGTCCAGCATGACTCCAGGTTTACTCATTAAAGACTCGTTTATGTTCTCCAGGGTAAGACACGTTTACGCAAAAGCGGCCTCCACACCCCCTCGCCTCCGCTGAGCCCTCGGGCCGAGAGGGAGGAGCCAGACGAGGAGGGGGCGGAGCCTGGGCTGAGTGAGCAGCAGCAAGCAGCGATGCAGCAGGAGGAGAACGTTTTGACCCAGCAGATAGAAAACCTGCAGAAAGAGAAGTTAGTGAACGCTTTCAGTGTCTTGAGTATCATCTGTGTCCCTGGAGCACAGAAGCAGTCAGAAGTCACACGTTATGACATCACATCACGTTTATGGTCTTAATGTCTTTTGTTATGGCTTCGGTTTAGGGAGGAACTGACCTTTGAGATGCTGGCTCTGGATCCCAGAGCGTCCGATGACGAGATGCTGGAGTCGGAAGCATCGATCGGAACGGCAGACAGCTCGGAAAACCTGATGGAGTCGGAAGGTGCCGTGTCCGATCAGTGGGGTAACCACGCTAGTTTGTTTGCAAGAAGTCGTTTTAAAGGGATAGTTCACCCAGAAAGATAGATATATATTTGTAGCAACAGCCCAAAAATGCATATGGGTCAAAATTATACATTTTCAAACGTCTTCTTTTTCCAGAAAAGAGCCCCGGTGCGTCGTCAGCGACACGCTGGAGGAAGTCCGAGTCCAAAAGCAGACGTGGTTTACGCCGTCAGCCTGAATCCCTGGACTCGGTGGACTCGGCCGTAGCCTCGCTGTCCTCCGTGTCGTCCACACCTCACTATCGCTTTCGCTCGTCCTCTTCCGGGCCGCTGTTTTCCTCCACCTCTCCAGGGGACCTGCACATCCTCCCCGACCAGGAGGGCTCCGAACGGGCTTCCCTGACCCCTCGATGTGCCTCCAGCTCCGAGAAAACCCCTCCGCGGCCCAGAGGGAACCGAAGCTGTCCTCCGAAGCCCCGCGAGCCGGGAGAAGCCAGCAGCGGCCGGAGACGAGAGCGTGACTTCGGCTCTTCTCAGCCTTTGGTGCTGTACGGGAGTAACGAATTTATGGTGTGACGTCCAACATTAGCCAGAGCTGGTAAAGCAGAAACACCAACGGATGTCCTGAACGAGAAAATGCTCGCTTCCAGTGAACTAAATGTGAGGAAGGTGTTAAAGATGATGGGCTACTGACTGAAGCGGACCTGCTGGACCGGTCTGCTTTCACAACAAGAAGAGCTGAGCAGGGAACGAGGGATTTTTAATGTCCATTTTCATGTTTACAGAACTGAGCCAATGAGAAGTCAAGCCACTTCCACTGACTGCATGCCGTATCGTTTTCACTCTACCATTAAAACCTTTGATAACGTGCTAAATATGTAAAATAATATTATATTATTGACAAGGGTGGAACGAATCGTGTAAATAGCTGAGATCCCTGTGCTGCTGGTTGAACCATGTGAAAATAATTTCTCTTTGTGTTGCAGATCGAAAACTAGAGCGCGTGTGTGTGTGTGTGTTGTTTCTTATGGGTCTGACAAAAACGCACACGATTTGGGTCTAATTTCAATCGCTTTTTTGCATAATGCAAACAAATCTTGGTTTTCTATGCAAAATCGGTGAAATCTGACCCGTGCATGTGCTTTAACTCACGTTTTTGGCTTTTTTTGGTTTCAGGAACACGTTTTCCATTCAGATGAAAAAGAAAAAGGATGATAAGGGATGAAAAGTCAGATCAGATGTGTGTTTTTCTTTAATTTACTCGCCATCCTTTTTTTTTTTTTTTTTACATCAGTGTTATGTGCAACCAAATCAGGACTTGAAAATATTGCTTTTTTTTTTTTTTTAAGTATATTGTGTTTTACACATGCTGATATTTTATTGTGAATTTCAAGTGTATGAATATTTTCGGTGTTTCTTTGTGCCATCTGGAGTCACACGTTTAGTTTGCCATAACATCCTTTGAGTTTAAAAACTTGGATTTAATTTAGAGCCGATTCATTATGATTTTAACCCTTTAAACTCTCATTAGTAGATTAACATGCAAAGTTATAGCAGTAAAGTTAATAAAAAACAAGGACATGTAACGGCAAAAAGCTCAAAGCTTAACTATATAGTACATTTATGTGCAGGGAATGTGTCTCCAGAAGCTGTTTACTCTTTTCGATGTGCTGTTACAGATATCTACGTCTATATTTATGTCATATCAGCCTATTGCAAGAAACCATCACCATGGTGCAATATCACAAGAGACATTAAGCTATGTTTTTATGTTACTGGTGAGTGTACTTGGGTACTGAACTTTAAGTCCACTAATGCTCAGAAACAGGCGGTAAGAAGGAAACGGTTGTTTGTTGCGTCCTGCATACGTGAATGTAATCACTGTAGCATGCCACACTATTATCAGAGTTTCTATTTTACAGCTACTGTATTTAAGACCACGTTTAAGGCCGGAAACATACTCTGTGCAAAAAAAAAACGCAAAAATGAATGCAGTCCCTAACGTATTTAACATGCATTAAGATGTATGAGGAATATTGTGTGGAAAAGGTCTGTTATCCATTGCTTCTATTGAAACGACTGGATTTCGTCTGTAAAACTGCGCCGTGCATGAGGAAAAGCCACTGGAAGTTTTTACTGTGTCTCCAAAACTCATTAAGTTATGGAGGCCAAATAAAGAAAATAAAATAATAACATGCTTTAGTGAGTCAAATTAAAAAGTTGAAATTGACTTGTACTTAGTAAGAATATTAAGTTGTAATTATGACTTTAAAAGTTGAAATGATTTTATACTGTGCTAATTCATAACTATGAAAGCCGAAATTGTGACTAAATTATGACTTAATGTTAAATCGAAAAAAAGGTCAAAATTATGACTTTAAAATTAATAATTATGAGATAAAAGTTGAAGTTTATAATATGTCGAAACTGACTTTAAAAGCTGACATACTAAATTGGAATTATAATAAGTCAAAATTGAGATATAAAGAAAAAAATGTTTTTAATCTCATAATTGACTTAGTATGACAATTTTAACTTAAGATAATAATTTAAAATTATTTTATAACTATGCCTTTTTATGTCATAATTTCGACTTGATCATTTGGACTTTTAAAATCATAATTATTCTAACTATGTGATAATTAAGACATGGTGGAAATGGGCTTCAATCGGATGAGTTGCTGTCAATTGTTTACTTGTTAAACCAGATTTAGGTAGTTAGCAATAAACATGATGGCAGGTTAACTAACGAATCCTAATTCTATTTAAACTGTCACTCCACTGTGAGTGGAACTGAAAAAGAAGAAAACAAAGCAAAACTGACTGTTATGGTGATTAACTTTTGGTGTGCTCTTCAAAATGCAAAGACACATAATTCTGCGTCGATTAAAGCGTGTGCGCATGCACTTGTGTAGAGTATGTTTTTCAGCATTTTGAGTAATGTAATATCTTGCATATGATGATTATTTTGTGTTGAATGATCCTGCTCTGTGTGTTTTGATGGACTGACCGTCTCTACAAACAGATTTGTGCTTTTGGAGTTTGTGTTTGTGCTCTTGTGAGCGCAGTTGTAAACAGTGCAATTTGTGTAATATTTCTTTAATGTGTAAATGTAAGGATGTAAAAAAAAACAACATAATCATTGTCTTATTAAAAAATAAGAAAATAAAGCTACTGTTGTTTTCCTTAGTCTCCTGAGAGAGAGAGAAAGGGAGGGTGGAAACCTATGCTTTCTATAAAAACAGAGAATTAAGTTAAATCTAGAATTAAGAAATTAGAATAAATTCTAATCAATCTGAGAATAAAATAAAAATATTTAGAGAATAATGTAAAAATATAAACTTGAAATTACAAGAATAATGTCAACTTATATTTAAGAATAAAGTCCAAAATATGAAAATGGAAATATTTTGAGAATAAAGTTGAAATTATGAGAATAGTCAAAATATTTTGACAGTCAAAATTATTATAATAAGGTTGCAATGTTTTGAGAATAAAGTCATGATATTTTGCGAATCGAGTTGAAATTACAAGAATAATGTCCAAATGTTTTGAGAATAAAGTCGAAATTAAGAGAATAAATTCAAAATATTCTGAAATTAAAGCTTATTCAATTAATTCAAAATATTTCGAGAAAAATTTATATTAGTAGAATAAAGTTTATTTATATAGCACATTTTATACACAATGGTAATTCAAAGTGCTTTACATAAAAGTAAAAATAGTCATTGAAAAAAATAAAAATTGGAATTATGAGAATAAAGTCAAAATATGAGAATAAAGTTTAAATTACAAGAATAAAGTCGAAATATTTTGAGAATAAAGTCGAAATATTATGAGAATAAAGTCGAAATATTTTGGAAACAAAGTCGTAATATTTTGAGAATAAAGTGGAAATTAACAAATGGTTTGGAATTAAAATCTAAATGAGAATAAATTCGAAATACTTTGGAAACAAATTCGAAATATTTTGAGAATAAAGTGGAAATATTTTGGAAACAAAGTATAAATATACTGAGAATAAATCAAGTCAAAATTAAGAGAAATGCGTTACAAGTGTTCAAAGTCACGGTACTGTAAGAGTTAACAGACAACTGTGTCATAACATAAACATTAGACAGGGTTTGGTTGCCATGGTGACTGTTTTGTAACGGGCGTGGGCTGTGATTTGACTCATCATTGACATTCAGCTGAGGAGAAACGAAACCGATCTGACGGCAGCATGAGAGAAACCGAACGCGAGAAATCAGCCGGGAATCACCTGAAGCGCTCCCTGATCGAGCTGATCATGTGTTTTTTGAGGCCGATCGCGCGAGTGTTTCCGTGGCTCTTCCGGTGGATCTCGAGCGGTGAGTCCTCGCGTGTTTCGCTGACTAGCCGCTAACTGAACTGCCTCGAGCTCACAGCTTCCGCGTGCTAAAGCTTCACACACTCGGGTCTGTGCTAGCTGTGTGCTAGGATCGAGTGAGCTCTGGAGTGTGTTTAGATACGTCTCTTCAAGGGTACTTCTACAGTCTCTGGTGTTTAGTGAGCTTGTGCTTGTGTTTTGAACAGGTAACGTTACCGGTGACGTTAACGTCATGATACGCGACGATGACGAAGAGACGCCCGTGTTCTTTGATCTGGAGACCACTGGACTCGGTAATAATAACTCTTTTCTAAACTCTTGTTAAAATATACTAAACAGATAGTTTGATCTATTGAGCTTTTTAAAATGAACACAACTAGAGAGATCCATCTCTATAATGTAACATGCCCGTCTTAAATCTATTGTTAATTATGTATGAATTGATTAATTCCTTAATTAATTCCGTTATAATTTATATAATTCATTCATATTTTATAAATATATATTTTATTGGACAAATGAGTTAGGAAAACATTTTAGATATTATAATGTCAATACTAAATTTGAAAATACAATGTAATTCTACACTAAAATATATTTTATATATTAAAAAGTCACCAAAATGCTACATTAAAAATGTTAACTATAACTGAAAGATGTTAAAAAAAAAAGTAAAAAAAAAAAAAAAAGGTAAAATAATGCACGAAAATCTGAAGTAAAATATATAAAAATGGCTATGATATAGTCACCAAAATAAATAATATAATACAAAAAATTTATATAATTAAAAACCTAATGTAATTTCATACTAATAGTTATTTTTTTAACAAAATGCTGCATTAAAATATATTGTATAATGGATACTATAAGTAAAAAAAAAAAAAAAATTATATATATATATATATATATATATATATATATATATATATATATATATATATATATATATATATACACTAATAGTATCCATTATCCAACAAATTTTTAAATGCTGCAATATATATATACACACAATATTTACTGTACAATTACATGCAATGTGTTTTTTTTATATATATATATATATATATATATATTTACTAATAGTATCCATTACCCAACAGGTAATGCAGCATTTAAAAAAATATATATTTTGCATATTAAAAAGTTATGTGAAATTACTTGTGTTTTTATATATATATATAATTGTGTATATATATATATATATACACAATTTTAACACATTGGATTTAATTGTACAGTAATGTATTGTCTATATATTTTAAAATATGGTCACCAAAAACCCCAAATGTAAGTATAAAGCTCATGTACACTTACCTGCTCTTGTCTCTGCTCATCAGACACGTCTGCGTGTGATATCGTGCAGCTGTCGGCCGTCAGCGGGCACCGGGTGTTTAACGTGTATCTGCAGCCGCGCTGCTCCATCACAGACGGGGCGTCCCGAGTCACAGGGCTGACTGTAGAGGGCTCCCGTCTGCTCCTCAGACGCCGTCCCGTGCCCACCGTCCCTCACAGACGGGCTCTGAGCGACTTCATCTGCTTCCTCAAGACCTTCCCCAAGCCCTTTCTGGTGGGACACAACAGCAGGCGCTTCGACTGGCCCATCGTGACCCGCGTCCTGGCCCAGTTTGACCTGCTGGAGGACTTCCAGAGCGTGGTGTCCGGATGCGTGGACACACTGACGCTCAGCAGAGAGATGTTCCAGCTGCCCAGATACACGCAGCAGTTCCTGGTCCAGCACTTTCTGCAGGAGTCTTACGGGGCTCACGACGCGGCTGAAGACGTGCGGACGCTGCAGGAGCTCTACAGAGTCTGGAGACCCAGCCCGGAGCTCGTGAGGAAGCACAAGACCGGCCTGTGATGTGTGTGTGTGTGTGTGTGTGATCAACGGTTATCAAGCTGCACTCGAATCAAGCTCTCAGAAAGAGTTTACACGTACAGTCAGAACAAAAACCATTCAGACACCAGATATACGTTTGGATATTATTACTTTTTTAGTTATAGTGGGTGCAGGACACCATTTTGCTATAATTGCATACATAAACTATAAAGTCTATAAATAATTAATTCTATAAACTCAGACACTTTGACCTGAGTGTTTTTCTTTAAGATTTTTACACCACAGACTGAAGAAAATTAAGCATTACTTGGAGTTCTCATATTTTATTAGCATTTTATAAACTGTAGAAAATAATTTGAGAAATTGTCTGAATCGTTTTTGGTTTGACTATATATAGTGCCTTATTGGATGCAATTATTTTACAATGAAAACATTTATTTTTCTTCTTTTGGGCGGATGCACGCAGCTATCCATAACGGTTAATATCAATTTCATTTATTTAGTTTTTTTAATGAAGATTTCAGAAAAGTATTGAATATGCAGCGGTGCGATGTGTGGGGTTTTGTGTGTGTGCAGTGTTTACATTATTTTCTGAGTTCACTGAAAAAGCCATCTGTAAATTATGGCACAATATTATTTTGTAAAAAGAAGCAATTGTAATATTTTTTAAGAAGTGTCATGTTTCGTTTTACTCTAAAATCAGGTTTTGGTTGTCAGAGCCGGTTTTGCTTCCCTCTCAGGTGGCAGAATCAATATATGAAGCTCATTTCATTTCCACAGTTACATACTGACATTATGCACTCATTAACTGGAACCATTAAATATTAACCATGTTTTTAACGCCTGTCTGTTGAATTTATTTTGTGAGATACAGTTGCATTTGTTTTGGACTGTTACTTAAACTGCATCAAATATAAACACTATTTTTTTATATATTTAAAGTAAAATATATGTACCCTACTTAAGATAAAATGTATCGTCAACAAAATGCTAAATTACAACAACAAAAATTTGGTAACTAAAACTGATTTTTTTTTTTTTTTTTAAATAAAGCATGTAATTCTACAGTTACAAATATTTTAAACAATTCTTAACCAAAATTCTACATTTAAAATGTAATTTACAAATAAAAAACGGTTTAAATACACTATGCATTAAATAAAATATAAACACACAAGCATTATATTTTAATTTTTTGATAGTTTTTATTTGACAATTAGACTTAAAACACGTTTTAAGCCAAAATTATGGATATTTTTCACATATCTGCATACTGTTGGCACCTAGGCCTTTAGAAACACGAAAAATATCACATTTTCAAAATGATCACAGATGTACTAGAAGTTTTTTTTAATTCAAATTATTTTTTGCTAAAGTCTATAAAGTTCACGTGAACACTTAATATGCCCAGAATGATATTCAGCCGCTAGAGCACGGGGAAGGTGATTTTAAAGAGTATTAATCCTGGGGAAACTTTGACTCCGTCCGGTCGACACTGGTTCTGATCAATATTCACGTTTATGCAAATCAAGACTGACCACATGCTCACAAAAGAAGAAGGATTGTTAAAGTCCCAATGAGAAGCGTTTTCTTGGCTTCACTCGTCCATCTCCACGTCTTCTGCCAGCTTCTGGACCATCTTGTCCTCCAGCTGTTTGGCTTGACCTGAAGAGAGAGAGAGGGCAGAGGTGAGAACAGGGAATCATGGGACAGGTTTGGGTGAGGTAGCGTCTGAGCAGCGAGGTTCACCTGCGTGTGGAGCTCTGATCAGGTGAATGTTCTTCTTCACCTCACTGATGTTTGCTGCATCTTCCAGCTTTTTGCCGGTCTTCAACCTGAGGACGTATGGAAACGTTCATGTTAATGAGGAGCACTGCAACTAAAAAACTAAAACATACAATTAAAATGAAAACAAAATATATAAATTATAAAAACCCTAATATATGTTTGTTTTATTTGATGTGGCAAAATAAACTGAAATAAAAACTACAGACATAAGAAAATGCAGAAACCTTAACTTATTAAACTGAAAACGGTAAATACAAAAATAAAAACTCTGCATAAATTTTTTTTTTCTTTCTTAAACTTTAATGAAATAAAATCTATTTCAAATGTCAGGTAGTTACAAAGGTAACATTTATTTAATGTACTAAACTGAACCAAAAATAAAAATAAAAACCGTAATAAAAATTATATGGACAAAAATAAATGTAAAATTCTTACGTCAAAGTACGAATTGAAAATTTGACAAAAAAACACAACATATTTAGCATAAAACATTTTTGTTTAAAACGTAAAATATAAAAAATATTTAATTTCAAAATTAAATTTGTTTTAATTTTCAAATAATCAAAGTTGTTTTAATTAAACTAGTTGCCAAGACAACAGCTCTCATTTACATTTACTTTAAGTGGATGTACTAAAATATACTAAAACCAAATTATATATGCATGTGTGTGTGTATATATATATATATATATATATATATATATATATAAATAAAAATAAAAATAAAATGACCAAAAACTACTAAAAAACTTAAAATGAAAACGAATATAAAATGCACAAATAAATAAAAATGACAGATTTACAAAGGTTCAAACTCTAATTAAAAAAAGTTAATTAATGCAAGAAAATTCCAAAACCTTTAACTAGAATTTAAATGAAAACCGAAGAAAAAAAAAAGAGAAACTAACTCAGACTATTAATAAGACCTATAACAGTCTAAAATGATATCACATGGAGCGATCACTTGTATGGATCCGTTCAGTTCCACTAGAACTAGACTGAAGCTAGTCACCTGTTCATGATGAAGCGAGCCTGCCGTTTGTTCTTGATGGCTTCAACCTTCTTCATGGCCTCCACTGTTCAAACACACAGAGTGATCCACATTAATGAGTGTGTGTGTGTGTGTGAGAATAAGTGTGTGTGTGTGTGTGTGTGTGAGTGTATGTGTGAGTGAGAGAGTGAGTGTGTAAGTGTGTGAGTGAGAGAGTGAGTGTGGGAGTGAGTAAGTGTGTGTGTGTGGGAGTGAGTAAGTGTGTGTGTGTGTGTGTGTGTGGGAGTGAGTAAGTGTGTGTGTGGGTGTGTGTGGGAGTGAGTAAGTGTGTGTGTGGGAGTGAGTAAGTGTGTGTGTGTGGGAGTGAGTAAGTGTGTGTGTGTGTCTTTGAGAGTGAGTGTGTGTAAATGTGTGTGGGAGTGTGTGTGTGGATGTGTGTGTGTGTGTGTACTCACTGGTCTTGCTCCAGAGCTCTCTGTTGTATTTGAGAGGAATATTTCTGCGCTTCTCAAACTCCAGTGAGTTATCCTGACAAAGACAAGCAGTGTTTAATTTGACGAATGAACAGCTGAATCAGTGTATGTGTGTGTGTGTTTGTGTCTCTCACCACTGTCAGCTCTTTGCCCGCTGACTTCCTGAACGCTTTGGTCCATCTGGTCTTTCTTGGGTTTCGCTTCTTCTTGAAGTTTTTGTGGCATTTGGACCGACAAAACCTGAAAACCTTCAAAACACACAGAAACAAACACACACACACACACCTCTGTCAGGATTCACACTGATATGCGCCAACACAAACTGAGATTATGACAAAACTACGGTACCTTCCTTAATACTACTAACGTTTTTTTTTTGTCATGGTATGTTGATATTATATATATATATATATATATATATATATATATATATATATATACACATATACACACACACACACACACACACATACATACAGTAATAGCATGTTTTTATACGTCCTTCGCTATTAAATCGCTTCTTAACACGTTAACAGAAACACGCTGAAGTCGCATTATGTCATGGGATAAACATGTTTCTGTCGACATTTATTATGGTAATGTGACTATTCTGAGTAAAAAGGACACACACTAATATCGGATTCAATCAAAACAGTTCAATTTCACTCATTATTACTAGATAACATGCTAATGCTAATGCTAATAGCAGTTTACACGGAGATAAACACGCAGACTAACAGCGCTAACTATCCGCATCTTTACCTTACAGTCGTTGCGTACAAACATCATTCCGTGTCCCGGATAAACCGGAGCCGAGCAGAAATAACACTTCTCGATGCGCATCTTAATCGATTACGATGATTTCACAAGCGCACATGTGCCGCTGTGTTGCGAACACAGTCGGAAAAGAGAAAGAGCGTTTCCGCTTCCGCCGCATGACGTCATCACGCAGACAACAGACTTTCCCGCCACCGAGAGGCGCGGAGAGTCATTACAGTACACTCACACCGAATCAAACGGTAAAATTTGATTTAAAAAAATGCATTCAGGCTATCAATTTTTACATATCATATATATATATATATATATATATATATATATATATATATATATATATATATATATACATTATAATTAAATTAAAGTAACATAACATATTTAGTTACATGTTCTCATTTCTGAACACCTGTGGCCAGAGAGGACTGATTAATGCCCATATAAAGAGAGTTTCAGTTGTCTAGTCTTGTTGAGATGAAGGCATGAATCACTTTTTCCAAAATCCTTAAAAGAAAGAAGTGGTTTTACCTTGGCTAGGGCTCTGAGATGAAAAAAACAAACAAACAGTTTTTTACCATTGAACTAATCTTTGTGTCAAATTTGAGAGCAATAAAAAAAAAAACCCAAATTCTTCACTAATGGTTTGACAAGTGGAGACAGCACAGCTAAATCTAAACAAGAGGAGCTGAAGGCTTCTGAGGATTCAAAACCAATTATCTCGATTTTGTTTTCATTGAGATTAAGAAAAATTTATAGACATCCTTCACATCAGCAAGACAAGCCAACAAGAGTATCCATGCCCCTCTTATCAGATTCCAGGGGCAGATAAATCTGCTTATCGCCTGCATAACAATGAAATGAGACATTGTGTTTCTTAAAAACTGACCCCAGAGGAAGCATATACAGTGGAAACAAAATCGGAGCAAGGATAGAGCCTTGTGGGACGCCACAAGTAAGAAAAGAAGCACCTGTTGTGAATTCTCCAATATTAACTGATAAACTTCTGTTATAAAGGTAAGGCTGAATCCAATTAAGAGCATTTCCCCGAAACTGTTTCTAGTGTTTCACTAAAACTAACTGATTAAGATCTGTGTGAGTTCTGTGAAAGACATTCACGAACCAAAGAAAAATATTGTTTGAGAAATATTTTATTATATTGTGCATTGTTCGGACCGCTTTTTTGGCACGTAATGGAATCAAACTGGTACAAACATGCTCAACATGAGGGGCTTAGATATTAATGCAAATTATAATAAACAAACTACATTTCCATTAAAGTTCATCAAAATTCAGACCCTCTGAAATATAAAACTTGATATTTCTTTGGCACATTCACAGAGAAATGTGTTTGGATTTAGCATAAACACATACACACATATGACAAGTTCATAAGAATAATTAAAGCACAAAAGAAAAATACAAAGTATAATAATTAAGAATTTCACACCCCTAATTCAAAGTCTTTGTGATAAGTTTCAACATTCAGCAGTAAATTCACATTGGCATGTTCAATAGAAGACTTGTATCAGGTTTTCTGAAGGTTTACAGATGCGTGACGCAGTCAAAACACATGCAACTTTACAAAAAGCAAAAGAAATGACAAAATGTCAAATCTACACAGGGGCGACCGAATCAATCTTTGGTTTCTATTTTGTGTTCTGAAATGATGATTTCGTGCCGCTTCAATCGAAAGGGTTGTTTCGAAACTCTGATTATATTTTCACAAATCAATCATGTGATAAAACACACATCACAGTTCAGTCACACTTCATACAAACACACAGAATCACACAGTCAGTCACTCTCACATCCGTCCTTGTCCAAATCTTTCGTCTCAAACCCAGTGAAAGAAGCAAACATCTCTTTGGATTCTAGCGTCCGTCACCAAACCTGTGCCACTACCATCTAAAATGGAAAAAGTAGCAAAGAAAAACCCCAAATCTTAGCACTTTAACTAGAACGAACGAAAGCTTGGCTACTCCAATGAATGTGAAGAAATGCGTTTCTTTGGGCACTTTCAGATATACAGAAATATATAGCATCTATCTTTGGAGGTTACAGTATTTTGGCATCGTTGTATAACTTCTCATTTTATTCTTTGGATCAGACATCTAATATATTGCAAACGATCCTCCCATCATAAGGCCGTCGACATCTTATAAAGCTATTAGAATTTAGTTTTTTTTTGGTTATTTTTCACTTATTCAGCTTCCTTGCAAAAACAAAAACACAGAAGTATGTAGTTTGTAGAAACCATGCAAAAAATCCAACATATTGTTGAGTTTGGTTGTTTTTTGGAACAGATTTGGAGAAATGAAGCATTGCATCAGTGTGTCACCAATGGAAATGAATGGGTGCCGTCAGAATTAGAGTCCAAACAGCTCATTAAAAGAAAAATCACAATATTCACAATTAAATAATAATAATAATAATAATGCCTGATTTGTTTAATCTTTTGTCTTCTCCAGATGTTAACTGATGGACTGGAGTACTGTTGATTACTTGTGGATTATTGTGATGTTTATATCAGCTGTTTGGACTCTCATTCTGACGGCACCCATTCACTTCCATTGGTGAGCAAGTGATGTAATGCTACATTTCTCCAAATCTGATGAAGAAACAAACTCATCCTGATCTCAGATGGACTGAGGGTGAGCACATCTTCAGCAAATGTTCATTTTTGAGTGAACTTTTCCTTTAAGAAGCAAGAGTCAAATTATAAGAGCAACCAAAATGAATCAGAACTGAATCCACCACGTAAGAATCAAAACACAAACTGCGCGCAACATCACAAATAACTCAACCAATAATACATTTAAAACAATGGATCACCAACTTGATCTCGTTTGGCATACGTAAAACCGAGCAACACAACACAAAGCAGCAAACGGAGGTAGTTCAACACAAGAATGAAGAAGCGAATCAAAAACGTTTAAATGAGGTCTGAGATTCACTCGTCTGATCCGTATCTAAACTATCGTTTTTAAAGCAGCTTTCATAACCTGAGGCACCTCAACTGTTCATTTCATCTTATTTTTGTGTCTTTAAGTGGAAAATAAATATATACTGTGAGGTCTTAAAGTCTGAGATCACTATTGTTTTCATTTAAACCTGGAAAGATTTAGGATCTCTATGTAAAAGCAAGATATTTCAGATTCTGTACTATTTCCAGGTGAAACTACACAACGAAAGTAGCAAAACTCATTTGTACAAAGTCAGAATTTCTCATATTAAACTATAAAAGAATAAAAAAAAAAATCTGAAGTATTTTCTGCAAACACTTTACAATCAGGTCTCGTTCATTGATGCATTAGCTAGCATGAACTATGAGCAATATATATATATATATTTAAAGCATTTATTAATCCTTGTTAATGCTACACTGTAAAAAATATAGTAACTGTATGAAATTGTATGAAATTTTTATTATTGCAATTTTTTATTGGATTTTATTCTACTTAGATGTTTTTTTTAATATAATTTCTTTGTAATAATTTGTGAAGTTTACTAGCATTTAAAAAAAAGTTTTTATTTTTTGCAGAGAAATTGTTAAAATCCTTGTGATTTAAATCTATAAAATTACTTACCGTAAATTAATAAAAAAAAACTAAACCGGAACTAAATCTAAAATAAAAATAAATTAAAAATTAAAAAACATTAAATTGACAAAATAAAATAACAAAATGCATAATTATAAAAAAATGAAAAAAAAATATATATATATATTTTTAAAAAAAAAAGCTACAAGAAAACACTATTCCAGTATTTCTACTTAAAATTTAACTGAATTGTTTCTAAGTATTTTGTTTCATTGTAATGATTAGAAATATAGTTATTTATTGTTTGTCTGTAAAAGCAAAAGAAAAATAAATTAAAGCTAAATAGCAATATTTAAAATCTAAAAAGCTACAACAAAATATAATTTCAGTAATTATTTGTGAAATGTACTAGAAATTTCTGAATTGTTTCAAAGTAATTTTTTAACAGTAGTTCGTTTGTGTTAGTTCAACGTTCATTAACTTATGTGATACAACATTTATTTTAAAAACCAAAAGCACATGTTGAGAATAACATTAATTAAGTTTAATAAATGCTGTTGAATTATTGTTCATTGCTAGTTCACGTAAACTAATTTAGTTACCAAATGAAACCTTAATGTAAAGTGTCGCCCATTTTCATTAGACGTTTGGACTCTTTGGATTATAAATGTCAAACGCGTTCAGTGTTCATATCAAAACAATGAGATTGAGGACGAGCGTCATCAGAAATATGAGGTAGAGAGACAGCAGAACAAAACTCCGTCTCTGTCACGATCAAAAACAAAAAGAAAACGCTCGTCCGTCCGTGTAAAGCACATCAGGCATTCATTCTTCAAAACATTCATCGGCACTGATAGGAAACACATTCATCTGAAACACTTCATGAACGGCTTCAAACCACTCCTGGACCATCATCTTTGGGACGTTGTGAGTTTCACGGAGCAGGTCCGGCCGGGAAGGGAAAGTTATTAGGAAAGGCTGTGCAAGTTTGTCAAAGCCAACAGAACGTCTGTGACTTCGTAAAGCTATTCAAACTCTCAAACCGTTGAGATTTTTGCTGCAAACATCCAGATCACTGATCTGATCCTGAGGAAAAGCTGCAAACTGTATTTATAGGCCTTGAAATCACAGGCCACGCCCACTCACGTGACTGACAGGCCACGCCCATTCGGATGGCTGACAGGCCACGCCCACTCACATGAGTGACAGGTCAGTCAAAGCGCTGTGAACTGAAGGTGGGAGGGAGATCTCGGAGGCATTTCGGCTGAAATTTGCGCGCAGATGCTCGTGATGCATTCGTTTGAAAACGCCTCGCCGTCGTTGGATTTGTCTGAGGATCTGTTAGGACTGGAGGTTTCCGTCTCATCGTGAGAGAAGTGTCCAGAGTCTGCGCCGCTGGTCTGCGAACTCTCCGACTCCCCGAGAGGACAATAGACTCGCGACTGCTCGTCTTCGTAACGCAGAACCGTCTTCCCAACTTCATAAAGTCCAGCGGGATCCTCCATCTGTCCAATATTAAATATTACAACGATTAGTAGTGCTGTCAAACGATTAATCACATCCAAAATAAAAGTCTTTATTTACACATTATTTATGTGTGTTTGTACTGTGTATATTTATTGTTTGTATAAATACAAATTATATAAATATACAAAAATATTTCCATGCATTTCCATGTATATATTTATATTCATATCATTTATATTATATTTTAATATTTTTAATCTATGAATGTAAAAATTTTCTTAAAATATATACTTGCACGTGTGTGTGTGTTTATATACATAAGTGCACACACATATATATTATGCAAACAAAAACTTTTATTTTGGAATGCGATTAATCGAGATTAATCATCACCACACAAAAAATTTGAAAGTGATTAATAATAATCATAATCAGGGTTGTTGTACTTTACTAAAATTGAAAAAAAAAAAACTTACATTTTTATTTAGTTGAACTTAAGTTAGTATTAAAATAACTAAAAAGGAAAATTTATAAAAATGATACAGACATTTAAATAAAAGAGAAAAACCAATAAATATGACGAAATGACTCAAAGTTTAACTAAAATTAAAATGAAAACTGGTAATAAAAATGACAATTTAAATAAAAAAAATTAATCATTATAATGAACAAACAACAAAATGACTAAAATGTTAAATAAATAAATGGAAATAAAAAGAAATGATATATAGAAAAAAAACTCCCAACATAATTACTAAATGTTTAAAATGAGGACTATAAGTGAAAACTATAACATTATCTCAGTGATACTTAAATAAAAGTTTCACATCGACTTCAATCTAAGCTGAATGTTTTATTTTTTCCTCATTAATATTCTTTTTGATTAAAAATGTTTCAGGGGTCAATATCAGCAGCTAAAACTAAAACTATTTAAAAAATTTGTTGCAATAGCGCTGAAATAAATTAAATTAAAAATATTATTTATAATTATTATTTATAACATAAATATATACATATTATTTTATTTTCATTTATTTAGGAAAAAAAAACAAAAAACAAAAATGGAACTAAAACTGAAATAAAATAAATTAAACATAAATAGTAATATTTCAAATAATAAAAAACCTAATTACAAAAAAAAAAAAAAAAATTAAACTGAAAATGTAATGCAAATTTGACTTGGATACAGATACACAGAATTAAACACAGTTGCTAAAAGCATTTATCTCTGTTACTCACCTTGCTTTTATTTCCATTAGACTTCTGATTATTATTAAACATGCTGCTCTTTTTCCGTTTGCTCTGAGTGTCACTCATTATTGGTCCAGCGTGGTTTATCATTAAATTAGTTCCTCCCTGAAAACAAATTGTGTGTATTTTAAACCTCATTTTGTTAAAAAATAAAATAAAATAATATTAAAATACAATTATACATTTTTTAAATATTTAAATACTAACTTATGCCTAATCTCTGCACGTCATTTCATTGCACGTTGTTAAATAATATAATAATAAACAGACTCTTACTTTGGCATCAATGAAGTGCGTCCTCATCATCGGCAGCAGAACCTCTGCGTTCTCTGTCTGCTGCTGATTGGCTGATGATGCACCACTACGCATGACATCATTCCCAACCCGTCCAATCATCTTTGAGGATGCTGACTTCCTGCTGAAACATTATTAAATCATTAAAACATCATTTCACCGACATCAGCCTCATTTATTTTGTATCTAGTTCTGTTGTCTATGCTTCTGCTCACCGTGTTGTGCTCTTGGTGAGGAGGATGAAGATGCAGAGGATGATGATGGACAGAGCGATGCACACGCCAGCGATGATGCCGCTCATGGACTTCTCATCTATGTTATACAGGCCGGCTATAAACGCTGCAGAAATGGTATATTACTTGATTAAAACATACTGAACACATTTTAGTTTTAATGCAGTATTAAATAGGTCTCAGTATTATTGTGGTCATTGTTCTTTGGTACAGTGTCTGTCAAACGAACTTCAAACAGAAAGCACCTATGCTCAATCTCTTCATCAAGTGTGTATTCTCTGCATGTTTCAAAGTGCAGTCCAAATTCAAAATATCTCTTTCAAGTGTAGAAATCAGGAGGTATAAGAAGTATTGTAATTTTTGGGACATCACAAATAAAAAGAGGCTTGAGTCCCCTTTAAAGTTCAGCTACAAGGCAATTCACCTTTTTCTTAGTTAAGAAACATGGGTTGAAGCTCTTAATTTTGAACTCTCAAACTGCACTAGATAGAATATATTTTTTTATATATATATTGCACTATATACCGTGTCACGATATGAGTTCTGATATCATTACATCCCTAATACTTTTGTAAAAAAGTAATGCATGGCTTGTACTCAGGTCTGATGTGTGAGGTGTACCTGTTTTCTGGGCGTGACTGTGGTGTGTTCTCCTGGTGAGCCGCAGCTCTACGGTGCTGGAGAAGGGGCCGTCTCCCGCCTGGTTAGAGGCCGAGATCTTCACCAGGTAAACACTTCCTGACTCCAGCTTCTCCAGAAGAGCCATCGTGTTTGTGCCTGAAACCCAGCGAGAGATGAAATCAGCGGACTCATGAATACCTCTCAACATCAACTCTGAGCTGAGGCACTTTCATTCTGCAGCTCTATACCTGTACTGCATGACAACAGTTCATAGCTCATTATCTGGAACTTTGGGAAAAACATCTAAAAATGAAGTTAATTATTGAATGATACATTAAAATTTTATAAAATATTATAACTATAGGCGAGTCCACAACACATATAGCCTATGCTTGTTACACACACAGTTACACACAAACATGGCACAATATTCCAGAAATGCTATGATATTCCAGAAATTCTACAATATTTAAGAAAATCCATGACATTCCAGAAATACTACGATATTAAAAAAAAACACAATATTTTAGAAATACCACGACATTCCAAAAATACTACAATATTCCAGAAATGCTACGATATTCCAGACATATCACTATATTTCAGAAATACCACGACATTCCAGAAATACTACAATATTCCAGAAATACCACAATATTTCAGAAATACCAAAATATTCCAGAAATGCTACGATATTCCAGAAATTCTAAAATATTTAAGAAAATCCATGACATTCCAGAAATACTACGATATTAAAAAAAACACAATATTTTAGAAATACCACGACATTACAAAAATACCTCGATATTCCAGAAATTCTACAATATTCCAGAAATACTACGATATTCCAGAAATACCTCGATATTCCAGAAATACCTAGATATTCCAGAAATTCTACAATATTCCAGAAATACTACAATATTCCAGAAATACCACAACATTCCAAAAATACTTGGATATTCCAGAAATTCTACAATATTCCAGAAATACTACGATATTCCAGAAATACCACAATATTTCAGAAATACCAAAATATTCCAGAAATGCTACGATATTCCAGAAATTCTAAAATATTTAAGAAAATCCATGACATTCCAGAAATACTACGATATTAAAAAAAACACAATATTTTAGAAATACCACGACATTACAAAAATAGCTCGATATTCCAGAAATTCTACAATATTCCAGAAATACCTCGATATTCCAGAAATTCTACAATATTCCAGAAATACTACAATATTCCAGAAATACCACAACATTCCAAAAATACTTAGATATTCCAGAAATTCTACAATATTCCAGAAATACTACGATATTCCAGAAATACCATAAGATTCCAGAAATTCCATGCCCCGTGGGACCCTGCTCACCTTCTCTCTGAAGGACCTTCCACTCTCCAGCGAGCCAGGAGCTCTGTGAGGCGTACAGGACGGTGTAGTGTGTGACGGACAGGTCCGGCTGATCCGGCTGCTTCCAGGACACCAGCGCTGTGTCCTCCTCGATCAGACTCACTCGGACGGACCGCGGCGGAGACGACGGGGCTGCCGGGAAAAAAACATCCAGGGTTCAATCTCACATCTGGTTACTCCCACAGTCTTCACTTTTCTCTGTTTTTACAAACTTACAGTATCAACAAATAAATCTGCCAGTTTGGACTACGATTATAATGGTCAAATAAAACTAAAACCATATACTTTTTCTATAATTTATACTAAAATAACTAAAGCTGTGAATTGATTTGATGTTAGTTTAAACAAAATAAATGTTAACTGAAATAAAATAAAATATAAAAAATTATTTTATTTCAGAATGTTTCCATTTCTTATTTTTCTGCACTAAAATACCTCAAACTAAAATAAAAATCAATAAAAATTATATAAACAAAGAAACGCTAATAAAAATGACAAAATGTAGAAAAATTACTAAAACTTTCACTAAAATTATGGTGACAGTCTGTTTGGTACCTTGTTTTTACAAACTGATATTTGAACACTACAGTACTGGTCTGGATCATGAATATTAGAGTTAAAACCATAAAAAAAAAAAAAAAAATACTTTGCTTGAAATAAAATAAAATGAAATAAAAATTAAGTACAAAAAAACAACACAAAACTAATAAAATGTCACAAAAAAAAACACACAAAAAAGGACTGAAACTTTAAATAAAATCTTAAAATTAAAAATGAAATGAGAATATGAATAAACACTGTAATAATTTCTGAGCGGTACCTTCCAGAAGAGTCCTGTGATAGATGGAGGCGCTCCAGGGACTGGACATCTGATCCGTATGAAGACGCACTGCAAACTCATAACGTGTGTTCGACCGGAGACCCGTCACCGTTACTGTCTGCTCAGAGCTGAAGAGAGAGAACACAAGTATGAGACCATGCTCCACAAAACCATAATACTCAACTAGTTGAAATTGAGATTGTATCCATTTGTCTGAGATACAACTATTTGTAAATCTGGAATCTGAGGGTGCAAAAAATTCTAAATATTTAGAAAATCACCTTTCCAGTTTTTCAAATGAAGCTCTTAGCAGTGCATATTACTAATCGAAAAATACGTTTTGATACATTTATGGAAGGAAATTTACAAAATATGTTCATGGAACATGATCTTTACTTAATATCTTTATGATTTGTGGCATAAAAGAATAATCAATAATTTTGACCCATACAATGTATGGTTGTCTATTGTTACAAATACACCAGTGATACTTAAGACTGCTCTGATATTTACATTTAGTCATTTAGCAACACTTTTATCCAAAGCAACTTACAAATGAGGACAACAGAAGCAATCAAAACCAACAAAAGAGTGCTGTGACAAGACTCCGTTAACCCAACCCAGTACACATAAGCATAAGGTGATGCACCAGCATAAGGTTTTTTTAATACACACACACACACACACACACACACACACACACACACACACACACACACACACACACACACACACACGCACACACACACGCACACACACACATACACATACACAATACATACAAAGAGAACATGTATATAAAATAGAAAAATAATATAGAAAGCTAGTGTTAAGCCGTTTCTTTCCTTTTTTCTTTCTTTCTGTTTTTTCCCTTCTTTCTTTCTTTCCTTCCTTCCTTTATTTCCCTTCTTTCCTTCCTTCTTTCCTTCCTTCCTTTTTTCTTTCTTTCTTTCTTTTTTAATTTTTGTAAATTCCATGACTTTCAAATTTCTGGAAAATTCCAGAAATTTCACGATATTCCAGAAATACCACAATATTTCAGAAATACCATGACATTCCAGAAATACTACGATATTCCCGAAAATCCATGAAATTCCAGAAATACTACGATATTCCAGAAATACCACAATATTTCAGAAATACCATGACATTCCAGAAATACTACGATATTCCAGAAATTCCATGACATTCCAGAAATACTACAATATTCCAGAAATTCCATGACATTCCAGAAATACTACAATATTCCAGAAATACCACAATATTTCAGAAATACCATGACATTCCAGAAATACTACGATATTCCAGAAATTCCATGACATTCCAGAAATACTACGATATTCCAGAAATACCACAATATTTCAGAAATACCATGACATTCCACAAATACTACGATATTACAGAAATTCCATGATATTCCCGAAATACTACGATATTCCAGAAATACCACAATATTTCAGAAATACCATGACATTCCAGAAATACTACGATAATTCAGAAATACCACAATATTCCAGAAATACCATGACATTCCAGAAATACCTTCTTTCATTCATTCATTCATTCTTTCTTTCTTTCAAGTCTGTAGTGATGAAGGTCACTCACGTTTGGACGTAGCGCACGGCCGCGGCGTCGGAGGGACTCACGGGCCCGTAGCGGACGGAGTAACTGACTGGTTTCCCAGAACTGAAGGCCGGACGGCCCCAGCTCAGACTGACCTCTGAGGAGCTGTCCGCTGTAGCGTGGATGTGGTCAGGAGACGGCAGCGCAGCCAGACGCCGGTGCGGTGCGGCTGACAGACACAGAGGCACATCCAAGCTTTAGCTTACAAGACTACTGCTTCAAAGAGCTCGAATCAGAGGATTTACACCGCTAACGGTAGCTTAACCTTGAGAACAGAGGTGCACTTTCAAAAAAAGAGTACTTAAAATCTAAATATCAACAATATACTTAAAATTTTAACTGAGGTTTTTTTTTAACTTAACTGCATGTTATTCACATTAATGAAAATGTAAATATTTATATACAAATAATTGTAAGTAGCTGAACTTCAAAGTGCTTTTTGACCCACTTAAGTACATCTTTATATGTAATTTAATAATTACTTCTATTGTTTTTGAAATATGGTTAAAGTACTAAAGTGTTTCTAGTGAAATATGGATGTGCAAATCCCACAGATGAAGCAGAGTTCAGGTTTTGAGTGTTTTTTAACTCTTACATGGACACCCTGGAGTGTTGACCGTTTGATGAGCCTGATAGCCGTCTCCATTAGCACTGAACGCTAGCAGCTTCACATGGTACTTCACTCTGGGGTCTGCAAAACAACATTGATAAGATATTAGCACTGCATGCTAACAGTATTTTATAGTAGTACTAAAACCTCATATAAGCTAGATGTTGTATAAAATTACACAAAATGTCTTAAGTCAAAGTAAACGACTAAAACTGAGGTATTAGCACTGAATGCTAACAGTTTATCATGGTACTCCATTCTGGAATCTATAGGACAACATAAATCATATAAATACACAATAAAATAAAATAAAGTACCTCAAATAATACATTTCTTTTTTTTTAATTTAGCAAAACTTCACAAAATTTCACTTGTTGAAATTTTACATGATGCATATAGAGATAAAACTATATGGTTGACATTACAGTATGAGCTCTGAAAGCTAACATGGTACTTCAGTCATGTCTGAGAATTTTTTTATAATAATAGGCCTTATTCATAATAAAACTGTACTTTTGACATAATAACATAATTAAAGTGCCATTGGCTGTGCCCATTTAAACAGATTTGTAATGAGCAGTGCATCAGAAAGACACTAGGTGGCGCTGTGGCTCAGAGAAATCAGCACATATGGGTCATTTAGTTTATGCAAATTATGCTTTTGCTGTCTAGAGTGTAACACCAAACTCAAAGAAACACATATTTCATTTATTTCAATAAAAACATCAACCATTTATGTTGCAGAATCACGTGAAAGCATGCAAATGTTGATCCGATGTGTGCATTTTCATCTGGAATTTGTTTTCAGAAAAGTTAATGCATTGCTAAAATGCCCCAAAGTCATAAAAATAAAAAAAATCACTGTTTATACATCTAGTTCAAATTGAAACTGAAACTAATTTTCCATGATGATTCCATCGTTTTTTTTTTCTAAATAGAGGGTTAAAGACCTACTTTATATGACAATCCTAATCAAATCTTTCGAAATTAATAAAAAAAATTAAATGTAAATAATTATAAATGCTCTAAGAAATATTCTAAGAAAATGTAAAACATTATTAGTTTCACAGTAAAATATGAGAAAGATAAAATATTTATATCTTATGGAAATCCTAATCAAACTAGTTACAAATGTTCTTGAAAATGTAGGTATTAAGTGAATTAAGATCTAATTTGAATTTAAAGTATTAAACATTAAAAACGTATTTCCACGTAAATAAAAATAAAAATAGGTAAAATGTTACCATTTAAAGAAATGAATCATAACTATTCTAAATTAAGCTTTTATTGTTATTTAAAAAATTATATATTTTCTAAGAAAATTAGGAAACATATTTAATTCCCGGTTAATTATTAATGTAAATTTAGAAATGCTAGGTAAATTACTCAAATATTCTTAAATATATTTTTAAGTGAATTAAGATATATTTCCCATTTTAAAAATTTATGTTTTCTAAAAGATAATAAGAAAATGTATTAATTTCCCAATACAAAAGGTAAAATTTTCTATATCTTAATCAAATTACTAATATTTTTTGTTTTCCCCTTTACAAATTATCCATTGTATGCAACAAAATGTGAAAATTTATTTACTTAAAAAATGTATATATTATTTTTTGAGAAAATCAATTTATAAATTCTAGTGAAATTAAATTATGTATTTATTTTATTATTAATTTACAATATTAAATTATTTCAGACAGTTTCCCTCCTTCAGGAGACTGAACTCGAGCTTGCTCTTTGGTCACTTCTGCCCAGTTCAGTTCAATCCCAGAATGCTTTGTTCGTGGTGAGTGTCCAGCTGTAGGGTGACGGGGGGAGGGTCGCTCTCACGGGCCTCTGGACGACCTTAAACCCAAACACAATAGACCGGGCATGGAGAATTCTGGGAAAGCTGGAGGGAGACATCTGGGCCGTGACCTCTGACCTCTGAGGGGAAACTCAGAAGTGCAGAAGTGCCAACAGAAGGAGAATCGACGAACACAAACACGGGAAAGATGCTAAAAGACACTCTGGGATACTTCCTTGATCAGTTTGAGGTTTCCACACAAGTATTCTCAACATAATAATGATTCCTCAAATGTGTTGAGGCTGATTCCTCATTTGAAATGAATCAAATGTACAAGTCCAGTTGTTTTAAACAGGCAATTTAGAATTTATGAAACCTTACTTCCATTGCAAAATAAAAAAAATTATATTTCTGATTTTACAAAAAAGTCTGAAATGCAAGATATAAACTCAGAAGAACTTGCAGAAGAAAAAGTCTTATTTGCTTGATACAAACGTGCATTTCTGAGAAGACTTGTGTGATATAAACTAACAGGTGCAAGAAAAAAAATGCAAATTGTGGGTAATAAATGTATAAATCTGAGAAGAAACCTCCAAACTGCGAGATATAAACTCATAATTGTGAGCTCACAGAGTGAAACCATTTGATGTCATCGATGCATGTTTTCTACTAAATATTTCATCATTTTTATTATATTAACCCTCTACAATACGGAGCTGCCATTTGGCAACAATTACTTTCTACTTATTCCCTTTAAAAAACAATATATTGCATTATGGTAATTAAAAGGGCTGGCCTTAAGGCAATCACGAATGTGCTGTTTTCAAGTCAAATGAAATTTTGAATGTTCCTCCAAAACAGAAGTTCGTCTGTTAACCTAATTTCTGAACACCTCTTCCTAAAGAGGATTTTTTTGCATCCTCTTTGGTTAGTAAATGACATATTTCTATTCACAAATCAGCAGTGTCTAGCAAGTTTTACTGTAAATTGAGAAAATATCAATGTTAGCATATAGCAACGCTGTAGTGATGTATTTCCCCAATGGGATATTTTATAGATAGTGACATCAATAATATGATTGCTGTTATTTATTTAAGTGTTTTAAGTTGTATTGTTGTATTACTAATTCTTTTGGGAAATATTTCATGTAGAAACATAGCGGAAGACAATGTTGGGAAGACAATGAGGATGAGTTGGGCTTCAGTGACTTACGATGGTGTCCACGCATGTTTATATGTGTCTGTATGTGTGTGTTGCAGATGTTTAAGGAAATTAAGATTGAATGCATCAATAAAAAAAAATGTATTTGTATAATTGAAGCTATTTCATGTAACAAAAACAAGAAAAGAATGCATGAATAGAAGAACATAATGCATGCCACCGAGGGTTAAGCTATGCACGTGTGTCACTCACTGAGTCCTGTGATGGAGTGCTGGTGGTCATGGGGGGGCAGCTGGAGAACCGAGTCCTCTGATTGGCCGTCTGGGTGAAAGGACAGCTTGTATCCCTGGAGCACAGCGTCGCTGGGAGCCGGATGCCAACGGACCGTCACTGAGGTGCAGTTCACAGGTTCAAGCTCAAGGTTTGGGGCGGGAGGCACTGAAGGCACGAACAGACACATTACATCAACCTCTGTACAGATCACAGAGTCAAAATACATCTGTATGTTTTCTGAGGACAGACAGGTAAAAATATTTTGGAGTGAAATGTGGATGTTAATCTAACATTAAATATTAAATTATATTAATATTAAAGCTAAATCTTAATTTCCCTGGCCAGATGACATTGACTTCATCAGCAGAGAAAAACAAGTAAAAAAAAAAAATATATTTTTTCTTATATTTCTTATAACTTCAATTTAATATTTAATGTTTAATGTTAGATTAAATTTTTATTTATTTTTGTTTTGTGCTATTTTTATCCCTATGAACCTTCTATGAATATAAGTTAAGTAATTTGAATTACTATTTGTCTGAAATTTATAACATTGCATAATAAATAATCTTGATGAATCATGCACAACAAAAAAATATACATTTAATCAAGAATAAAAAGTTTGTAAAATACTTTTATATACTTTTGTTTCTAAATGAAGCTTTTAATACTACTGCTACATTGTGGATTTTAAATTGTAATATTAAATAACTTTAATAATAATAAACTTAATCCCATTTTCCCTGCCTAGACCTTTACATTTTTTTTTACAAAATTATATATATATATATATAAAATAAAAATCAATATACTATTGTTTAGAATAACTTTTTTCAATACATTTTAAATCCATAATGTATCATATCTGCTATTTTTATTTTCTTTGAACCTTTTATGATTATTTAGAAAACCAATTTAAATTATTTGCATGATTTGTGCTATAAATAAATAAAAACATTATATAATAAATAGGAATGCACAACATTATCGGAATCGGGCGATAATGGCTTTAAATGAAAATATCATATCGGCCCGATATGAAAAAATGATGCCGATATGTCTTGCCAATAAGGGCACTATATTAACTTAAATATATAACTTATAAGAGGAATATATTAACAACATTTTGGCTAATTCTTGAAGCAAAGTTTTGCTGTAATGGTGATTGGATTCAGTGTTTTGCATCGCTTCATTTAAAGTCAGAATGCATGTACAGAATGACGCATTTGCAGTGAAAAATGCAGTGATTAGGGCAGTAGAGGCAAGGATAGATAAAAACCATCCGTTTCAACACAACATCTCAACCAGTGACATTCAATCATCAATTCAAGTCAGTCTGAATTATTAAGGCTTTGATAAGTTCCTTATAAGATCCTTCCAACCACTCAAACTCAAACAAAGCCACTGTGCCCCATAACGCCCATTTTCAACCCCAAAACTTTCTATTCTCAACCAGACATTCACTCTCAAATCGCTCTCAGTGTGTCTAAGATCCGGTAGAGCCAATATCCATCAGAAAAGGCCGAAAGAGAAAATAAAGCCCATTTTGGGGACCAGTCAACTTGGTCTTTCTGAAACAGGTCTATTCTTAAGGCTGCCTAGTGCGCTCCCTTTATGACCCGAAACTGAGAAACTGAGCCGTCCCTCAACTCCTAACCGACAGCCGGGGTCAAGGGTCATCGAGTAACAAACAGAATGCAGGAACAAAGCCTAAAGCATCTGTCACGGTCTGAGCTGCCCACTTCAGCGGCTTACAGAGACTGTCGGAGCTTTTCTGAAAGCAGCGTTAAATAAAACTCAATTTCTTCTGAAGAGATTGGTGAGTTGTTCATGCATCTTGATCATGCATAGATGCTGCTATGCATTTGCCAGAGTATCCCTGACTGCTACATATGCTACATTCTTAAAAATAAAGGTTCTTTATTGGCATCGATGATCCCAAGAAGAGTTTTTAACTGCTATGGAACCTTTTAATTCCACCAAAAGATTCTTTATGGTGCAGAAAGGTTTTTTTAGAATTTAAATTTTTTAAGAAAAACAGCTTAAAATTCTTCCCCTGCCATTGACAACATTTTCCGTAATCTATTACATAATGCTTTTGCGCCATAGACAAGTTATTCCTGTTTTCACTGTTATAAGGTAGGGGGCGCTGTTGAGGATCTTCTGAAATGGAGCAGCTCTTCCGGATTCAAAAGAAAGTGAAGAAGATGCATAAACCAGAAGGAGAGGATTGAAGGTGTATGGAGCCCCGCAGATGACATGCGGACAAAGATATAATTTCACAAATTACAATTTCTTTTTGTACTAGAACTAGTATGTTTCCTTGTTTCAATTGATAAAAACTAGAGAAAGTAGTAAGACGATGTAGCTGTGATTTACTAAACCAAGGGAACTAATAAATGCGACTTGGCCACAATTTGCTAAAACAAGGAAACAAATTTGACCAGCTGGGCCACGTTTTACTAAAATGAGGGAATGAATTAGTGTGAAATGGTCGCGATTTACTAAAACTGCCAACAAATTAGTATCATGACGTGGACACAATTTACTAAAACGAGGGAATAATTAGTATGATGTGGCCTTGATTATACTAATCTGATCCCTAATTTGTAAATTATGGCCAATTCATACTAAATTACTAAATTGAGGAAATAAATTAATTACAATGTAGCTATGATTTACTAAAACAGGGGAACGTGTTCTTTACCTAATATCCTAATGATTCCCATATTTGTAGCAATAGCTAACAATGCATTGTTTGGGACAAAATTATGGTATTTTTCTTTTATGCCAAAAATCAGTAGGATATTAAGCAAAGTTAATGTTCCATGAATATATTGTGTACGTTTCCTACCGTAAATATATCAAAACGTGATTTTTTATTAGTAATATGCAATGCTAAGAACTTCATCTGGACAACTTTAAAGATGATATTCTCAATATTTAGATTTTTTTGCACCCTCAGATTTTCAAACAGTTGCATCTCGTTCAAATATTGTCCTCCTATCAAACCACACATCAATGGAGAGATGATTTATCGACCCATTGGTATTGTGGTCCAGAGTCACATTTGGATCTCCGCTGCAAAAACCCTCTGTTTTTTTGAGGGTGTAGTATCATAAAACCAAAGTTTCTGAGCCAAATGAAGGTAGACGTGCTCTCAGCCTCTCACCTGTGGCGCTGGATGTTTTGGGCGTGCGATGGGAGCTCCAGGCAGACGGCTGGCTCCAGCCCACTCGGGTCGACGCAGACATTCGGATCAAATAGATGGTGTCGGGCTGCAGACCCTGCAGGAGGTACTGGGTGCAGTTCTCACTCGGGACGGGCAGCTCGACAGAGATTAGCTGCTCGTCCGTGGCCGTACGGTAGGACAGACGGTACGCAGATACACGTCCACGGCTGAGTTTGGGAGGGAGCGGCTGCCAGGACACCAGGATGTTCGTGGGACTGCGACTCGTCAGGCTCAACTCAGGGGTACGGAGGGGCACTAGGGATCAAAAACACATTTGACGGGAAAGTGTTCTGGGAAATCTAACTTTTGGGAATCATCTAAAACAGTGTTTCCCAATCTAGTTTCCAATTTTAGTTATTTTTTCAGTAACTAAACAATGCATCGTCAGAATTGGTATATTTACTTTATATATGATTAGACTGAGAATTAATTAAGCGCATTACGTTTTCATCAATATACACGTTATGGGTGTTTTTTTTAATATACATTTGGCCAAAATCTCCTAAAACGCCATGCACAGGGTATTTAAAATGAAGAAAAGTGCATTGGCTACAACAAGAGGGCAAATGTTTATTTTCCACTCTTCAAACACACAAAAACTTTAGCCTTTATAGACTGTGTTTTTTTTTTAGTAAAGAAAACACTGTACTTATATAGGCATCAATTCTTCATTTACCCTTACATTGCATTGGTTAAAGATTCGTAAAACCTACAAACATAGATATAACGTTGACCAATAGCACGATTTAAAATAATAACGAAATATAATTGAGATCATTTTATTTGATAATTTTAGAGGACAACCTGGCACACTGGTTAGGAAACACTGGTCTAAAGTCTCACCATCCTCCAGCGTGTGCTGCGTGACCTGCTCAGACATGCGACTGGCACCCATCGGCATGTAGGCCACGATATAAAACGTGTAGTTTCGCGCTGGTTCCAGATCGTCCACGATGTGATTGGTCGTGTCGTTCCCGATCACGGCCTGATACTCTTCATTGTTCAGTCCTGCGAGTATAGACTCTATCAGTCAATCAGATTTCTCCACAATACTGCAGACAACCGAGATCTCACACTTTGATTGGTGTCAAGTTAGATTACAGGTTTGAGTTTTATCTCGAGGCCAAACTGAATCAATAGAAACCAGACACTACCATGTAGTTCTGAACATGCTTTAACCACAATAGCAACGTTTCCTGAAAACTAAATCAGACCAAAAGTTGAAGTGTATCCTTTGTTTGTTTTAATCCTTTTTCTCATGTCTCTAAGGACTATACAGAACAGAAACACAATCCTGCAAGAAAAATCCCTTCATTCCTGTTCTGAGGGCTTCCGAACACAAACCCAATGATTTATATCAAAAAACAAGTGAAGGCAGGTGAGTGTGCGCTAAAGGGGCGGGATTAAGGCAGGGCTTGGTTCTATGCATCGGTTGTTGATTGGATGTTAAGAAGTGGGCGTGGCACTCAACAGTGGATGTGGGTGAGTGTGAGCTTGAAGGGGCGGAGCTTATGGCTGCACTTTGGCTCTATGCATCTGTTGTTGACTGGATGTTGGAATGTGGGCGTGGCATCCAAAAGTGGACGCTGATTAGCATATGCTTGAAGGGGCGGGGTTTAAGGCATAATTTGGTTCTGTCCATCTGTAGTTGATCGGATGTTGAGATGCGGTTGTGGCACTTAAAAATAGAAGAATCTGAATGTGAGCAGCTTGCAGTAGACAGAGTTTAAGCTGATTAAATGGAGGTAAAAAAAGATAAATAAAACATATGCATGTATTTATTATTCATATTAAGATCTATAACATGCATTTAGATTTGAGATGACTTTCAGCTGCAAAATTTCCTGCAGGGAACCCGGCTTACCCTCAGACTTCATGTAGTGTATAGAGTAGGCGATGACTTTATCTGCGTTGTACTGCGGTCTCTCCCACGCGAGTAAGATGGCAGAGCTTGAGATGGTTTCAGCACGGATGTTGCGCGGTGCGCTGGGACGGTCCTCCGAAAGCACCACGATGAGACGGGACGTGGACACAACCGAGCCCTGGGAGTTCTCCGCTTGGCACTGGTAAAAGGCATCGTCTTCAGGAATAATCTGGGTTATCACCAGTTTACTGGCACACGATGAAGGGACATATGTCAGTATTACACGGATTATGACACTTGGTATTTGTTAGGTACTTGTCTGTACGTACTTGTTGTACATCTTGGTGCGTCCATTGGAGTGGATCAGCTGACCGTTCTTAAACCAGGTGATTCGGGGAACAGGTGTCCCTTCGACCTGACAGCTGAAGCGAGCCGTACCAGCTCTGGGTCGGGTCTGACTCTCCGGTTTCTCTACTAGAGTCGGAGGAACTGCAAACAAATGAGTGAAAATGCAGTGAGAACAAAGATCATCAGGATATTTAGTAAAGATCATGTTCCAGGAAGATATTTAGCAAATCTCCAACCATAAATATATAAAAACGTAATTTTTTATTAGTAATATGCATTGCTAAGAACTTCATTTGGACAACTTTAAAGATGATTTTTTCAGTATTTTTATATTTTTGCATCCTCAGATTCCAGATAGTTGCATCTCGGCCAAATATTGTCCTCCTAACAAACCATACTTCAATGGAGAGCGTAATTTTTTATATTTTTAAGCTTTTCAATTTCAAAAATTTGACCCTTATGAATGGTTTTGTGGTCCGTGGTCACATATCATTATAGTTATCACTGTAGTTATAGTTATGTTTATTGGTGCAAATATAGTATTGTTCTTCGTGTGAATGATAAAATAATTAGTATCATTAATGTTATTATTATTGGTGTGAACATTAATATAGTTATTGTTCTTGGTGTAAATGCTACTACACTTATCATAACATTTTTCATTCTTGATGTGAACGCTTAAACAGTTATCGTTATTGTTCTTCATCACTAATATAGATGCCAGTATAATAATGTAATATGCCAGTGTTCCTATTCTTAATGTGAATGATAATATAGCTATCGGTAAAGTTATCTATCTTTGCGTGCATGAAACGAGCAGCAGGGAAAAAGGTACTTTTAGATGTTTAATCACTAAGATCACTAGATCAAAGGGGTCATCAGATGCCCATTTTCCAGAGTTTGATATGATTCTTTATGGTCTTTGCTTAAAATTTCTCAATGGTAGTGTAAAACAACACCTTTTTACCCCGTTAAAAACAGCTGTTTACAGCAAGCCACTTCGTTGCATGTCCCTTTAAATGCTAATGAGCTCTGCTTGCCCCGCCTCTCTGAGAAACTGGAAACTTTAGCTGCATTTATCGTGAAACGTGCTAACTAGCACATTATTAGGAAAGGTGCAAAAAAATTAACGTATACTCACTTCTTCTGTAGATGAAGCTGGATAACGAATGATTTGCGTGACCATAGATCGGGTGGTGCATTCCCGTAATAAACAAATGCAATCCACTGCATGCATTTATTAAGTGAATTTTGCATGCAATTTGTTTTTCTTTAGCTCCAAATTAGTCTGTGCACAATCCGACTGGTTTTGCCAGCACGGGTCACAAATAGTCTTAGGTGTGAATGTTAATATAGTTGTTGTAAAGAGCCCTTGAGAAGTGTTTATGATGCATCCATCCAGCAGACGTCTCTTACCGAGTACGGTGAGGTTTCCGTGCGCTGTGCTGTAGTTGCGTGTTCCCGGCGTGGTCGCCCGACACAGGTACGTGCCGCTGTGATGAGCTTTAACAGCAGAGATGATCAGGTTCCCGTTTCCCAGCACTCTGGCTCCGGACACGTCTATGGGTTTAGAGTCGGCCCGGCTCCAGGACACAAGCGGCCGAGGGTTTCCCTCCGCCAAACACTCCAGAACCACAGACTGATGAAGCGCGGCGCTGATGTTCTGCGGTCCTGCTATGATGAGCGGCTTCACGAGAGGCCTCGGACCCGATGCTGCACAGAGAACAGAGGAGATGCAATGCCAAGCTACTGCTGCCTTTATATCAGAACTAGATCTGATGATGATCAGCGTTCATCCTCACACAAACACAGACCTGGGATGATGCTCAGCTCGGCCTCTTGGCTCCTGACTCGACTGGACAGGTTTGTGGCTAAGCATCGGTAAGTGCCAGCATCCCTCATCGTCACATCATGGATCTGCAGCACTCCATTTGGCAAAACTGTGATTCTGAAACGAGCACATATGCAGTCACACACATTAGTGTGAACTACTGTCATTTATGTAGCATATTGTGTGTTTTTATTTGCACACCTGTCTGAATCCAGAGGTAGAGATGTTTGGTTGAGTTCCCAGCTGATGACGGCTGATGCACTGACCGCGCAGGAGAATCTGGCCACTGAGCCCAGCCTGACTTCAGCAGAGACCGGCTGGGTCACGAACATCAGCTCATCTGTTCAGGTCAGGGGAGGAGAGAGAAGCCATTAACCAAGATTTGCATGTTCAAAATCAACACTGCATCCTCTTATATGTCCATAATGTGACATTTCAGAGTGAAGAAAAGAGATATAGATGACATCAGGGTTATTATAGTTAAATAAACCTTTTAAAAAAACAATTTAAAAAAAAAATCTAAAAATGAAAATCTGAAGAAAAAAAAACATAATTCACCTATTTGCAAGAGAAACATTTCTAATTAAAAATTAATAAAAACTATATAGACACACATTTAGAGAAAAAACATTTAAATGACAAAAGCACTCAACAGATACTAACACTTTAACAGAAATGAAAATGAAAACAGAAAATATATTAATAAAAATCAATTTAAAAATATGAATGAAACCTATAAAAGTGATACTAATATATGTATATATATATATATATACTAATATACTAATATATATATATATATATATATATATATATATATATATATATATATATATATATATATATATATATATATATATATATATATATATATATATATATATATATATATATGTATATATACATATACATATATATATGTATATATACATATACATATATATATGTATATATACATATACATATATATATGTATATATACATATACATATATATATATATATATATATATATATATATATATATATATATATATATATATATATATATATATGTGTATATATACATATACATATATACATATATACATATATACATATATATACATATACATATATATACATATATATATATATACATATATATATACATATATACATATATATATATACATATACATATACATACACATATATATATATATATATAAACCTAATATAAAACAAGATATTAACCATTTTTACCTATTTTACTTCAGCTAGTTTTCAAGTCAACATTTATCATTTTCATTTAGTTTAACTTGATGTATAAATAAAACTATATATATATATATGACTAAATGACTAAAATGACTAAAATTTTAACAGAAAAAAAAAATCTCTAATGATACTAAAATAACACTGGTCCACAATTATGTCTGAATCAAATAAAGCCAATGTAGAATTGAATATAGATCTAATTTTGTATTATATTTATTGTTTATTAAAAGACTAGCCGTTTTTTGGACAAACATCAATAGCGAATAATAAAAGTTCTTGGCTTTCCTTCAAAATCAATATAAATTGCTTTAAAACGAATCACTTTACGAACACAGATGGATCCACCATAATCAATGATGAGGTCTGAAAGATGAGAGTAAACACAAGACGATCCTCTCTACTTCCTCTATCAGAACATATTAAACACACATTTAAATACATTCTCAGCAGCCAGCCAGAAACTGTCAACAATAAACTCTAGGGTTAAATGCATGAAATCAGACATGAAATGATTTCCCATTTAGCTCTAATCTAACAGCAGAGAGCACTCGGACGGATCTCCGCTGTGATTGGATGTCTGTTCAGGGCCAGAGGGCACAGCAGCCAATAATAAACAGCTGCTCTAATCAATGAATCAATGGACCAATGACAGTGAAGAACGACTTCTATAGATCAGAGAGAATCAATGACACTCATCTGAAACGCATGCTTCATGCAGACTGTAAAGTGTAAAACGAGCTGCTCATATCAGCACACAGGTGATGGACCAATCACACAGCTGTTTCTTTATTTTCACAACAGCAGCACTTTCCCACATTTTTAAAAACAATAACATAAAGACACCAGCTCCTCACTTTACCCATAAGCCATTGGGTTTCCTCCCCCTCGAGCTCTGAAGGTAATAAATGAAAGTTCATCCGCTGTAAAGTCCTGCATGTCACTCGTGTTCAAATAAAGACCAGAGAAATTAAAGAGCTCCTTCATTTACATGTGAGGATTAATAACCACTAACTGTCAATCAAATAACAAACGAGTGTTCAGACGACTCAAAATGACCTTTACTCACTCGTGAACTAACATTTATTCTGCACAGAAACAAAACATAACAAAAACTGAAGAATCCTGAAAAATGAATAAACAAACACCATTAATTGTTAATCAAATAATGTGCATACATGGATCAAAATGGCCTTGCTCGTGAATAAATTAAACATTTATTCTGCACAGAAAAACACACACAAAATAATAAAGAATATAGAATAAAATAATAAATAAAAAATGTATTCTTGTTCTTTTTCTATAGTGCCATGATTCAAAATGAATGTTAACTACTCGTGAACAGATTTAACATTTATTTTGCAAAAATAAAAATAAAAACATTTAATAAAAATGATTAAAATTAATAACCATTGACTAAATTAAATAAAAATAATAAAATTATTTTTTTTTCCTTTATAGTGATATGGCTCAGAATTAACTTTACTTACTTCTGGACAAACATTTATTTTGTACAGAAAAAAGGAACAATCCTAAAAATAAATGAATAAATAAATAATAATAATAATAAACATAATAAATGACAGGAAAAGTCCTAAAAAAAGGTGTGTGCATATATATATATATATATATATATATATATATATATATATATATATATATATATATATATATATATATATTAATACAAAATATAAACATGCTTAAATCAAAAATACAAGCAAAATGACTTAAAATATGAAGTTATGTTATTTTTCTGACCCCACTGGCACATATTTGCTCTTATTTTAAGCATAAAATGATTATCAAGTTAATATATCTGTACTGGAAAATCTGACAGAAAAAGAAAATCATTTCTGCAGTGTATTACTTATTTCACTTAAATACACACACCTTCAGTCGCTTTGTTTTTCAAGTAATATTGAGTGTTTTCTCTAAAGATGGTATCTTCAGAGGTTAATCTAAACGGGTCACACAGCTGTTCAGAGACTGAACGAGATCAGTGTGTGGAGAGAGCCGTGAAATCAACACACAAGAGAAAATACCAGACCCTCGGTATTAAATCAGCCCTCTGTAGTGTGTGTGTGTGTGTGTGTGTGTGTGTGTGTGCGTCTGGTCAGCCGGGCTGTAAAGTCCAGATCAATGCCTAGGTCAAACAGCACAAAGGTTTCCTGCCAAAGGTCAGAGGTCAGTCGAGTCCGTCTGTCCTCCCAAATCCAGTCCGAGACTCTGATTAAATGAGTTCAGGAGACACAAGGATTCTAATAATGCTGTTAAAACACCAACAAAACCGTTCATTTCCAGCGCTAGACAGACAAATCTAACATTTAACTTTGAGAAATGAGGATTATAGACCATATATGGAACGATACGGGTGAATATTAACCTGTCAATAAATTATATTTCATCCAGAGGTTCATTTATTTCATTATTTTTGCATTTAACATCATTCGATTACTGAGTATGATTATTATAAAACATATCAATGCATCACAATAGCAAGGATTTAGAGGGTAATGTGTTTAATTCGTATTAAAATAGCATCACGATCTCGTTTTCTTGTGCATGTTTCCATTACATTCACATATGTTAGACTACATCGTGTTTTATATTAGCATCATTGAGATACTATTTATGTTAAATGGTTGTTTCTTTCTGACTTTTAACTTGTACTTCACTTGAACTTGATCTTAAATAAATGCATTAATTCCTGAGAGAGAGAAACACTCCTCATCTGTTGTTCAGCCTGATCTGCTCCTCTATTGACTCACATCACTGAATGGAGCTCATGCATCAGTCAGGACAGAATAAAGCCTGTGACCTCTGACCTCTCCCAGCAGCCTCTGGACAGACGGCCAGTGAGGCGAACCTTTAACCCTTCACACGCTGGCTTACAAAGGGGATAGAGTGGCTTATTTAATTTAGCAGACTTTGCAGAATTATAAATCAGACACAGTTAGCAATGAAAATGACTTGTTCTGTTTATTATTATTATTATTATTAGTGTCCCACAGCTTATGCAAATAACAGTATCTAACCTGGAGAGCAGATGTTTTATTTTATTTTAGCAGTTACTGGTTTATGTTGGATATTTTATTTTATTATTTAGTGGTTAATGCTTGCAATAACAACGATCATTTCAAAATAATAATGCCTGATTAATCACATTGGCTGATATATTAAACCATCTAATAATCTAATAATATCTATTAATGATATAATACATACATACATATACATATATATATTTACTATATATATGCCAGATGATTATATTATATTATATTATATTATGCTGCAACACAGATATTATATTTCTATTAATATTCTGAATGGATTTTTTTTTTTTGTATTTTCTGTTTTCGTAACATTTTTTAATTCTATTAATTTAATTTAAGTTTTAGTAATTTTGTTTTAATTTTTACCTATATCTATATAGTTTTTATTAATTTTTATTTTAGACTTAGTTTTAGTTAAGTACACCAAGTTAAACTACATAAAAATTAGAAATGCTACCTTTGCTACTCATTTTTGATATTTTATTTTATTATTATTTCTAATAACTTTTAATATAGTCTTATATTTTTGTATGATATATATATATATATATATATGGATGGCGTGTATGGAGCTTGATTCAGCTGAGCAGGAGCTGCTCTGGTCTCTTTGTGAAGGTCAGGCCTGAGCCGGTTCAATAGCCACAGCTGTTTCTCTGTGCACAGGTTCACGGCTGAACAAACGTCCCCCATCAGAGGGCAGCCGGGGCCACACGGGACAAAAGACACGGGCCAATAGCCTTTAACAGATTCCTGTGAGGAACTGACCAGGAAACAATCGCATTGCCAATGACGCAGCTGCATGAAGGAGCATGAAATCTGCTGGTGCACGAGTCCATTTTCAGCTCTTTCGCTGAAGATTATTCAATATTTTACTTATACATAAGATCTTAAGACTTACTATTATAGCCATCCAGAGAAAGAAACATCACATAACAATGGTTACATAGCATCAATGCGATTCATTTCTAATTCAAAGGTTTACATGTATAAAGCATTTACTGAACATGTGGCATTTTTAACATTTCTACATTGATTTTGGGAGAAAGATCAGCAGAATTTGGGATTTAAACAGATAAATGTTTTATTTTATGTCATTTTATTAAATTAGAATGAATTATTTTTCAATATGGAAATTGTTAATTTTTTTTTATTATTTCATATTTACCCTGTTATAATGCACTAAAACTTTCTATTATAGCATACAACTACAGTTGAATCACTCATAATGAATTCAGATCTTTACATACATAAGGCCCAGACTAAACTCATGGCTTTTTCCTACGTCAATTTTCATAATCAGCAGAATCTGGCTTTTAAACATGCTTAAATATGACTTTTTCAAAGTCGAACATAGATTTTTGGAGCAAGTTAAGTCTTTCTACTTCAAAATTTCACATTTAATTTAATGTTACTTGCCGGTTCTTTGTAATTTGTGAAATCTGCTAACAATTTCTGAGTGAAAATTACACCTATGTTAAGATTGTGACATCATTTGATCATTAAGTCTAATTATGAAATGCATTCACACACTCAGAATTTGGTGTGCAACATATATTTTTTTTTTAAACTAGGGCTCGTGTTCTTGAAACTAGATCTAATATCTTAATTGTTTCTTCTGGTTTTGGGCTTGTTGTGCATGTTTTTGTCGTACGTACTGGAGATGGTGAGACGTGATGTTTGGCTGAGGACGGCTCCGTATCTGTTGTGAGCCAGACACTGGTAGAAGCCCTCGTCTGATCGCTCCGAGCTGGAGATACAGAGCGAGCCGTTGGACAACACCTGTGAGCGGCCGCTCTGGAGAAGCTGGACGCCGTTCTTCCTCCATCGCACGCTGATGGGAGACTCGCCCCGAGCCTGACAGTCCAAAATAACTGGCTCTCCGTGAGACGCCGCCACATCCTTGGGCTCGAGGGTGAACGACAGCTCACTGAAGCTGAACACACCTGCAGAAGAGGAGAGGAGAAACTTAAGGTTAGCAAACAATGCAACATACTGGTCAAGAGCTAATCTATTTAGTCACGGTCAGCTGGGAGAGAGAGAGGAATCGTCCGGCCATCGGTGCTTCGAATGCATTCTCATTCTGATGACTTTGAGCCGTGTGTTAAGAAGCCATTTATACCAGATCTGACCCTTGAAACGGATTCTGCTGTTGCATCTTAGTCAGGTTGATTCGGTCATATTGTTTACAACTGGTTTGATTCATGACACCAACTAAAATAAAATAAAATATAATAAAATAAATACTGGCTTAACCACTTTAAAAAAAGTTTTTTTATTTTTATTATTGTTACTATTATTATTATTATTTATTTTATCCAGGTACCTTTGCAAAAATAAAATAAAATAAAAATAAAAATAATATTCGAATCATTCAGGGTATAATAACATAAATACTGGCTAAATCACGAAAAAAGTGTGTTTTATTATTATTATTATTATTATTATTATTATTATCAAGGGGTGCCCTCTAAAAAAAAAAAAAAAAAAAAAAAAATCCTCAAAAAAAAAAAAAATACTAATAGTATTTGAAACACTCAGGGTGTGATAAAATAAAAATTACTGGCTAAAACATTTGAAAAAGTGTTTATTATTGTTATTATTTTTCAGGTACACTTACAAAAATAAAAAATAAAATAAATAGAAACCACTTAAAAAAGGAGTATTCATTAATTCATATATAAAATAACACACACACACACACACACACACACAAACACAAAGTATTAAATATTGCATATTTTACCTGATATATAGTTTAGGCTATTAAACTTTCTACATCTCTCTCTCTCTCTCTCTCTCTCGTTAAAACGGTAATATTTATTTGTATCCAAACTAAAACACCATCGTAAATGCTCAAATTCTGATCATATTATTCACTCAGCAGTTCAGTTCCCATCTAAATAATCTCACAATAACTTAAAACACTCTGATAATCCAATCTGGATGTGGTTTAGCGACAGTAAACGATTCTCGTTCAGACTCTCTCGGACGCAACCTGGAGACCTCCAGCCCTTACGCACGAGATTCCTGTCAAAATATACGTAGACATAACACGTCTTACCTGGAAACGACAAGACCCAGAGTAAAATCAGCAAACGCTGATATGTTTTCCAATCCACGGACCCCATTTATCGACGATTCACGGTCATTCCGTGCGTAAAATCCTCGCGCGTCCGGAGCGCGTCATGACTCTCCGGAGATCCGATCACTGACTGAAGCTGAAGCTCACGCCGCTCGCGCTGCTCGCGTCACACGTCACTCAAGCCCCGCCCTCATCACGTATTCACGTCTCATTACACGGCCAGGATTACGCCACATCATATCATCATGTGCACCTGTAATATATCACCAGTCTGCATCTCTGGATGAGCACAAAAGTTTGAACAGTTCCAGTAAATTCTTGATCGAAAACTTTTTCTTAACAAATGTTTATTTGCAAAATGTGCAGCAACACCCAAACAGCAGTAGCTAAATATAGAAATAACGTGGGATTACTGTATAAAAATGAAAGAACGCATGAATAAATAAATAGTTAAAAAGTTACAAGTAAAGAAACTAAATTAAATTAAAGTGGTTGTAGCCAGTCATTTAATCCTTTATTTTCCACAAAATAACAGATGGATCGTTAGCAAACTAGCAAATTAATATGTGCATGTGTGTGTGTGTGTGTGTGTGTGTATACATATATAGTACAAAAGTAAAAAAATATATGCTGAACAAAGGTTCCTCTTTTATTATTTTGCCATATTTGTACTTTTCTGAAAGGTAATAAAATATTTGTTGTTATCAGAGGACAAAGTTTTTTTTTTTTCCATTTTCATTAGTTATAAAATTAGTTTTGTATTCGGAACGGAATTGTTAAATGTTGCCTTGGTAACTAGATGAAATCTTTTTTATTTTATTATTATAATTTTTTTTTAAATGACAAAAACATTTGTATGAATATTTTGAATTATTGGTTATTAATACATTTTCCAAATTTGTTATAACTGTAGTCTACATTTTTTATATTAATTATTAATATTATTATAATATTTATCATTTTTACTTTGAGCTATTTTAGTACATTCATTTAAACTAAATGCAAATGTGAAATCTTTCTTTTGGCAAACAAATAAAATAGTTTTTCGAATCTAATAAAAAAATGACTATTATTATTTTGAGCACTTTTATATTTTTATATTTTCCATTTTATATTAGTTTTTCATTTTACAGTTTATCTTAATTTTTATTTCAGTTTTAGCTGAGCAATGTTGCCTAGCCAAATAACTGATTTTATATAAGTTCATATTTATTTTGAAAACAACAAAAATGGTTTATGGTTTTAGTGTGTTAACTATAATAACTCATAGTTTAGAGTCACTTAAACGTGACTAAAGCAGAAATAGTGATTCCAATATATTTCTTCTAAATCTCTACGACATGAAGAGAACATAAAGCTCAGCAGATGATGCACGTGTGTGTTTGTGTGCTCAGTTTAATCAGTTATTGATCAGTGATGACCACTGAGTGATTAGGTCTCAGCACAAGAACACATCATATTTGTATATCTATGAACAGCTCCTGCTGTGTAGTTTTCTGAGCAGGCAGTGGATCAATAGGGCTGGAGTCATTAGCATTGTGTGAATGTGTGTGGGGTCATGGGAAAGAGGCACAGCACTGACTGCCCTGCTCTCATTGGTCAGAGCCACGGTCAGGGTGAACCCCCATCTCCACAACCTCTGACCTTTGACATCTGGCTTGGGCAGAATGACCTCTAACCCTCCGAAAAACACATGTGATCGAATATGCAGAAGAGCATTAATAATCAGTGCTGTTTGATGCTTAAAGAATCTGTTTTTAGAGATCTGAACAACATGATATATTCACAGTTTTAAGTAGTTATTATTTTTGATATTTATATTTTTTTTAAGTTTAGCAATTTTGTGTTTGTCGCTTGCATTAGTTTGAATCTTTAACATGAATAAATAGCCTTTATCAATTTTTACTTCAAACTGCATTGATTAATAATTCATATATATATATATATATATATATATATATATATATATATATATATATATATATATATATATATATATTTCCTTAGCCAAGTTTTTTTTAAGTTTCAAGCTTGATTATTGTAGAAGGAAAAAAATGTTTTATGAGTTGTTTTATATTATCAAAAATATATTAAAGCATAACTTAAATACTGAGAAAGATCAAACCCTTAATAAACAGTAAAAACATAATCAGTGATCTTCTCAAATCAATAAATGATTTAAATACCCCCACCACACAAAACACACGCACACACACACATAAGAATATATTTTATAAATTATTTTGAAAAGGTTTCCAAATAATATTCATAATAATTATTAGTTTCAAATGGCTTTATTTTTTTCCCTTTTAATATTTAAGAATATTTGTTGGTTAAGTCAACACTATTTTTAATAATACTTACTTTAAACTAATAATAATAATAATATAAACTATTTTACATAGCGCCTTCAAAAGTGCTTTCTCAATACATTTTACATAAATAAAAAAAACGCAAAATGCATAAATGTAATTTAAAAAAGAAAATTATACACAATAAAAAGACTAAATCTAACAAAAAAGAAACAACTAAATCAAAGTCAAATACCATAAAAGCTAACTTTGTCTTAAAAATCATGTGCCTGGAAGATATTTAGATTTTACATTTCATAATTTTTATAGTGAAATTTTATAGATTTATATTGCTGACTTGTTAAGTGTTAGTGAGATCCCAGCATGCATTGCAGTCTTGCATGATATGACCTCATGACCTTGTGTCTGTTTTTCTTTTTGTGCTCCAGTGTCAATGTGAACCAACAGAGGACGCTCAAACACACTCCAGACTACACAAATATTGTTAAAAAAAAATGTTTATTGGCTTTTTAAACCACTTAAAAAAAACTCACCTGTGAGTAATTTCCATTGGAAAAAAACAAAAGAAAAAAACCAAAACATCGCTGAAACGCTTCTGCAATATTAACAAGCTACTGTCGACATAGAGCAGATAAACCAGCATATCAGAGGCTCAAATCTACAGATCAGAATTGACAGACAGAATGAACATGTTTTTCTACCAGACCGACCAGACGAATCTGCGGCGTCAAACCCTGTGTATCAAAAGAGGACTGGAGTCTAACAGGTAAAATAAAAAAACGGTAATTAATCAGTGCCTTAATAAATGCCAGAACATAAAAAATATTTACAGCTTTCTTCACATAGGCATTTTTTATATCTATATATATAAAAAGAAGAAAAGTGAAGATATATTCAAAACGAAAAACAAGAACAACATTCATAAACAGAACTTATTTTAACTTAGTAAACATCGTAGAAATGCATATAGCTTCCGAAGAACTACTTTTGTCCCCTCTCGTCCTGTTTTGATTGGCTAAAGGAGTGGTCACAACAAATACTACCATAGATAGTTTAACATACATGCGCACATACAGTCATTTTATAACATGGTAAAGCATGTTGGCTTATTTTTTTGTTTTATTCGCTGTCATTTTTTAAATCTCATATTTTCAGATTTCCTTCTCAGGTACGAGAAGTCGTACAACGCGGATCTCACTGAGATTAGAGCTCATTGCTACACAAGGCAATTATTAATTGTCGTTTTCGAGCATGAGTGAGTAATTCCTCTATTTATTGTCATTAGACGAACAACAACGCGGGCACCAATTGTTGTTTGTCGACGGAAAAAGTAACGCAACTTTTAGTGCAATAAGATGAACGTTTCCAAACCATTTCCAGTGTCTGCTCCTTTGATTCGTCTCTACACACAACATTTAGCTATGTCACGATTAAATTAACTTTATATTTAAGTCTTATCTAATTAATTTATTCTTGATAAATCCATGCTATTCTATCCTCTCTTCATTCGCACATCACATCTGCGTACGCAGGAACCAATAAACTTTAAGAAAAATGGTACATTAGCAAGCTACAGACCCAACATTTACTAGCACATCACAGGAAGCCAGAAACGTAACAAGCGAAATATCGTGCTGGCTATGGACTCGTAATGATCAGCGTTTTCTTCTTAAGGGCACTCGAAACTACCTACAAATAATCACCATTAGCATCTTGATAAAATGGAAATCTCATGATGACAACTATGTCCTTTTTTTTTTTACAAATGTCGCACTACTAGCCTAGAAATGTAGCCTTTTTGAACTTGTACAACATGCTCACCATCTATACATCCGCCATATACATAATATACACAAATGTGAAAACAGTCAAGATCCCTTTTTAGACGACAGGCGATTGAAGATGGAAACCTCATCGGATCGCAATCTCTTGTTCTTCCTCAGCTGCTCTTTGGTATGGAGTTAAGGCTGGAGAAACTACACAGGTTTGCCTGCTGATCTCGAGTTGGTAAGAATATCTAGCCCTCACCATACCATCATCACTACCAGTTTGAAATGATGTGCTAAAAAGCCTACGAAATGGCTAGCAACCATCTGAACATGGAGAACTGCTAATTCACGACAAATGCACCAAGGTCGTTCTTTTAAGAAATTATTGAATTCAGAAGCCTTTAATGAGATGGAATAAGGCCTTAGACTCTTGAAATAAGGCAGACGAGTCTTATCTTCCCATTTTTCTGGAATGAAACAAACCAAAAGTCTAATCCTTCCCCAACAGTTTCGATTTAACAGTACAAGTATTATGGCCTTAAATACCTTTTTCCCCAAAAATGTGTAAAATCACTTTGACAAAACAAATGACGGCTGATGAAATGTACAGTAAATGCAATTCTTTAAGTCAGCACCATGTAGCACCTAAGACCTTTGCAGTTCACTGAACTGACTGATTTAAGATATGTAGATGTTATTTAACCTCTGCTGTACTTACGGTGCTTGGGAGCACTCTTTTGCAATCTTTTGGTCTCCTATTCAACTCACAAAGCCACATCATAGGATGCTTAGACAACTGTCTAGAAAGGGTGTTTCCCCAAAGTCAACAATTCGTCACTTGGAATATTGCATTTTGTTGAAATACAAGAGCAAATTGTGCATGCAGGTTCTCAATATCTACTATTGTTTTAGAGGAAGGAAATATAGAAAAGAGGGATATGCTTGTGCACCATGTGATTTATCAGTTATACTGAATGTACTTTACTACCAGCAGGAACCAGAGGAAATATCTGACCGTCCACTATAAATGACTTCTTAATGTGGAGAAATGACTGGAATGATCCATGAAATCACACAACAAGAATACAAACAAAACAACTGTAAAAAATTCAGATATAGCACATGCCTGTAGGAGATTTACCTCAGGCTGGCACTTTAAAACTGGACAGTCCAATGCGTCCAGATTTTTGCTGCACAGATACATCATTCAATAGTTTTGTACATAAGGGATACACAACACGTCGCGATACAAAAAAAACACGTGGAACAGAAACCATAAATATAAACGACGACAACATCAACAGTAAAGGAACAGGAAATAATATTATCCCAACATTTCCACAGTTGGCTGGTCTTTATTCTCCAGCCAATCGAAACCAGCAGAATTCACAGTATCGCTGCAAATCTGCTGAAACAGAGGATCGTTCTTTAGTTCTTCCAGTGTGGCGTCTTCATATTGGTCCTGCTGCTGACTGGGGTCAAACAGCAAGTTGGGGTCCAAAGTGTTCAGGTCGTTAATGCTATTTGAAAGGTCAGAAGTCAACCGGATATCACTGGAAAACTCAGAGGCGACAGCACTGAGTTCTGATGCTACTTGTCCAACAAGTTGCGAACTGGGGTTGAGGCTGTCCTCCCCCAAGAGATCCTTGACGGTAGTGTTGAAGTCTAGCTGCTCTTGCTGCTCCTGATCCACAACCTGCTGCGAAGTTTGGGGCAACAAGTGCTGCTGGCTAAGATCTGGGTCATCCCGTAACGGCTGTTGGTCCTGCAACTGCATTTGTTGGTCCTGGAGTTGCAACTGTGGTTCTTGCAGTTGCAGCTGTTGGTCTTGGAGTTGTAACTGCTGAGCTGGAAGTTGCAGCTGTTGATTCTGGAGTTGTAGCTGTTGGTTTTGCAGCTCCAATTGCGGATCTTGGAGCTGAAGCTGCTCTTCCGGCTGCTGAAGTCCAGAGCCCGATTGTGCTTGACTGTCACCACTGGAGAAGGTGACTTGCTCCTCCCCCGTGCTTATGAGGTAACCCGTCTTCTGGAAGTCAAAGGGCGAAGGGCTTGAGTCCAGAGGCAGCTGCTGGTTCTGAGAGTTGGCGCCTCCGGAGAAGCCTTGTGTTGTCTCCAGGATTTGGGTTAAGTTCATCCGTGCGGTGTAATTGGCGGGCAGGTTATTTACACCTAGCCCTCGCACTGTATCATCTCCATCTGTGTCCATCTTGCTAAGGAGCACAGTGGTGATCTTGGCACTATTGCTTTGCTGCGCCTGGTGACTGACGGGCAGCAGCTCAGACTGCATCATGATGTTCAGTGGAACTGATTGGCTCCTCTGGGCTAAGCTGCTGGCACTGACAACAGACTGGTTGTTGGACAAAATGTTCAGGACCTCAGATGTCAGGGGGCAATTAAAGGGAGAAACAACAGACCTTGGCGTGGTAACTGTTTGAGCAGTGGTGCCACTAAGGTTACGCTGGCGAACTGCCGGGCTAACGCTGCGACATCTGAAGGTTCCCCCCGCAGATGCAGATGTGCTTCCTGTCCCCTTGCTGTCCAATGGAGCTGGGACGGCAAAACTTTCTTGCTTGCTACTAAGGGTAGTTTGCTGTCCTTGTTGCACTGGGGAAACGGTTGTCAACCTTCCCAAGTTTCCGTCCTGATGCCTTGACTGACACTGGAGAGATTGACCTGGGATGGCAAAAGCGTGTGGTTTACGGAAATGGTCCTCGACCAGATCCTGGTAACTGGGCAGGATGCCAATGGTGGAGCTGGTGGATATAACAGGAGACCCTGCGGTGCTGTTGTACCTGTTGTTGATCCACTCCAGCTTGGCTTTATCTGGGTGGGTGGCCATTGGCCTTTGCATGGGTTTCACTGGACTGCTGGACACAACGCTACCATCGTGATATCCAGTTATACTAGAGTTTATAGGTGTGAACGCAAAGGGATTGCGGCATTCGATGGGACTCGGAGGAACACTGCTGCTGCAGTTTGACAGTGGAGTACTAATGGGTGTATGGCGCCCACCTAAGATGCTATCCACTGGGGTAACAGGAGCCATTCGAGAACAAGGGACTTTCTCTGGTCAAGCAATGACCCCCCTGGTAGCATCTCAGAGGTAGGAGTTGGAGTAGGTGTTGGTGTCGGTGTGGGTGTCGGAGTTGGCGTGTGGATTGGAGTTGCGCTACTATGGGAGGAATGATAGAACTGTGTACTTGTTTGATGGGGCGACAGGATTGTCCCTTGGCCAACTGTGGATTGACCTTGTAGGGATATATCAACACAACTCAGGTAGGATTGCAAGCTGCTATTCAGCTTCATCTGTTCCTCCATCTGTACAAGCTCTTCTACAATACTGTCCTGGGTCATATCATCATCATTGAAGGGGAAATAGTCCATGCTAGCTTGGGCTCTTGCAAAATCAACAATGTCCTGCTGAAGAGTGAGCTGACTGTTGGTCTCAGTTGCCTGGGCCATCAACGGTAAGGGATTAGCTGCAATCTGCTTGTGTTCTACTTGCATCTGTTGCGAGTAGTCTTGCAGGGAACTCTTCAGCTCACTTACAGCAGATACCTCCTGAGAAACATCACTGCTGATTTGTTGGTGACTTGGGATTTGCGGCATTAAAGTTGTGCTATTACCAGAAGCTGTTTCATTCGGGCTAATATTGGCAACTTCATTCTCGATTTGTGAAGAGCTCTGAGGATTAACAGTCTGAGAAGCGTCCAGGGCTCCAATGGGGGTGTCAGAAAGAGCCAAGATTTGAGTCGGAAAAGAGCTACTCGGTTTTAGTGTAACTTTGCATGGAGCACTCTCTGGTCTTGCTGAGGTGCCAGGTCTCTGTATCTTCTTAGCTGCTATTACAATACCAGGCTTGGCATTGCTGCTAACATCCAAAGGTTGCTGGGAAATGAATACTCTTTTAACTGGAATTGCATGGGTCTCCAAAACAGATGCAGAGCGTTTTCGAGGGCTTTTTGGACCGAGGCCAGCATCTTTAGAAGAAGTGCTTGCTGTTGCCACAGCACAAATGGATGACAATTCGGCGTCTACATTCTGGCTAGTAACAGTTAAATACAAAGTTCTTTCTGGTTGATCGTTGTTGTTATTGCTGCTCGGGGCAAGAGCCCCCATGATTGTATTTGAAGGGGTTGTAGAGTCACTCTTGGCCCTTGCCACTCTCTCAGGCACAGGGGACGCCTTAATAAAAAAAGAGGGTTCACTGGAAGCCCTGAATTTAGTGGCTCTTTCGTTCTTTAGTCCTGTACTTGCCCCTGATGCAGTGCTTTGTTTATCAACAGCAGTGGCTAAGTTACTGTCATTCACAGCTTCAAAAGTCACTTTTACCTCATTGGTAACAGTGGACACTGATGGGGTTAGGGTTGTGGAGGTACGTCCAGCTTTCCCAGATGACTGAAGAGACATGACAGATGCCCCATTCTGAGCTTGATGGGTTTGGCTAGAGTCTTCCAGAGAAGCTGTGCTACTGACACCCGCCGAAGCAGGTCGCAACGGGGTAGGAGTACTAATACTACTACTGCTACTGTTAGGCGCTAATGAAATTGCAGTCATCTTGACCACATTTACAGAGCTAACGTGGGGTGTGGGCATCACCGTCTTGATGGGACTGTTGGTTATGAGGAGCGTTGGGGGCGAGCGAAGGGCAATGGCGCTTGTGGCAGAAGGTTTAGGTAAAATCTGAGCATATCGGTGTCTAGCCAACCTGTCACCGACTGGGCTGGCAGGGATGTTTTGGGGTGTTTTTGGAGACTGCTTAACAGGTTGTGTCACAACCTGGAAGTTAACAGGTACAACTTTTCCCTCTGCCGCCCCAACAGGACTTGGAGAGGTCATTAGTTGCCTGCTTCTCTGGACCTGCAAACAAAAGCACAATCTAAACCACTTGTCCATTGAGAAATGTCAAATCATGCATTCCCTGCTATCAACCAAAATCTCCTTACTGTGATAGGACTTGGAACAGCAGTGACCACGATGCCTATGGTGGGTTGAGGGGACAGTAGTGCAGGACTTCCAGAGGTCAGGCTGGATCCAGGGTCCTGGTGTGCCCGCTTCTGCCCTTCTGGCCTGGGCATCAGTGGGCAAAGGAGAGGTGAGCTTCTGCTCCTGCTGTTTCTTCTGGATCTTCCGCTGCAGCTGCTGTTTGGCGTCTACAGAAGGCGAAGGGAGGGTCTTCACTTGGGGCTGGAATGAGTTGGCTTCACCAGTTGGCACAAAGGCAGAGGCAGGCGTAGGGGTTTTCATACCTGGTTTAGAAGTCAGAAACAATAAATGAACATAGTTTGAATGCCACACAAGTAAACCAGTAGCTGCTAAAACCCACATTCTCATGCATCATCTAGATTTGTATGCAAGCATTTTTTGGTTTCTTGCCTGTTGGGGTTCCAGTCATAACAGTCAGAGCTGCCATAGACTTAGTGCCAATATAATGACTGTTGAGAAGAAAGCGTGCCAGTTCCTCCACGCTGTCAAACTGGCGACTCAAAACCTTCTGAGCCCATTCGCAGACCAGACCGCAAGCTGCCGAACGCATCTCATCCTCAGCACTGGGAGACTGTCCAGTCGACTCCAACAATTCACACTAAAGAAGAGGAGGGATAAGAGGGGATCTGGTTATCAAATCTGCACATAATGTTGTTGCAATAAGGGGCATATTAAATAAACTGTTATGAATCTCTTGTTTTTGATTTGACATGAACAGGATACTCACCCCATCTCCTGATTTGTGCAACTCCAAGTTAGGGAGTGACGGCATGTGCACAAATGCTTTTTTTCTCAGCCCGCTGTAGCAGTACGTAATGCATTGTAAAGGTGCACAACAATGCATACAAAATGTTTCAAATGCAATTTTGTGTATTGCATTTTGCATTCTACATTATACAAACATATCAGATTTTTTCCATGCAAAAGGATATTTTGATTTCCCCCTCATGCCCAAACGGCGTGCCTTCATGTTCGGAAAAACGTTCTTCATGATCTTTCCAAAATCAGCTGCGCTTAAAGGATGGTAGCCCAGATTGTCGCAATAACTCCTGAAACACAGCATGAGAAACTGATGAGTACATGCGAACACAAACACCGTCCATTACCACAGCATTAAACCACTCACTTGTATTCATCGTACACCTCTTGTTTTGGCAGTGAGGTTTCCGGGTGCTCTTCCAAGTGATTTCGGATCCAGTTGAACGCATACATCTGTTGGGTTCGGCTCGATGACATGGAGTTCTGGTCACTATTGGGAAAACAGAGGGATGGGAAAAGGCTTGAAACAGGGATGGGGTAGCAGCAGAAAGCTGTGTGTACGTATGTTGGTCCTATATAATATATCATGTTACATATTACTTCAAAATTATTTTCCCTTTAATATAGTTAAAGTTGTAGTACCATATCGCAGGACTTGCAGAGCCCCTCTGATTTTCAGTTCTATTGGACATCATGTTGGGAAAGAGGGTTGACATGATGGACAGATAAGGGGAAACAAATGATAAAATACAGGAAGCTTGGTATTGCAATGTCATAATTTACACAAAATATATTTTAATGGTGAAATGATTAGCTTGAATGAATCATGAATTAATTTGAAGCTGACAACAAATGCAAAATTAAACATTACAAAAAATATATATACTTGCATATGCTTTGATCTTGTTTCATAAATGCATTTCATATATGCATGTTTCACTGAACGTAAACATGAATCAATCATAATTATCAGACTTATGAGTGTATTTGATATTGCAAAGCACATGAATCACAAATGGTCCATGAGGTGTTGAAATCATAAAAGGAGAGGAGGGGGATATGGAAAGGAAAAGGTAGATAAAAAAATCATATGTACCTTTTGTCATTGCCACTACTGGGACCAGAAGGCAACTTAAGGTAGAGGTAGAGCTTTTCAATATCTGTAAACTTCTCAACATCTTGCTGTGTGAATGAACAATGCAAGGATTATAAGACAAGGACATTTCACACAAGTTTATTATTTTTTTTATAAAATCACAGCAGGTTAAACGTCACATGCAAGTATTACATGTAATACAGTGTTAAAATCTGTGTTCAAATTCTATGAATAACCTACATGTATATTTCCCCCAAAGATTCAGTCACACCATGTTTTTTAGAACAAATGTTTTTTTCCAATAAAAGTTTATTTTGAGGGGTGAAAAAAAATATTTTGCTTGTTTTTAGCAAGTTGGCAACTTGTTTAAATGATTAGATTTATAAAAATTCAACATGTTACAATGTTGTTTTATTAATCAGATATGGTCACACTAATTTCAGGGCAAGATTGACATTATTTTGTACTTTAAAAAACAAAAACCTAGCATGTGCAACATTCATTTATTATAGTAATTGTTCTTTTTTTATTTGTATGCCAAATTTGCAGTTTTAAAGTTTAAAAAATATTATTTTATTTAAAAAAAATGTAATGACACATCAAGCATTTTAGGAAACAAGAGTTCTCCTAAGTGCTGCAAGATAATTATATTTTAATCATGATCTTAATTTTCCTTTTTGATTATTTAAGCATCATCTGTGATACTTGCTATAAACCCATGGACTGTTTTGTTTGTGAAAAACTGAAAAACCTTAATTAATGGATATAAATTTCACTGCTTAGGTTTAAAGTTTTTATAACGTAGAGAGATAAAATAAACTTCACACTTTCTTAATTTGTGCAATCATGTGAATAAAAAGCAAAATAATTTTTGGTCATTAGTTTTAACCTTGATCATTCAGCCTTAGTTTTTCCCCAATAGAAGTTTATATATTTGTTTTTGATGGAAATGACAAAAAAATGTATTCGTATCATGCACAATATCACACAATATCACACAACTAAATTCTATTAAAGGCCTTGATTTTTGGCCCCTGCAAGCCTCCATGGCCCATGACATCACTGTCTTCTCCTGCATCCATTTCCGCAAGGTTGTGTATTGTACGGGGAGAGCCAGAGCTCCTCAAGTCGGCCAGGCACACGGTACACAGCATGTCTCTTCATATGACCAGCAGCAAACCTGCAATCCTGCCCTGCTCTTAGCCAGTTGCCATGTAAACCCTGACAGTAAACATGCATGTCAATGCTGACACACTGGCAACACGTCGTTTCAGCACGGGCGTTTAATTGGCTGGTGAGAATGAATTCCTCTCACCTCGTCCTATTCTATTCGCCTCTTTGTTGCTAGGGGAAACCAGCGCTCATGAATGGGTGAGACTTGACAGCCAATGAGAGTAAATAAAAAATAAAAGACAATTCACTGTTATTTCCTAAATGTACCAGGTAGCCGTCACAAATCCTTCCATCCAAAGCAAACAGCCCTATTCTTATTCTGTGTTACTAAACACCTTCAGTAATGACTGTAAGCATCATTCTAATGCAATATGATGTATGGAATAGATATCTTGCGTCTGATTGGCTGTACAGCAGCAACAGGTGTTACTGGCCAATCACTGAACAACAAATCACAAAATGCTCTTTTTGACTGTGGTTATATTGTATATTGTACATTCTATTCTACCACACAATACGGTATTTTGTTCCACATTTATAATGCAACTCTAAACTTGGATGAGTTGTGTTTAAAGGTTGATTGTGTGTTGCTTTTACAAACAGCTAGTTGTACGAATTAACTGGTGAAAGAGTTATTTTGATTATGATTTAGCTACTAAGTGAACATTGGTGTTATTTATCATATTGCCATACCAGGCATTTTATAAAAGTAATATGCTGCTCTGCGTCATGTGTCCCAAACAAACACTCTTTAACCATGGTATAAAAAAAAGAAAAGAAAATCCAATCTATACAATTCCATTCCATTTCAATCTATATAACTGCATTCAATTTCCATTCCAGTCTATTCTCCTTCATTGTATTCTATTTAACTCTATTCAAATCCATTCCATTCTATACAATCCCACTCAATTCTACTCCAATCATTATATTCTATTCCAATCTAGACAATTTCATTCCTTTACAGTTTATTTAATCCATTCTATTTCAATCCATTTAATTCCATTCTTATACAACTGCATTCCATTTCATTCTAATCTACTAAATTTCAATCTATTCAATTCAACTCCATTCCATTCTGTTATATTCAGTCTATTCAAATCCATTCAATTCCACTCCAGCTAATTCCAATCATGTAATTTCCATTCCATTCTGGAATTCCATTCTATTACATATTCTATTACATACATATAAACATCACAACTCAGATGTCTCTATAAGGATCCACTTACATCTGATAACAAACAACCACAAACTTATTTTCCTACAATAACTGTTTTTTATTAAATTTTAAACACTAAATAGACACAAAAACTACTATAACCTAGTACTTTACTAAACACTTGTACTTCTAAATATATATTTGTAATAACTGTGTTGGTCCATTAATATTCAATAAAAATAAAAAAAATTATATATATATATATATTTATAAACTGCATTTTTAAGAATATAAGCATTCATTCAGTCATGGTTTGAAATGTTTTGAAATTCATAAGCAGAAGTGTGACATCATATCCTGTTACACCAATGATTGGCTTAAGTATCTGCAATCATTCTTTTTGTCTTAAATCTAGTGTGACTGCAGCTTAAGGCTCTTGCACATGGAAGGTAAATGATTGCTGGGACCCTGCTGCCACCACAAGTGCTCCTATTTTCATCTTCCTGGTCACGGCCTCCGTGGATACAACTTTTTGTTACTGGGAGTCATGGCACACATTTATATATGTCTGCTTTACATGATCCCACAAAAGCTATAACTGGCTATAAAAGCTATAATCAGTTTAAACTTGTGCAAAACAGCTGCAAACGAATGACTCCTTCATTTAAAGCCTTACAAGAAGCTAAATACATGTATTTGCTGAACTGTTTTGAGTATTAACTCTTGAACAATCTTACAAAAAATACTGTGGTGTTACTGCCATTGTACGGTTTATGCTAATAACACCGTACTTGAATATAAACTGTGGTACTGAATGATTACAATACACAAATACTATGACATGTATGTGATCATTCAAGGTAATTCACAGAATTACCACGGTACAGGTAAGCTAGGTGATATAGCAAATATTTATGAATATTACAAATATACAAGTTAATAAGGTAAACCTGCTGAGTTCAATTGATTTCTGTAAATCAGTTTAGCTGTTCTTGTGGCTTAAGTAATTAAACAAAACGTAGCAAAAATGTTAAACACACAAATAAAAGTATTCTACATAATGGCATTTATAAAATTACTACATATTGTTACACTAGTGCTTTTTTGTTGTTTTTTCTTTAAATATTAACCCTTTCAACTTTTAATGCAAAAATAATGTCATACATAAAACACACAAATAAAAGTATTCTACATAATGGCATTTATAAAATTACTACATATTGTTACACTAGTGCTTTTTTGTTGTTTTTTCTTTAAATATTAACCCTTTCAACTTTTAATGCAAAAATAATGTCATACATATTAAATATAGTCAAGAGAGTATTTTTAGTTGAATCATCCAGTATGTCCAAAAGTACATTTAAAAATATATTTAAAAAGTTATTAATGTTAAGATGTTAAAAAAAATTAATAGTTTGTTGAAAACATGTTGTACTTTAAAATGTTAAAAACATGTTAGTACTTAAAATTGTAAAAAAAAAAAGCTAGTATTTCAAAGTCATAAAAAAACTTTAATACTTTGTCATTACTTCTAAATGTCGAAACCATGTCAGTACTTTTACATTTTAAATGTCGAAACCATGTCAGTACTTTTACATTATGTCGAAAACATGTCAGTACTTTTACATTTTAAATGTCGAAACCATGTCAGTACTTTTACATTATGTCGAAAACATGTCAGTACTTTTACATTTTAAATGTCGAAACCATGTCAGTACTTTTACATTATGTCGAAACCATGTCAGTACTTTTACATTTTAAATGTCGAAACCATGTCAGTACTTTTACATTATGTCGAAACCATGTCAGTACTTTTACATTATGTCGAAACCATGTCAGTACTTTTACATTTTAAATGTCGAAACCATGTCAGTACTTTTACATTTTAAATGTGAAAACATGTCAGTACTTTTACATTTTAAATGTCGAAAACATGTCAGTACTTTTACATTTTAAATGTCGAAACCATGTCAGTACTTTTACATTATGTCGAAAACATGTCAGTACTTTTACATTTTAAATGTCGAAACCATGTCAGTACTTTTACATTATGTCGAAACCATGTCAGTACTTTTACATTTTAAATGTCGAAACCATGTCAGTACTTTTACATTATGTCGAAACCATGTCAGTACTTTTACATTATGTCGAAACCATGTCAGTACTTTTACATTTTAAATGTCGAAACCATGTCAGTACTTTTACATTTTAAATGTGAAAACATGTCAGTACTTTTACATTTTAAATGTCGAAAACATGTCAGTACTTTGTTGAAAACATGTTAATATTAAAGAATTTGCATTAAGATGCACCACAAAAAACGATCTCACAAAGATGTAAATAAAACAGATTAGTGGAGTACATTTGACATTTTTCAGTCTTTCTACATTTATATTTGACATTTAATTCAATGTGTTACTTGCAGCATATTCATAATAATTTATGAATGTTACAAGCAATTTTCGAGTGAAATACTAAGGAAGAACTATGACAACTACATCATATCAATTATTTCATAATAAATGACTATACAGGAACAGTAGGGCACTATGACACGATAACTCTAGGATGACAAGTGCTGTAGAAAGCACTGTTTTGATGAAAGTAAGCAGCCTTCAGATGACACACACACAACTGCTGGAACTAAAAATAAATCCCACCATCAGACAGTAATGAATATCACTAACATATTCTTTACACGATCAGAATTGTTTTAAAATGAAGACATTCACTAAACGTTTCTTTAGAGAAAACTATTACCTTTCCTATTTTACCCAAAATAGGGTGTTTTGAGCATTACTGAGTATTACACTAGGGCTGTACAATTAATCAAATTTCTAATCATGATCACAATCATGGATAATCATGCGTGCATAACAATACCATTCTTATTTTAACTTCTTTATAATTTAAAGAAGAAACCAATCTGATGTATAGTTGACATTTGAGGCTTAATACCATAGATTAGTACAAAAAGTTTTTCAGTTAGTGTTTTCAGCTTGCAGTTGCCATTAAACAATGGTATAAACATCATTCAATGTTAATTGTGACAATCGAAATTAATAGTTGCAATTAAAATTTAATGGGAATAATTGACAATTTAGATTTTTGTCATAACTGTGCAGCCCTAGTACACATGTAATGTATTATTGACTGTTTAATTCATACTGGAAGCCAGGGGGCACTCTAGCGCAGAAACTCCACATGCATCGCAGAAGTAATAGACGTGATGACACTACAGGAAATCCCTAACATAGACAAAAGGTATCCTGTTTTCGCTGTAGTTAGATACATTTTAACTGATGAAACCTGAAGACAATAAACATGATTGCACAAAATATATGGTTAATCTGTGATCTTTAAGCAATCTTGGGTACTTTTTAAGCATACAGAATATTTTTAACGCAATGCTAATTGACATAGCCTTTATCACTGTGTATAATACAAATAGAAGTTATTTCAAACAATCGACTTTGCTATTTAGTTAATTTGGATAAAAAGAATCTCAATAAATATCTTTGTTGGACAGCAGGTTTGTAAACAGGCTCATACACATGCAGAACTGTACTACTGTAGCACATTTATTCTGCACCTTCGCACACTGAACTGAGTCAACGACTAGGTTTTATCAATATTATCGTGGAAAGACTAAATATTATCGTGTAGAATTTTACCAGTATGTCAAAAATGATAAGATATCGCCCATCCCTAATTTATAGTCCAATTATCTATACAATATATACAAAGAATGGAGGCACACTGCCTAAACGTCCATAATTAATAACATGAGAGACTTACCAATATACTCTCCACTTTTGATTGTACAGATTTGCTGTAAAACAAGAAAAAACTATTATTAGAGCAGTTGTGCTTCAAGTATGAATACAGTGGGGGAAGACATGCTGTTAGGTTCCTGATAACAGGCAGGGCATTTCTTGGAGGTGGTTACGCTTGTTTAAGATAAAAGAATTTGTAGAAAAGCACCGGCTTAATGACATTCTTAATGACGGTGTCAAAGGTCGAGTCACTAACACTTTTGTTGTTTTTGGAGAAATTAAGCTTTTATGGACATTAAGTGCATCTAAAATCATTTTCATGTCTGATTTTTATAGGAAATAAGGTGTAAGTGGACTTCAGATGTCAAACATTCATGCAGACAATTAGACTTCATCCCTGTGCAACTGAAATCATACCATTCAAGCAATGAAATCATGCATCCATTGCACCTCAAATCAGACATCTGAATGTCATGAAATTAGAATCAGACTTCGACAGTCACATCATGTACTGAGATCAGATATTTCTTGCATTTGAAAAAAAAAAGATAAGTCACGCAATGACAGCAGAAATCCATGCAATAAAATCAGACATCATATAATCAAAGCAATTAGAAATCAGACATAATCATATGCACTCAAATTAGATATGAATTGTCAATGCATGGCATATCTGATTTAAAATGCAAACAATGCATGCATGTCTGATTACATTTATTGCAATGATTCTATTGCTTGGATATTATGCCTGATTTTATTGCACAGGGACGTTGTCTGATTTTGTCTCATTGGTTTTCTGATGTCATTGCATGAAATGTCTGATTTCATTGCATTTGGATGTATGATTTTAATTCAGGGAGATGATGTCTTATTTTATCTAATTGATTTGCAGATGTCATTGCATGACATGTCAGATTTTAAATGCATTTTGTTCAATAATTACATCAGAAAATCCATGAGTTCAAATCAGACATCACTCCCATGCCAATGAATTTACACATACATTGCAACTGAAATCAGACATTCAAATGAATTGAAATCATACATTACATGCATGCCATGGAATGAAATCAGACATCCTTTGCAAATACATCCTGTGCACACACACACACACACAAAAAATCCATGCTAGAAAATCAGGCATCGTATTGCAGAAATTAAATTATAAATCATACATAACGTAAACAAAGAAAAAAAGAAAAATCCACACACGACCCATGCACTATAATACAGGCCTGATGTCCATTTGACACCAGACCTCCTATGTAAACGATCAAACAAGGCATGCAATGAAATCATTTTTAGAAAAAATAATAATAATACTTGAAATCAGAATGAAAAGATTATTTGAAATCAGACACCCATTGGGTGACATTAGAAAATCCATGCAATAAAATCCAACAGTCTAATGCAATTATAAACTAGACATAATCACATGCACTGAAACCAGATATGCCATGCTAAGAAATCATACAATCACTGGAATGAAATCAGACATCCCCATGCACTGAAAACATATATTATTTCTAAATCAAACATCCAATGCAATAACAGAAAATCCATGTAATAAATTGATGCATCCAAATGCAATGGAAACAGGAACGGACTTTGAACTGTCGCATCCAATGACATCACGTATCAGATGCATTTGAAATCAGATGTACCATGCAACGAAATCAGACATGCTAACGCAATCATAAAACAGCCATAACCACATGCACTGAAGCCAGATAATATGCCATGCAAAAAAACACAACACACAACAACCCATGCACTGAATACAGGCCTGCTATCATCTGACATCCTAATGTAAACAATCAAACAGCGCATGCAATGGAATCAGACCCATCCCGATCCGAGCGCAAGCCGTCATATGCACGCCAGGTGCTCGTCTCTCTCTCTCATGTTTGTGTGAATGGTGTGGATTTAGGACGGGGTGGGCAGGTTTGACTGCAGTGCCGTCGCCTCGGGCTCTGCAGCGACGCTCCGGGAGCACCGGGCTGTTGTTGTTGATCATCAGCCATCACGGTGAGATTCATGCATGGGAGGAGGAGGATGAGGAAGAGGAAGAGGAGGACAGCTTCAGCATGTAGGCCTCATCTGAGCGCATAACGCCCGGAGCCGAGTTCAGACGAGCCTTTCACCGGGAGTACGGACCGAGCAGCACGGGCCCGGGCTCGGGGTCCGACGCATAAACGGAGGCGGGCGAGAAACGCAGCGGAAAAACACGGAGATTCTCGGTGCGGCGGACAGAAACAGCACAGCAGCCGCTACGGACCGAGCTGCAGGCGGAGACTGCGCATGCGCACGCGCACGGGAGCGCGCTCGAGGCTGAACCCTGGCTACACTTGAGAGAAAACACCGTGTTTGATTAGAATCGAACAAAACTGAATCAGAAACAGTTAACAGTGTTTTTTTTTTTTTTTTTTTACTATTATTATATTATTACTAGCCAATATTTTCTTGGGTTTAGATATTCCTCAGTGTAAATAAAAATGTATTTTCTTTGAAGTCATATTTTCACGTATTTATTTACATCAATTCACTCAAGTTTGAGACTTCGGTGGCCTACTGCATGTAAACAAAAAATGTGTTAATACTTTATGGTATCAGTAAAAAATAAATAATAAAAGCTGAAATCACCTAAACTGTGGGAACATTTGGGAGGAACACGGTTTAAAAAAAATTCATTAAAATCTAAAAATGTCCAAAGGTTACTGCTGGGATTTGGGTTTGAGGTAGTAATTATCATTAACCTAATTTAAAATAAGTGCTAAGAAAACAGTACCAGAGTGTATCATGGTATTCTTACAGTATCTACTGACATCACACAGAGGACTGTAGAAACACGTGTATTCTATTGTATAGAAATAGAGCCATTTCTGGAAGGAATGAGAATGTGAGGGACAGAAGTGGAGTTTTGGAAGTTGTGGAAATTACACAGAAAATATACAGAAATAGCATCAATATGGAGCATAACCTGATTAATTACTCGCTGATATGAGATTTTAACATGCCGTTGAAGCTTTAAATCTCCAAATTGAGAATGAATTTCAGCATAATAATTCTACACTGCCCTCTGCTGGTGACACAGAATAGAAACACACAGCACTGACCTCTAGCGTTAATAACTCTACACTGCCATCTGCTGGTGACACACGGTAATAAAACACAACGGTCGGTCTCTACTGCCCTCTGCTGGTTAGACACAATACAACAACACAAAAACATCTCTACACTGCCCCCTGCTGGCAGTAAAATGTTCTCTTATTTTATATTTATGCTTATACAGTATTTTTACCAATTTTATATTCAAAACAAGACACACACACACACACACACACACACATATATATATATATATATATATATATATATATATATATATATATGTACAGCAATAAATCTGAAGGATTTCCTCTTTATATGGTCTTCAAACCATGAAAGTAGTTTTAAATGCCAAAATATTTAGTGTTTTCTGTGAATGTCCCACAAAATATCTCAGAATCTCTTCTCAAGTCTTGTTTATTAAAGTTATAATTTGAATGAATGTGATTTTTAAGACCTGCATATATAAATGGTGTTTTATAATTTGAATGTGCACCCCATCCTTAAGCATCCCGGCATAGTGTTTCTTAAAGAAGATAGAAGTATTTCAGATTTAGGCTGTTTATGATCTGTCTGTGTTTGATGTGAATTTTGGTCTGATGAAGGAGAGACGGGGTTCATCACACACACACATACACACACACACACACACACACACACACACACACACACACACATACACACACTAGAGATTAGCATGGCATTCAGAACAGCATATTATCACATATACCATGTATACAGAGCACAGTATTGTACTCTTTTTATATTAAAAGTATTGAAAATACAGATATGTTTGAAATAAAGCATTTAAAAAGCTAATAAAAAAAAAAAAAAAGTATTTGGCAAAGCAATATTTCTATTTTAATTTAGTTTAAATGTAAGTACTGAAATAGTTAGAACTAAATAAACAAACACTTATAAAAACTTTAGACATATAACACAACAAAATTAACTAAAGTTAAAGTGAAAACAGAAGATTTAAAACCCTATATTTGAATATATATAACTAAACCTAAAAATATTAATTGAATAAAAAAAAACTGAAATCAGTAAATTCAACAAGAAAAAAATTAAACATTTAAATGAAACCTAAACTTATTCAATTGAAAAATCTAATTGGCTTATACATTACTAAAACTGAAAATAAATTAAAGCTATATATATATATATATATATATATATATATATATATATATATATATATATATATATATATAAATAAAAAAACTATTTTAAAAAATAATTAAAAACCCACAACAAACTCAGTAAAACTAGTGAAAACAGAAATGATCATTATTCAAAATATTACCAAAAATATTTCAATATTAAATCTATAATAGTATATTACAGTGTTAATCTAAAATTAAATAAACTGCTTTCAATTGAGAAAAAAAAACATCAACTGACATTAAACAGAAATATTAGTTTAAAAACTTTGAAAATGACGAAATGTTGCCTTGCCAACTACTGACAATAACATGCTGAGATAAAAATAAAGCAAAACAGAAAAGAAAAATCTAAAATTAGAGTGAAAAGTGAAAAGCAAAGCGAATCCAGCACTTTACTGAACACTGACTGACAGACGAGACATTTGTTTGACAAAACTGCATCCTCCAGAGATTGAGCTCCTGATCCAGACACAAGAAGCAGACGCAGTCTTCAGCTGGAGCTCAGCCAGTCCGTTAGCGCTCACATATTAACAATCCAAACACAGGAGAAAGAGACGTTAGAAAGAATAACACTCAGCGGGGGCTCATCAGCGGAGAGAGGGCTGAAGCACCCCATTGTTCTCCTAAATGGGTCTGTGTCTGTAATGGGCCAGTTAGGGCCCTCAGTAGCTGCCGTCTGTCCAGGGCAGTAAAGGGACTTCAGATGAAGACCGTCTTCAGTCATAAAGACAGTCCAGACTGACTTCTCATCTCAGGGGCTCCAGACCTTCACATTCACTGTCTGGAAACACTTCTGCTCTTCTGAGCATGTAAATGAAGTTCTGTGAGCCGGGTTTGATCCAATCACTCGTGTACACCTCTCGTGCATGATGCATTTAGGGACAAATCTGGATAAATATACAACATTTCAATCATCTTTAACTATGCACTATTCTAGTATTGTAAAGGGAGTTTTAAAAATGCATGCATGGTCAGAAAAACCCTGTTTCAAATCGTGCCATGTCATTTTATTTTTTATTTCAATTACGCGAGTCTAGAATTAGACATTTGTGGGACTGGAAAAGTCATAAAAATTTATAAAATGTTTAGAAGTCAGAGAAAGATAGTTATTTCTAGTCATTCTTGCCTCTTAAATATTGAAATTGTTTAAAAAAAGGTATTAAATGGATCAAAAATAAAGTTAAATAAAACTATTATTTGTAATGAATGATCGGTCAAAAATGCAAGAGCGCTGATATCATGAGACCAAAAAAAAACTAAAACACACTAATAAAAATTAGTAAAATATTTAAAGTAAAGGAAATATAGTGAATTTGATTTTTCCCTAGTTAATCTCTAGTCTAATATAGTCAAGTTATTCACGTTTTTTTTCTTCATTCATTAAAATGATATTTTGAAATGAATAATTGGTCAAAAAGAGCAGGAACTATGACTTTATTGTGCAGATGTCTTCTTTTACAATTTCAACTATGAATAAAAAATCCTGGAGACTGTAGAAATAATAAAAACTACTGAAATAGACACAGAAATAAAGTGAAACTTATTTTCTCTTATCAGAAACACTGAAACGGCTAAAATAAAAAGTTTAAATATTTATTTAAATGTAATTTCGAAATGGATATTTGACCAAAAAGTGCTAGAAGGAGAAATGCATAGTGCACGTATAAAGCTATAACACTCGATTCATTTAAAAATTAATTTCCACAACCAATAAAACACATTCAGAGAGTCTGAAACTGCCATTTCTGAGGCAGGACAAGTAATAAAGATTTACCCAAACCAGAAATATTGTTATTTCTATTTCTAATTCTGATGTTGAAATGATTAAAAGTGTATTCTATTTACCAAACCATGATATTACAGCGCGTGCACATTGGGATTGATGCCACAAGCATGCACTTTATTACACTTGAAGGAATGCATGTTAGAAAAAGCCTCCAAATACAGAAGCGGCCCGAGCCACAGACTGAGAGTCAGACTGCAGAAGTCAAGGGCTGTAAATGCAAATGTCCGAGCACTAATGTGAGATAATCCAGTGAAGTGAAGAGCGTCTGAGACATTAGAGGGACATCTGCAGCACGAGCGGGAGGATTTGAATATGAAAGCCTCCTGTCGAGTCAGATCAAAGGTGCACCGCAGCACAGGTCGACTGCAGACTCTCTCGCTCTCAGTGACCTGTCAGAGACGCCTGTCTCCACACAGACCAGACGTTCAGCTCACTGCAACACAAATCATCCGTGCATGTGGACGCTATGATGCATTTACACTGTTTGAGCTGCACATCACAGGAAAATACATCTCTGCATCAGACGTCAGTGGAACCACGTCATTATCAAACACTGACACTGTTAGAATAGTGATGCATTAAAACCTTTAAAAAACTGCACTTGAAAATACTGATAACTGAAGCCAAATGACAGACAGATATAAACAAGTATTTTAGTTTAGCATAGATGTTAATTAAGAGTGCAAGTGCGGTTTTATATGGTGTTGCATTATTATGAAATGATTTGAGTATGTTTATGTACTTCAGAGTATATCACAAAATTTTTTTTTTGAATTGACTTGTTGTATTCAGCCTGTATCTTGATTGAAAAAATTCACAATTATTATTGCACAATTAATTAAAAAAAATTATATATATATATATATATATATATATATATATATATATATATATATAATAAATCACACTTTAAATGCTATTATAATTATTTATTCAGTTCAGTTTTTTCACATGAAATGATCTGAAAGTATAAACAAATCATGTACTATAAACAAGATTGTGTTTGCACACTTTAGTTTTGATTAAATTATGTGCAAGTGCAACATCTGAAGTTTTAACTGATATTATCATTATTAATCATTCAGTTTTGTCATCAGAAATAATCTGAATGTATAAATCATGCACTAAAATGTGACATAATACAGGAAGACAAGAAACATATTAACTGCCATTATTATTATTATTTATTGGTCAGTTTAATCATTTCAACATATAAATGAATAGTGTACTGAAAACATTTCTTAAAAAGTATGTTTGCACAAATATTTTGTTTTTATTTAACATTTAGTTTTAGCATCTAAAGTTCTCTGAATGTATAAATATTTGTGCCAAAAACATGTCACAAAAACAGTCTGCACAAATATTTTAGAGAGGGTTTTGCAGAAGATTTCAACCAACATATTGACTAATATTGTTATTTATAATTCAGTTTTATAACAAATGACCAAAAAATATGATGCACTATAAATGTTTTAAAATGTATACATATTTTAGGCAGTGGTTTTGACTAAACTGCAGAAGATTTTATGATATTATGTTCAGTTTTATCATCTAAATGTTTAAATTAATCATGCACCAAAAATGACACAAAAACCATGTTTGCACAAATAGTTAAAAGGTGTTTTTGATGAAATTTCAGCAGATTTCTACAAACATCTTGACTGATATTACAATTTACTGTTCAGTTTTATCATCTATTATTATATAAGCATGTAAAATAACCATGCACTAAAAAAATGTGTTTGTGTTTGCACAAAAACTTCAAAGGGTGTTTTTGACAAAACTGCATGCAGTTGCAACAGATCTCAACCAACATCTTGACAGTAAATTACAGTTTACTGTTCAGTTTTATCATCTAAAAATATCTGAATGTTTAAATGAATCATGCACCAAAAATGTCACACAAACAATGTTTGCACAAATACTCCAGAGAGTGATTTTGATGAAGTTGCAGCAGACTTCAGCCCACATCTTGACTGCTGTTCACTGTTCAGTTTGATCATGTGAAGTGATCTGGATGCATAAAGACAGCTAGAAGTGTCCTGTGAAATGAAGTCGGGTGGGTTTGTGGCCGTCAGCAGCTTAAGTGTGTAGATCTCTTTGATAGTTTATTTAATGTCCCCCCTCGCTCCCCCCGTCTGGGCCCGTTATCTCCCGCTCGTCACTGTCTGCGTCCCACTAATGTGTCGTTGATAACATCTGTCCGCCTGTATATAAACCCTGAGCCGGCTCAGCTCCTGCATCTCTCAGCTCCTCACCTCAGTCAGGATCATGCATCTGTCTCACCTGCTGCTCCTGGCCGCTCTGCTGACCCCCGCCGGGGCCTTCGACCTGGGCCAGACCACACGCTGCGTCCCCGTCCCGCCGCAGATGAGCGTCTGCCAGGACGTGCCGTACTCAGAGATGCGTCTGCCGAACCTGCTGGGCCACAGCAGTCTGGAGGAAGCGGTTCCTCGCTCGGACGACTGGAGGACGCTGCTCCACACCGGCTGTCACCCACAGGCCCGGGCCTTCGTCTGCTCGCTCGTCGCTCCCGTCTGCCTCGACAGGTACGTGCACTAACAATGCAGCAGAGTCAGATTGTGCGGAGGACTCTCTCTGAGCTCAGGTGTGTGTGCGTCCGCAGGTTCATCCAGCCGTGTCGGAGCGTGTGCATCGCTGTGAGGGAGAGCTGTGCTCCTGTGTTGGCCTGTCATGGACACGCCTGGCCCGAAGCCCTGGACTGTGACCGGTTCCCCGCGCAGGACGACACGTGTCTGACACCCCTGCCCAAACACATCAGCGCCTTCTCCAAAGGTGAGGCCCTCTGACATTCATTACATCAAAATACTTTTTTTTTTTTGTCATTTGTTGCATGCATAGCTAAGGTCTTCATCTGTTCAACTCCAATGGGGATTTTCTCAATATTTCGATAGTTGTATTCCAGTCAAACTCAATGTATTCAGCTTCCAGTCGTTCATAAATCCCGTGAATGCGTTGATTTAACGGTGCATGTTCTCGTGTGCACAGATTTCCCTCAGCCCGTGTGTCAGAGCTGTCCGTCTGTGGAGGAAGCCCCGTCTCTCAAAACCGTGCTGGACGCGCTCTGCCTCACCGACTTCGGTACGCGATTATTATTGTCTGTGCACATTATTTTCCAAATGGGGTTTAGTGACTTCTGGGACACGTTTGCTCACCGTGTTTTCTCTCTGTAGCCATCAAAGCCAAGATCTCGCGACGCCGCCTGCCTTCCGCAGACCCGGAGCTGACGGTGGAAGGCCCGGTGGAGCTGATCCGGCGCGGTCCGCTGCTCCCGTACGACACCGTGAGCCTCATCCAGCGCTGGCTGCTCATCAACCTCCGCTGCGCGCTCCCGCTGGTGCGCCCCGGCCGCGCGCAGCTCTACCTGATCACGGGCACGATGCGCGCCTCCGGCTCCATCCAGCTGTCCAGTCTGTTCCCGTGGCTGAAGAAGGACCTGCACATCACCGCGGGCGCGCGCAAATGGAAACACCACAAGTGCTGAGATGATTACGACACAGTGACACACACACAGCTCTTGAGATGCACTCCGACTGTTGTACATAGAGATTACAGAATTGTAAAGAATATTATTTTCTATTCAGATGTACTTTGTAAAAGATGCAAGTGTATTTATGTCTGTTTTTCGTAGTTTTTTGTTGTGTGCTGTAAATAATAAATGTTTCTACTATATTATTGTGTTTATGCATTCATATTTGGTAGGTTAGCTTTTTTTTCTTATAAATAATTAAATAAATAATGCTTTTTCACCAAGGTTGCAAATACATTAAAAGCTGTGAAATATTATTCTTTCAAATAGCTGTTTTCTGTGTAAAACGGAAAACCATACAGACTATAATAAACACATACATCATTTGCAATTTTCATTTATTTTTGGAATAAAAAGTAAGATGTTTCATCAGTTAACATCTCGGAGTTTTCAAGGCTCTTATTTTGTAATTAAACCACATCTGCATCACTGATGTTAATATCTGGAAGATTGTGAGTTTTACTCTGTTAAAGTGTCATTTATTTCTGTGATGCACAGCTGCATTTTCAGCATCATTACTCTAAAAATATTAAATAAATTATAATTTAAAAAAATATTTTCTACAAATGAAAATGATATAGAAACCATTAGACTATTTAGAAAATATAAAATAAAAATGTTTAATTTTAAAGTTTTCCACATAAATATAACAGATGACAACAGACGCCTTGAAAAAATATTTTATAATATACAATAAATAATATACAATATATATTAGTAAGTTATATATACAGTACATGTGTGTGTGTGTGTGTGTGTGTGTATAGTGTATTGTGATGATACTCAAACAAACTCTTCAATAATATTTGATTCATTTAAGTGAATCTGTTCATTTGGACAGTTCATTTAAAAAAAAAACTGGTTAAAAAATTATTTTTTTAATCAGATGTGATTGACTGCTATTAGGAATATGACTGAAGTAAGTCACATTTGAACCAGTATAAATTGAATTTAACTAAAGAAGCAGATTTCATGATTGAACTGTTGTCAGAATTCATTGCAGAACTTGGAGTTGAACGTCTTTACAGTTTCACGTGTTTATGATCGGTTTATTGGAGAAAACGGCATCCAAAGCGTGAATCAAACCGGCCTGATTGACTTCCTCTTGTTCCAGTCGCTCAGATGCGTTATGGGCCCCGGGTGTCTCTTTGATTCAGAGCCTGGGTCTCCATTCAGTGTGTGAAGAGCCCAGAGGACAGATCCATTTAGGGACGACCTCGGCCTGAAAGAGGAGAGAGACCTTTCACAGCTGCTCTCTCAACCACAGGCTCTTTACACTCTCTCGCTCTTGACAAAGATCACATCAACTAATGTTTGAGTGACTCCACTTCATCAAGGACTAATTCTGCCTGTTTGGGAAAACCACGCAGACTATAACACACACACACACACACACGTACATCATTTGCAATTATCATGTATTTTAGTAAGATGTTTCATCAGTAAACATGTCTGAGTTTTCAAGGCTCTTATTTTGTAATTGAATGCATTAAATTCTCCCGATGTTAAACACATCTGCATCACTGGTCTAGTGTGAGGGATTTGACCGGTCCGTCACACTGTTATAACCGCATTGATGTGTGTTGTTCGTCTGATTAGTCACAAGATCATTTCTTGATCTATAACCCGAGTGTTAACACACATTACATATTCATCGTCCGCCGGCCTGCATGCTACCAGCGAGGCCAATGAAACTGCAAATTTGATTACATGTGCCCTTTGGCTCTGTGTCGAGGGGACAAAGAGAGCGGCTGTCTGCGGCGATTAGCATGCCCAGCATGAGGTGATGTTTTCCCCAAAAGACGGGCCCGGGTCCCCCCTGCGCTGGGACATGCCTGTTTACATCCAGCAGGTCTGACACACACCGAGCACAGACACATCTCCAGCACATCTGACCCAGAACACATATGCCAAAAAAACAAGTCTAATCTTTGGTGAGACTGTGAAACTCTGCAAACGCTTTAAAACCTTTTTCAGATTTTTTTGCAAACATTTTTTATGAGATATACATATTTTAATATTTGTAGATATAGAGTCTATTTTGGCTTGTGACAAAAGTAAAGTAATGCTCACAGCTTTTTCCCTGTCATGTTGAACAAAAGCAGATTTTGGTTTTATGACACTTCTGCTTTGCAACAGAAAACTAATTTTTAAGTGAATTGTAAATTTAAATTTAATTTAATTTTTAATTTGGAAGACATATTTAAATATCCTTTTATCCTAAAATAATAATCATTTATGTAAGAGCATTACATTTACAGTTGAAATATAAAACATCACTATTTTTGACGTCATGGTAAAGCTAATTAATGTTTATTTTTGAAGAAAATAATCTTAGTGATGCTAAATCTTAATCTCTTCATGTTTTACCCTGTTTTGCATTTTAAAAGGCCTTGTTTTTTTGGTAATTCTCAATACTCGTTAGATCATGCTTTAATACATAACATTTGTAAAAAAAAAAAAAAAAAAAAAAAAAATCTTTAAATTAAAGACATTTTAAATACAACTTAAATACCATGCATCACTATTTTTTCACATTATGGTAAAGAGATTTTCTTTTTTCAATTAAATAATTAGAGTAACATTCTTTATTTTTTATAAAATAATCCTAAGTGTGCTCAAATTTTATTTTATCTTTTAATTTTTTACATTGTTTAATCATTACATTGTTTCATTAAACTTTATCACCATTTGCTAAGTATTCATGCCTTCTTTTTACATTTTTGATGATTTTGTTTATATTTCCCAAAGAAAAGGCTGTTCAAATGGGATCTTAATAATAATAATACACACATGATCTTCAGAAATCAGTCTAATATGATGATTTATTATTAGAATTATTAATAGTTGTGATGCCAAATATTATTTTGGAATCTGCGATACTTTTTTTTTTTTTAAGAACAGCGTTTATTCAAAATATAAATCTCTTCTAAAAATATTAATCTTTGATTTCACTTATCAATTTAATAGATCCTAAAAGAGTAATAAACTTTTGAACTCTAGTGTTTATTGTTAGAAAAGACTTCTATTTAATAATAAACAAATGCTCTTCTTTTTAACATTTCATTCATCAAAGAATCCTGAAAGCAGTGGTGGACGAAGTACACAAATCAAGTACTTGAGTAAAAGTACAGATACATATAATAAAATATTACTCCAGTAAGCGTAAAATACTCCTTTTTCAATTTTACTCAAGTGAAAGTACAAAAGTACTCGATTTTTTGTGTACTTAAGTAAAAAAGTACTGAAAGATGTTTGCAATTTTATATAGGCTACTGAATTTAATTTTATATTAGCACATATTTTTTATAATCCTACTGCTCAAAATACCTGGGATTTTTTTCCAAAATAACCACTATTATGGAGTCAAGATATATATTTGTTGTTGATATGGACTACGCTGATGAGAGAGATGTTAACTGTGAAGCTTACACTGTGATGTACCTGAGAGAAAGCAGAGATGACCATCTGATCTTCACCAGTAAGAACAAAGTATTTTAAAGTTAGTTGTTTTACAGAACATCACAGTTATATATGACAGTTATATATTAACTAAAAAATTATCAAAATAAAATAAAATAAAATAATGGTTTCTATTTTAATATCCTTTAAAATATAATTTATTTCTGTGTTTGTGCAGCTGTATTTTCAGCATCATTCCTCCAGTCTTCGGTGTTACATGATCTTTAGAAATCATGAAATTATGATGATTTATTAATTCAATTATTAATAGTTGTGCTACCAAATATTATTTTGGAATCTGCGATAATGTTTTCAGGATTCTTCGATGTATATTTTTTATATCAATATTAATAATATTATATTATTATATTATAAACAATATTAATCTTTGATATCACTTCTTATCAACGTAACATCCTGAATAAAAGATTCTAAGATCTAATAAAGAATACAATTTATTATAAAAAAAAAAGAAAGGATGAAAATTTACTGAGCCCAAACTATTGAACTGTAGTGAATATTGTTAGAAAATATTTATATTTTAAATAAAAGCTCTTCTTTTTAACTTTTTATTCATCAAAGAATCCTGAAAAAAGTATCACAGATTACAAAATAATATTTATCAGCAAAACTGTTGATAATTCTAATAATAAATCATCATATTATTCTGATTTCTGAAGATCATGTGACACTGAAGACTGGAGGAATGATGCTGAAAATACAGCTGCACATCACATGAATAAATTACACTTTCATGTATATTAAAATAGAAAAATATTAATAATATCTTACAATATTACATGTTTTCCAGTATTTTTGTGAGCATATCTGCAACTGCAGTTTTTAAGGAGTTTGGAAATTTCCCAGAAAGAAGTGAAGTGTTCACCACTTCTAAGAGATCTGCTTCTGAGCAGTTAAGCACACTGTTGAAAAAAGATGTGGGAAGTGTGTCAAGATAGCAGGTTGATGATTTTAGGTGCTGCCCTGTGTCTTCCAGAATGTTGCTATCAATTGCTTCAAAAATAGACAGTATCTTTTTGATATTGTGGCTGAATCTGTCTGACCTCTGCATTACTTGAGGATGTGCTAATCGCCTTCCTGATATTGATGATCTTTTCAGAAAAGAAGGATGCAAACTCATTGCATTTGCTGTCTGAGAGCATTTCACTGGGAATCTGACTTCAGTCTATGTCTCCTAACTTTGAACGCTCCTCTGGTTTCAGTTGTGTTTTTGTTTATTTTGGTGACGTATAAATAAAATCTTCCCATCTGCCTGCACTTGAGTCTTCGCCTCTTGCGATCCGTGACACTACGTCCTTAATAACAATGGATGAAAAGTTTAGAGCCCTACTGATGATTAAGTCTAGAGTGTGTCCACCTTTGTGTGTGGGTCCATGTCCATGCTGAATCGACAGGTAAAAAAAAAGCCTCAAGTCCAAATATTCATTTATCACCAATTAACTGTTTGACAAACACTTCCTGCTTCGATGTCCTGATCTGAATTAAAAAAAAATCTCAAACATGCTCCGAGGCGCCGATCTGAATCAACCGAGTCGCGAACATGCGCCGAAGTGCCGATCTGAATCAACCGAGTCGCGAAAAGGCTCCGAAGTGCCGATCTGAAAACTTCAACCAAAGAATGTAAAAAATAACTCTATTTCTCTAATAACTCTACAATTCTATGAAAGACCTAGATCACGTATCTAAAAATAAATCGCTATAGTAAAAGAGAAATAATGAGAGGAGTGAAATTTCCTACCGTTGTGCTGTGTTTGGTCCTCAGGCGCGTCTTCACCTCGCTCACACGCGCGTTTACAACGCTAAATTAATCATCTTTGCTAATTATTATACATTTACTTCATTGTCAGCATCAGGTGCTTCATTTATTATTGTTCAATGAACTGTTTGAAACAAAAAAGGTTGTATTTCAGTAATAATTCAAAATTATCAAAATAAAATAAAATAAAATAATGGTTTCTATTTTAATATCCTTTAAAATATAATTTATTTCTGTGTTTGTGCAGCTGTATTTTCAGCATCATTCCTCCAGTCTTCAGCGTTACATGATCTTTAGAAATCATGAAATTATGATGATTTATTAATACAATTATTAATAGTTGTGCTACCAAATATTATTTTGGAATCTGCGATAATGTTTTCAGGATTCTTCGATGTATATTTTTTTTAAAGAACAGCGTTTATTCAAAAATCTCTTCTAACAATATTAATCTTTGATATCACTTCTTATCAACGTAACACATCCTGAATAAAAGATTCTAAGATCTAATAAAGAACGCAATTTCTTATATAAAAAAAGAAAGGATAAAAATTTACTGAGCCCAAACTATTGAACTGTAGTGAATATTGTTAGAAAATATTTATATTTTAAATAAAAGCTCTTCTTTTTAACTTTTTATTCATCAAAGAATCCAGAAAAAATATCACAGATTACAAAATAATATTTATCAGCAAAACTGTTGATAATTCTAATAATAAATCATCATATTATTCTGATTTCTGAAGATCATGTGACACTGAAGACTGGAGGAATGATGCTGAAAATACAGCTGCACATCACATGAATAAATTACACTTTCATGTATATTAAAATAGAAAAATATTAATAATATCTTACAATATTACATGTTTTCCAGTATTTTTGTGACCATATTTGCAACTGCAGTTTTTAAGGAGTTTGGAAATGTCCCAGAAAGAAGTGAAATGTTCACCACTTCTAAGAGATCTGCTTCTAAGCAGTTAAGCACACTGTTGAAAAAAGATATGGGAAGTGTGTCAAGATAGCAGGTTGATGATTTAAGGTGCTGCACTGTGTCTTCCAGAATGTTGCTATCAATTGCTTCAAAAATAGACAGTATCTTTTTTATATTGTGGCACAATCTGTCTGACCTCTGCATTACTTGAGGATGTATGGGAGGCCATTTCAGCATAAAAACGTCCCAGCGTTACTCGTCGTAATTATATTTTTACTAGTAACAATTCAATTAAAGAGCTCTATAATTTAATTTCTACTAGTAACAATTACAATTATAGAGCTCTACAATTCATTTATTACTAGTCATATGTCTCCATTGACTTCCATTCATTTTTAATTATAGAGCTCTGCAATTCAATTGTTACTAGTAACAATTCTGATTATAGAGCTCTCTAATTGAATTCTTACTAGTAACAATTACAATTATAGAGCTCTCTAATTGAATTCTTACTAGTAACAATTGAATTACAGAGCTCTTCAATTGATTTATTACTAGTAAAAATACACATTAAAGATATGTGTAATTGCAGAGCTCTATAATTGAATTACAGAGCTCTCTAATTCAATTGTTACTAGTAACAATTCAATTAGAGAGCTCTGTAATTCATTTATAGAGCTCTATAATCAAATTATTACTAGTAAGAATTCAATTGCAGAGCTCTCTAATTGCAATTCTTACTAGTAATAATTAAATTATAGAGCTCTCTAATTGAATTGTTACTAGTAAGAATTAAGTTACAGAGCTCCATAATTCAGTTCTTACTAGTAACAATTAGAATTAGAGAGCTCTGTAATTGCAATATTACTAGTTCAAATTGAATTACAGAGCTCTACAATAGCAATTCTTACTAGTAACAATTGCATTACAGAGCTCTCTAATCGTTGACATATCATTATGCTAATCGTGCCTTATGCATATTCAGCTGGGGTATATAAACAGGCAGGCGGGAAACTTTGGCGCCCCCAGCTGACATGGACGAAGTACACGGTGGAGAGGCAGGGCTGAGCAGTCTGCAATATCTGCGATTTGTAGCAAAAACATTAAATTCAAACACAATACCATTTTAAAACCCCCAGGACATCTCCTAACAAAATAAAAATAGAAAATGCAGATAACACATTCATAAAAGAAATTATAGACATATTAGTGCTCTTAGTGCAAGTTGTCTAAAAACAATCTGGTGCTTCCTACACTACAAAATTTACTTTCACTTTTGCAAATTTACTTTAACAATGTGAACTTAATTTAGTCTAGTTCATTCAACAAAAAAGTGTGTATTGTCAGCTTAAAAATGATTTGTTCAGCCAACATAACTGTTGCATAAAAGTAACAGATTAATAAAACCAATACAGACTTGAATCTCATTGGCTGAGGATTTTGCAGTGTATTATGGTTAATTGTTGTTCTGTCACCCTCTTGCAGAAGTGTAGCACCATTAGATAGGTACCTGAGTAATAACGGATCATGGCTGAGTTAATGAACTTGTTCTAATATTATTTGGAACAAAGCACATTATGTGGTTGGAAATGTTACATTGCATTTCAAACTTGTAAATGTGGTCTGTGTGATGAATATTACTTAATAGGCGGATGTTAGTGTTGACTTGTATTGAGCGACTGCTTCGATGTTATAGTCGTACGAAATCCCTGCTTTGATGTTATAGTCTTACAAAATCCTTATTGAAGGTGGGCGGTGTTTCTGAAGTGGAATCATTAATTTGTCTTTGTCATCATTAATCACAATTTTCATGTACAATGAACTGAATTGTTGTTTGTTGATTCTACTAAGGTTTGTTAATTTAAGTTTACTTTAACATCTTTTGTAAAATCAACTAAATTATTGTTTGTTGAGATTAGTTAAACAAATTGTGTGGAACCTGTTGACATAATATTTTTAATTAAACCCAACATTTCATTTTTCTGAGTGAATGTGGGACACTGAAAGGTCTATGATAAAAGTCCAAAATCTATGATAATGATGATAGTAATAGTAATGATAATAATAATAATGATATTGATAATAATAATGATCATAATAGTAAAAGTTCTGAAAAGGCCAAAGTCTATGATAATGATGATAGTAATAATAATGATAATGAAAATCGTCTAGTTATTCTCTTGGTTATGGATGGACTGATTGATAATTGAACATCATCAGACAAATAATACAATATGATAGTTTTTATGCATTTACAGTGGGGATCGAAAGTTTGGGCACCCCTTGCAGAATTTGTGAAAATATGAGTAATTTTCAAAAAATAAGAGAGATCATACTAAATGCATGTTATTTTTTATTTAGTACTGTCCTGAGTAAGATATTGTACATAAAAGATATTAACATTTAGTCCACAAGACAAAAGAATTCCTGAAATTATTAAAATAACCCCACTCAAAAGTTTGGGAACCCTTCGTTCTTAATACTGTGTTCTGTTACCTGATGATCCTCGACTGTCTTTCTGTTTTGTGATGGTTGTGCATGAGTCCCTTGTTTGTTCTGAACAGTTAAACTGAACAGCGTTCTTCAGAAAAATCTTTAAAGTCCTGCAGATTCTTCAGTTTTCCAGCATCTTTGCATATTTGAACCCTTTCCAGCAGTGACTGTATGATTTTGAGATGCATCTTTTCAGACTGAGGACATTTGAGGGACTCAAACACAACTATTTAAAAAGATTCAAACATTCACTGATGCTCCAGAAGGAAACAAGATGCATGAAGAGCTGGGGGGTGAAAACTTTTGAACACGATGAAGATGGCCAAATTTTTCTTATTGTGTTGAAATATAAATGTTTTCCAAGTTCTGCCCTTCGTAAGCAACAGAAGATACTTGTATGTTTCCCGGTACACAAATTAAGTACAATTTACATTGATTTTCAAATTCCAAAAGTTTTCACCCCCCAGCTCTTAATGCATCTTGTTTCCTTCTGGAGCATCAGTGAATGTTTGAATCTTTTTAAATAGTTGTGTTTGAGTCCCTCAAAGTCCTCAGTCTGAAAAGATGCATCTCAAAATCATAAAGTCACTGCTGGAAAGGGTTCAAATATGCAAAGATGCTGGAAAAAATAAAGTGAAGTAACTTTTCAAGCATTTACTTTTTATTTTAAATGCAAATAAAAGTAAAAATAGTAATATAAAAAAGTAGAATAGTTTTTTTTAATATAAATTAGACATTTTGACTAGACATGAGAAGTATTTGGTAAGATTTTTTTTTTTTTTTTTGCAGTGGACCTATTAATTTAACATGATTTACTGAGTTAAAATGCTCAACAGCACTCCATTTTCTGTTTTAATGTCAGGAAATAAAGTTGATACCCATGTAGTGGAGTTGGAGGATTTAGATGAGAGCAGACCTGAGAAAGAAGGTAATGGCGTGGACATGGGGCAACAGATAGAAGAGGAAACAGCCAGTAAAGCCTCCAGAGCAGAATCAGATCCTGATTTATCGTCAAATAGTGAAATCGACGACACTGTCTTGAATGAGGACTATACACCTGAGAAAGATGACAGCCCAGATAATGGTAGTGATACAGACACAGCTCAAGGAGCTGTCAGTGAAGGAGATGCAGGAGATGTACTTGAAACTTCTGCCGTTCAACATCATAGGCACCCAAGGCCAGATATGTGGAAGCGAGAGCTGATAAAGGAGAAGCGTCTTAAGGGGGAGAATTACAAGAATCCAATGGGACAGGAGAGACCACCAAAGACCATGGGCCCACCCTGCACATCACATCACTGCTTAAAGTCAGAGAAACTGACTGAAGAGCATGGAACAGATATCTTCAACAATTTCTTGTCCATGCCTTTCTGGGAGACACGCAAGCTGTATATCCAGACTGTAGTCCAAAATGTGCACATAAAACAGAATAAAGTGGTGTTGCATCTTGGAGAACAACGTCCCTATTATACCACCTGCAACTGGCAGATAGACGTAAACTACCTGTGTGTAAGAATCTTTTCTGTTCAACACTTTGCATCGCCCCCAGAACCATCGGATCATTGTTAAAATCCAAAACTGATCCGTGTAAACCCAAGATCAACAAGACTGGCCCATGTGTGCCCATATCAGATGTTGACCAGACCTTCCTGAAAGAATGGCTCTCTGGACTGCCTACAGTCCCATTCCATTACTGCCGTCAGGACAAATTACACATCTTGGTTATGTTTAGGAGAATAACAAAACTTTGGTTATGTTTGCAAAGGACCTAAGTGGAACTTTGATTAAGGGTAGAAAAGGAAAACAGTGGTTAAGGTTAGACATTAATAAGAAACAACTTGGTTAGGGTTCACAAGTTACACATCTTGGTTACATTTAGGAGAGTAAAACAACTTTTGTTATGTTTGCATTTTATATGTAAGAGAAAGTCATGGCATATTCTGCCTAAGTCACTTTTATTGGTTAGGCAATTGATGATGGATCTTTTTCTTTTTGCATACTTGTTCACACATCTGGTTGAATGTACTGTTATAATATCAATAAAAAATAACAATGTGATTTCTAAAAAAAAAAAATTTCTTGTTTACCAAAAACATTGAAATATGACTTTTATCAATTATGATATGAGACTAACGATAATATATATTTTTATATATACAAAAGAGTTAAATGCACAGTCAGAATTCCTCAGTGTTCTCTTGTTCATTTTACTTAACAACAAACACATGCAACCACAACAGGAATAAGCTTATTTGAAGGCAAAATATAAAAAAATCTTGCAACCTGGAGAAAAAAAGAAGAAGAAAAAAAAAAACTTGAAAAAACTTTAGGCTAGATTTAACCTCCAGTCACAATTTATAAAAAAGTTTAAGACTATTTGGCCTAATGTTTTCTATTTTACTAAACAACAAACACAATCATTCTATTATTGCATATCAATTCTAAACACTGTAAATATTCATCTCAGGCATCATCTTAATTTTGCTTTAATGTGAACATGATTAATGTTACCTAAGTCTGTAAAATATTTCAGAATACTTTAGAACCACGCTACAGGGCTTTTATTTTGAAACGCACTGTTGTAGGCGGGATATCTGCAATCTGTTTTGCATCTCATGAATAGGAGTTTCTACTAGTAATAATACAATTATAGAGCTCTGTAATTGGAATTGTTACTAGTAAGAATTGAATTAAAGAGCTCTCTAATTCAGTTTTTACTAGTAACAATTACAATTAGAGAGCTCTATAATTCAGTTTTTACTAGTAACAATTGAATTAGAGAGCTCTCTAGTGGAATTGTAGAGCTCTGCAATTGGATTATTACTAGTAACAACTGAATTACAGAGCTCTGCAATTGAATTCTTACTAGTAATAAATGAATTATAGAGCTCTATAATTGTAATTGTTACTAGTAGAAATTAAATTATAGAGCTCTTTAATTTAATTGTTACTAGTAAAAATATAATTACGATGAGTAACGCTGGGACGTTTTTATGCTGAAAGGGCCTCCCATAGAGGATGTGCTAATTGCCTTCCTGATATTGATGACCTTCTCAGAAAAGAAGGATGCAAACCGAGTCGAGAACAGGCTCCGAAGTGCCGACCTGAATCAACCGAGTCGCGAACATGAGCCGTAGTGTCGATCTGAATCAACCGAGTCGCGAACATGCGCCGAAGTGTCGCCCTGAATCAACCGAGTCGCGAACATGCTCCGAAGCACCAATCTGAATCAACCGAGTCGCGAACAGGCTCCGAAGTGCCGATCTGAATCAACCGAGTCGCGAACAGGCTCCGAAGTGCCGATCTGAATCAACCGAGTCGCGAACAGGCTCCGAAGTGTCGATCTGAATCAACCGAGTCGCGAACATGCGCCGAAGTGCCGATCTGAATCAACCGAGTCGCGAACAGGCTCCGAAGTGTCGATCTGAATCAACTGAGTCGCGAACATGCTCTGAAGTGTCGATCTGAATCAACCGAGTCGCGAACAGGCTCCGAAGTGCCGATCTGAATCAACCGAGTCGCGAACAGGCTCCGAAGTGCCGATCTGAATCAACCGAGTCGCGAACAGGCTCCGAAGTGCCGATCTGAAAACTTCGACCAAAGAATGTAAAAAATAACTCTATTTCTCTAATACCTCTACAACTCTATGAAAGACTCAGATCACGTATCTGAAAATAAATCGCTATAGTAAAAGAGAAATAATGAGAGGAAGTTTCCTACCGTTGTGCTGTGTTTGGTCCTCAGGCGCGTCTTCACCTCGCTCACACGCGCGTTTACAACCCTAAATTAATCATCTTTGTTAATTATTATACATTTACTTCATTGTCAGCTTAAGGTACTTCATTAATTATTGTTCAATGAACTGTTTGAAACAAAAAAGTTTGTATTTCAGTAATAATTCAAAATTATCAAAATAAAATAAAATAATGGTTTCTATTTTAATATCCTTTAAAATATAATTTATTTCTGTGATGTGCAGCTGTATTTTCAGCATCATTCCTCCAGTCTTCAGTGTTACATGATCTTTAGAAATCATGAAATTATGATGATTTATTAATACAATTATTAATAGTTGTGCTACCAAATATTATTTTGGAATCTGCGATAATGTTTTCAGGATTCATCGATGTATAATTTTTTTAAAGAACAGCGTTTATTCAAAATATAAATCTCTTCTAACAATATTAATCTTTGATATCACTTCTTATCAATGTATCACATCCTGAATAAAAGATTCTAAGATCTAATAAAGAATACAATTTCTTATAAAAAAAGAAAGGATAAAAATTTACTGAGCCCAAACTATTGAACTGTAGTGAATATTGTTAGAAAATATTTATATTTTAAATAAAAGCTCTTCTTTTTAACTTTTTATTAATCAAAGAATTCTGAAAAAAGTATCACAGATCATAAAATAATATTTATCAGCAAAAATGTTAATAATTCTAATAATAAATCATCATATTATTCTGATTTCTGAAGATCATGTGACACTGAAGACTGGAGGAATGATGCTGAAAATACAGCTGCACATCACATGAATAAATTACACTTTCATGTATATTAAAATAGAAAAATGTTAATAACATTTTACAATATTACATGTTTTCCAGTATTTTTGATCAAATAAACGCTGTCTTGATGAGTAAAATAAATTCTTGTAAAAAAACATAAAAAAATCATTCTGATCCCAAACTCTGACCGGTAGTGTGTGTTTGTGCGTGTGTATATATATATATATATATATAAATATACGCCCACTAACACAGTAGGCAAGGAGTGCCTAGAAATAGTTTATATATATAGCACATTTCATACACAATGGTAATTCAAAGTGCTTTACATAAAAGAAAGTAAAATAAACAAAGAAAAATTATAACACAAATTAAACAAGCAATTTTAAAACTTTTAAAATGATAAAATAATTTACTTAATTTAAAATTAATTTAAAAACGGTAACAAAATTTGTTTACTTGGAAAAAAAAACAGTGAAAATATAATGCAATCAGTTTGGACATTGCAGAGTGCTCATTCAATAAATGCACAGCTAAACAGATGAGTTTTAAGTCTAGATTTAAATGTGACTAGTGTTTTAGCACATCTGATCTCTTCTGGAAGATGATTCCAACTGCAAGCGGCATAGAAACTAAAAGCAGATTCCCCTTGTTTTGTGTGAACCCTTGGTATTTCTAACTGACTCGATCCTAACCCAGACAGCAACATAGTGTTGGCCCAGATCCGGCTCACATCTGGCCCGCATGAAATCCATGTGGGCCAGACCTGGGCCGAAAATGCTTGCTGTCTGGGAATGATCTGAGTGCTCTGTTAGGTTTATATTCAGTGAGCATATCTGCAACTGCGGTTTTTAAGGAGTTTGGAAATGTCCCAGAAAGAAGTGAAATGTTCACCACTTCTAAGAGATCTGCTTCTAAGCAGTTAAGCACACTGTTGAAAAAAGATGTGGGAAGTGTGTCAAGATAGCAGGTTGATGATTTTAGGTGCTGCACTATGTCTTCCAGAATGTTTGCCATGAATTTCTTCAAAAATAGACATAGTATCTTTTTGATATTGTGGCTGAATCTGTCTGACCTCTGCATTACTTGAGGATGTGCTAATCATCTTCCTGATATTGATGATCTTCTCAGAAAAGAAGGATGCAAACTCATTGCATTTGCTGTCTGAGAGCATTTCACTGGGAATCTGACTTCAGTCTAAGTCTCGTAACTTTGAACGCTCCTCTGGTTTCAGTTGTGTTTCTGTTTATTTTGGTGACGTATAAATAAAATCTTCCCATCTGCCTGCACTTGAGTCTTCGCCTCTTGCGATCCGTGACACTACGTCCTTAATAACAATGGATGAAAAGTTTAGAGCCCTACTGATGATTAAGTCCAGAGTGTGTCCACCTTTGTGTGTGGGTCCATGTACATGCTGAATCGACAGGTAAAAAAAAAAGCCTCAAGTCCAAATATTCATTTATCACCAATTAACTGTTTGACAAACACTTCATGCTTCGATGTCCACATCTTAATTAAAAAAAAAAAATCTCAAACAGGCTCCGAAGTGCCGATCTGAAATCAAGTCATTTCATTCGCAATAAAATTAATTACAATAGAAAGATTTTTTTCAAGTTAAGAGCTTGTCAGTCACATTTGTGTTGCAAAATTAAAAACTTCTACACAGTTTTTATTTGATGCTTTCCCAATTAAATTAACTATCACAAAATTCAAGTCCAAAATAATGTGCAAAAATAACAACGGGTCCAGTAAAAAATGTATTGGCTTCCATATCTGTCCTTCATATCTATCACAAGCAATATAAAATTAACTGCAATGGTGATAAAAGTGTGTGCATAACAACAGTTTGTGGCTCGCTGTCTTTTGGTTCTGCATTTTGAATAATGATATTTGCTTTAAAGTCTGTAATGGAAAAGCTGCAATGATTTTGACTTCTGTGACCACTGGATGATGAAATCAGATGTGTTTCAAAAACCACATTGGCTAAAAGGGCACCTTAAAGTTTCATTATTTTTTTTAAATGGCTCCTTATATGTTTGGAGTAATAGGGTGTTTTACAAATTTCCTTAAAGTCACACAATTCCATCATTCAATGTTAAGTGACTCTCACGTGAAGATAAGCACTTGTGTGATCTTAAAAGGTGAGGCGTCAACCAGTGGTTTTAAAGGAGCAGATGCAATCTGTGTAGAGGCAGGGTAGTTGGCAGTATCTTCCCTGGTAGTGGCACAACTGGTCATGTTTCAAAAGGACCTCCTAGGCAGGGTGTTCAAATCTGCATATCTTGCACTGCATCAACCTAATAAAAAAAGAAACCACACAAAATAACGTTAGAACTAATTATTTTGGCAACAACATACGATTTTATTTTATTTTTACCACCAGTGATACATTAATTAATTGCTGGAGAACAATATAAAATAACAACTTAAAGGGATAGCTCACCCAAAAATCATAATTATGTTATTAATATCTCGCACTCATGTCGTTCCAAACCAGTAAGACCTCTATTTATCTTCAGAACACAGTTTAAGATATTTTAGATTTAGATTCCATGTGACATCAGGGGGTCAGTTAGAATTTTTTAAAGCATCAAGAATACATTATGGTCCAAAAATAGCAAAAACTACGACTTTATTCAGCATTGTCTTCTCTTCCGTGTCTGTTGTGAGAGAGTTCAAAACACAACAGTTCAGTGATATCCGGTTTGCGAACGAATCATTCGATGTAACCAGATCTTTTTGAACCAGTTCACCAAATCGAACTGAATCATTTGAAACTGTTCACGTCTCCAATAATTATTAATCCACAAATGACTTAAGCTGTTCACTTTTTTAATGTGGCTGACACTCCCTCTGAGTTCAAACACACCAATATCCCAGAGTAATTCATTTACTCAAACAGTGCACTGACTGAACTGCTGTGAAGAGAACTGAAGATGAACACCGAGTCGAGCCAGATAATGAACAACAGACTGACTCGTTCACGAGTCAAGAACCGTTTCTGTCAGACGCGTCCGATTCGAGAACCGAAGAGCTGATTATGCTGCGCATGTGTGATTCAGCGTGACGCAAACCGACACACAGAGCGCCTGAACTGAACTGATTCTTTTGGTGACTGATTCTCTGCTAATGTTATGAGTAAACCGACGGCTTGCAATCGTCGCAAATGACGTCATTACATTGAGCGCAAAAGAACCGGTGAACCATTTTCTTCAACCGGTTTATTGAATCAAACTGTCCGAAATAACTACTGGTGATCCGAAAACTGACAAGTCAATGTTTTGTTTGTTATCTGGCTCGGCTCGGTGTTCATCTTCAGGTCTCTCTTCACAGCAGTTCAGTCAGTGTACTGTTTGAGTGCATGAATTACTCCGGGATATTGGTTTATTCTGACTCAGAGGGAGTGTCAGGCACATTAAAAAAAGTTATTGGAGACGCGAACCATTTTAAACGATTCAGTTCCATTTGGTGAACTGGTTCAAAAAGATCTGGTTACATCGAATGATTCATTCGCGAACCAGATATCACAAACTGCTTTGTTTTTAACTCTCTCTCACAACAGACATGGAAGAGAAGACAATGCTGAATAAAGTCATAGTTTTTGCTATTTTTGGACCAAAATGTATTTTCGATGAATATTCTAACTGACCCTCTGATGTCACATGGACTACTTTGATGATGTTTTTCTTAACTTTCTGGACATGGACAGTAGACGTACACACAGCTTCAATGGAGGGACTGAGAGCTCTCTGACTAAATCTAAAATATCTTAAATGGAGGTCTCACGGGTTTGGAACGACATGAGAGTGAGTTATTAATGACATAATTATGATTTTTGGGTGAACTATCCCTTTAAAGTACTATCTAAAAACAAGCAAGTTGGTTAAACGAATATGAAAAAAAAAACTATGAATTTAAGCTTTAAAATAGCTCTTAAGTTATTTGCATGTTTAAAACATACAGATTTATAGCACGCCAAGCAAACATAAGCACATAAATTTAAAAGAAGTTAAAAGAAGAAAATACATCTTTGAGACAAAAACACACAAGCGTATCTTATACGGTTACATTTGTTTAAAAAAAATCATTAATACACTTATAACTTAAATAACCTTATTCAAAACTCAAAGGCACCCACACTACTGTACAAAATGAACATATTATAAACAAATAAAGAAAACTCTATATTCTTAACAATAATTAAATCCCTTTACTTAATATGATATAAAACAGTGCTTACCTAAGTCATGATACTGTCTGGGAAAAAAAAGACACTGAATGACTAAAAGACTTCTCGAAGACGAAGCAGGAGAGGTTGAAATGACCAGTTTGGAGCCACCTAAGCAGCTGTACAGAAGCACATATTGTGAACAAATACCATTAAGACCTTACTGTTAATTATTCTCATAGCCTGCATATAACATTAAGTTAACTTACCTGCCAGAGCGATTGCACTGTCGAGGAAAAAAAAAACTCGCGCTCGTCTGACACTTCTCAGGCAACTCGAAGACGAAGCATGAAAACTGAAATGACCAGTTTGGAGCCACCTTAGCAGCTGTACAGAAGCACATATTGTGAACAAATACCATTCAGACCTTACTGTTAATTATTCTCATAGCCTGCATATAACATTAAGTTAACTTACCTGCCAGAGCGATTGCACTGTCGAGGAAAAAAAAACTCGCGCTCGTCTGACACTTCTCAGGCAACTCGAAGACAAAGCAGGAAAACTGAAATGAGTAACTTGCCGCCACCTACACCGTTGTAAAGATGTACATATTGTGAACAAATTTAATTTAAATCATGGCTTTAATTGATACACAAAGAACCACCGCTTACCGGAGTGATAACAATGACGGACCAACGTTAACTGGGCGCCGCCTGAGGCAACTCTAAAATGGCATATAAAATCACATATTTTGAACAAACACATTTCAACTCTTATGGTAAATATTATATAAAGAACAGCACCTACCGGAAAGATTAATTTACACTGTCAGGCAGAAAAAATAGGCGACGTCTGACCTGAGGCAACAATAAGACCAGGCGGGAAAATTTAACTGACTAACTTGCCGCCACCTATGTTGTACAAAAGCGCATATTGTGAATAAACTTCATTTAAATCATATCGTGAATTGATATACATAGAACTACACTTACCAGAGCGACCACAATGAGGGAATAAAGAGATGCCGCTTAAGGTGACTCGAAAATGAAACGGGAGAAAATAAAATGGCGTTGTTTAAAAAAACATCCGAACTGCGCATGCTCATCAGCCTTTGTTTGCAATACTAATAACCAACTAAAAGTTGTTAGTTGTTCTAACTTGAAATATTAATTTTGTGTAACAAATTGACCTAAATTCCTATTCAACTTACATTTCTGTTATCTCAACTTTTTTAATTTTAAATTGTTGAATTAACTTTAAAAACTGAGTTTGCAAAACAAAATGTAAGTTGGATTTTTTACAGTGTACACAATGGTAATTCAAAGTAAAATAATCATAAAGAAAAATTATAACACAAATTAAACAAGCAATTTTAAAACTTTTAAAATGATTTAAAAATTTACTTAATTTAAAATTAATTTAAAAACAGTTACAAAATTCGTTTACTTGGAAAAAAAAACAGTGAAAATATAGTGCAATCAGTTCGGACATTGCACAGTGCTCATTCAATAAATGCACAGCTAAACAGATGAGTTTTAAGTCTAGATTTAAATGTGACTAGTGTTTTAGCACATCTGGTCTCTAGAGTTGGGGTACTCGAACTTGGACTCGGACTCGAGTCCAATTTTGAATGAACTCGGACTTGTCACGCACTCGGGTGAATTTGTACTCGGACTTGACACGGACTTGAACATTTTGGACTCGGAAAATATTCCGAGTACAGTCGAGTCCGCGTGTGTAACAATAAAACCAGCATAAAATTGAGATGATAAATTAATGAATGTCTCCCCTTATGTCATTTTACTGCACCACACCGGCAGGCAGCAGTAGCATATCATCTCACGCTTGCAGACGAAACACACGCACTGGATATCAATGTGGATTAGTGATGGGGAGTTCGATTCTTTTCCGCGAACCGGTTCTTTTCGGACGGTTTGATTCAATAAACCGGTTGAAAAAAAAAACGGTTCACTGGTTCTTTTACGCTCGACGTAATGACTGGCATTGGCGATGTCGATCAAACATTCAAACATATAAAGTCACTAATCATAATTTCAGTAAGTTAAAAACCTCACAATCATGAAAAGTTTACAATTAAGTTTTTCAACAACACACCCAAATATAGTAACTGCAATAATGTGCATACAAGAATTTAAGTCTTGAAGATATAAAGTAAATTAGGTGTCATCAGCGCAGAAACCATAAATAATCCATTGCGATGTATTTATTAAATGAATTTACGTTTCGTCAGATTGCCCTTCATTCAAGCCCTCGGATTACCCGCACTCATAACATTAGCACAGGATCAGTTCAGAATCAAACACCAAAAGAATCAGTTCGGTTCAGACGCGCAGTGAATCAGTCGGCTTCACGCTGAATCACACATGCGCAGTATCATCAGCTCCTCGGTTCTCGAATTGGACGCCTCCGAGAAAAACGTTTTCGTTTCAGTTTACTGATGATCCGAAAACCGATGCAACTAATTCTTGACTCGAAAACGAGAATCGCTAAAACCGGCACGTGCTGCAGTTCAGTGTCATCAGCTGCTCTACTCATGTTCATGTTCTGTTTACTACAAACTCAATTTGTGAATGTTTCATCATTAACTACAAATACAGTACAGATATTTCATAAATCATCCCTTATTCCTATTAAACATGGAGTCTTTAGAGTCTTAACTGTTGTCCAACTTCCCAGAAAATCCCTTTGGCCCATACATAACCTACAATATACAGATTAGAAACATGCATCTTAAAAAAAAAAAAAAAAAAAAAATATATATATAAGTTATTTTAGCACTTTCTGATGTTTAACAAAATACTTGAAAAATTACACGCATGCGCAGTATCATCAGTTCGTCGGTTCTCAAATCGGACGCGTCGGAAAGAAACGGTTTTCGGTTCAGTGTACTGGTGATCCGAAAACCGATGCAACCGAGTACCAAAGACAGCAGCAGCAACCAACAGATGCTGCACAGCTCAGCATTGCAGGATTTGCAAGACTAGAATTGGCCAAACAAGCAATGCTACTTTATGATGCAAGTTCTCCAAGACAACAAGAAATTCATAATGCCATCATTACGGATCTCCTCATTGGCTGCACTTTACCTCTGTCAAATGTGGGGGAGAGGCATTAAATAATTGAAATGTCAGCTTTAACTCAGAATCAGAGTCAGAAAGAGCTTTATTGGCAAGTATGCTTATGCATACAAGGAATTTGTTTTAGTGACATAAGCTTCCAGTACACAGAGACAACAACAACACAGACAAAAAAAATAAATAAAAAAATAATAAGATTTACAAATTGGCAAATAAATAAGTGTATAAACAATTTTGCTATACATGATAATGGAATAGGATTGAGTGTGAGGTGTTCTAGGATGGAGGGTTCACAAATAAATATATTATATTTATAATAAATATAAATATAACTGGAGGACAATATAGTGATACAATAATAAAACAGGTTCATTTGTATTTTCATGCACTTGTAATACAATAAAACCTTTGAAACCTTTTTTGATAGGAAACTAGTTCTGTTGACAAAATAAAAATGTTCAATGGCAATGACTAGATGTAACAGTGGTATTTCTTTATTACATTTTTATATTGCCATTGGTTTAATGGGTTGAAAGGTTAAAATATTAATACAATGTAAAAAATTACAATACCAATTTATTATCTTTTTTAATTTAATTACTTTCTGGACTCGGGTGGACTCGACTCGGACTCGGCCTTTAAGAACTCGGACTTGAGTCCAACTCGGCCCCTTTTGGACTCGGACTCGGACTTGGACTTGATGTTTGTAGACTTGGTCTTGACTCGTACTCGACAAAGGTGGACTCGGACCCAACTCTACTACATGCTGAATCAATAAGTAAAAAAAAAAGCCTCAAGTCCAAATATTCATTTTTCACCAATTTACTGTTTGACAAACACTTCCTGCTTCGATGTCCAGATCTGAATTAAAAAAAATCTCAAACATGCTCCAAAGTGCCGATCTGAATCAACCGAGTCGCGAACAGGCTCCGAAGTGCCGATCTGAATCAACCGACTCGCGAACATGCCCCGAAGTGCCGATCTGAATCAACCGAATCGCAACAGGCTCCGAAGTGCCGTTCTGAATCAACCGAGTCGCGAACAGGCTCCGAAGTGCCGATCTGAATCAACCGAGTCGCGAACAGGCTCCGAAGTGCCGATCTGAAAACTTCAACCAAAGAATGTAAAAAATAACTATTTCTCTAATAACTCTACAACTCTATGAAAGACCTAGATCACGTATCTAAAAATAAATCGCTATAGTAAAAGAGAAATAATGAGAGGAGTGAAGTTTCCTACCGTTGTGCTGTGTTTGGTCCTCAGGCGCGTCTTCACCTCGCTCACACGCGCGTTTACAACACTAAATTAATCATCTTTGCTAATTATTATACATTTACTTCATTGTCAGCTTCAGGTACTTCATTTATTATTGTTCAATGAACTGTTTGAAACAAAAAAAAAAGTTGTATTTCAGTAATAATTCAAAATTATCAAAATAAAATAAAGGTTTCTATTTTAATATCCTTTAAAATATAATTTATTTCTGTGATGTGCAGCTGTATTTTCAGCATCATTCCTCCAGTCTTCAGTGTAACATGATCTTTAGAAATCATGAAATTATGATGATTTATTAATTCAATTATTAATAGTTGTGCTACCAAATATTATTTTGGAATCTGCGATAATGTTTTCAGGATTCTTCGATGTATAATTTTTTTAAAGAACAGTGTTTATTCAAAATATAAATCTCTTCTAACAATATTAATCTTTGATATCACTTCTTATCAATGTAACACATCCTGAATAAAAGATCTAATAAAGAATACAATTTCTTATAAAAAAAGGATAAAAATTTACTGAGCCCAAACTATTGAACTGTAGTGAATATTGTTAGAAAATATTTATATTTTAAATAAAAGCTCTTCTTTTTAACTTTTTATTCATCAAAGAATCCTGAAAAAAAGTATCACAGATTACAAAATAATATTTATCAGCAAAACTGTTGATAATTCTAATAATAAATCATCATATTATTCTGATTTCTGAAGATCATGTGACACTGAAGACTGGAGGAATGATGCTGAAAATACAGCTGCACATCACATGAATAAATTACACTTTCATGTATATTAAAATAGAAAAATGTTAATAATATCTTACAATATTACATGTTTTCCAGTATTTTTGATCAAATAAATGCTGTCTTGATGAGTAAAATAAATTCTTGTAAAAAAAAAACAAACAATCATTCTGATCCCAAACTCTGACATATATATATATATATATATATATATATATATATATATATATATATATATATACGCCCACTAACACACTAGGCAAGGCAAGTTTATATATATAGCACATTTCATACACAATGGTAATTCAAAGTGCTTTACATAAAAGAAAGTAAAATAATCATAAAGAAAAATTATAACAAAAATAAAACAAGCAATTTTTAAATTTTTAAAATGATTAAAAAATGTACTTAAAATGAATTTAAAAACAGTTACAAAATTCGTTTACTTAAAAAAAAAACAGTGAAAATATAGTGCAATCAGTTCGGACATTGCACAGTGCTCATTCAATAAATGCACAGCTAAACAGATGAGTTTTAAGTCTAGATTTAAATGTGACTAGTGTTTTAGCACATCTGGTCTCTTCTGGAAGATGATTCCAACTGCGAGCGGCATAGAAACTAAAAGCAGATTCCCCTTGTTTTGTGTGAACCCTTGGTATTTCTAACTGACTCGATCCTAATGATCTGAGTGCTCTGTTAGGTTTATATTCAGTGAGCATATCTGCAAATGCAGTTTTTAAGGAGTTTGGAAATGTCCCAGAAAGAAGTGAAGTGTTCACCACTTCTAAGAGATCTGCTTCTAAGCAGTTAAGCACACTGTTGAAAAAAGATGTGGGAAGTGTGTCAAGATAGCAGGTTGATGATTTTAGGTGCTGCACTGTGTCTTCCAGAATGTTGCTATCAATTGCTTCAAAAATAGACATAGTATCTTTTTGATATTGTGGCTGAATCTGTCTGACCTCTGCATTACTTGAGGATGTGCTAATCGCCTTCCTGATATTGATGATCTTCTCAGAAAAGAAGGATGCAAACTCATTGCATTTGCTTTCTGAGAGCATTTCACTGGGAATCTGACTTCAGTCTATGTCTCGTAACTTTGAACGCTCCTCTGGTTTCAGTTGTGTTTTTGTTTATTTTGGTGACGTATAAATAAAGTCTTCCCATCTGCCTGCACTTGAGTCTTCGCCTCTTGCGATCCGTGACACTACGTCCTTAATAACAATGGATGAAAAGTTTAGAGCCCTACTGATGATTAAGTCTAAAGTGTGTCCACCTTTGTGTGTGGGTCCATGTCCATGCTGAATCGACAGGTAAAAAAAAAGCCTCAAGTCCAAATATTCATTTATCACCAATTAACTGTTTGACAAACACTTCCTGCTTCGATGTCCTGATCTGAATTTTAAAAAAATCTCAAACATGCTCCGAAGTGCCGATCTGAATCAACCGAGTCGCGAAAATGCTCCGAAGCTCCGATCTGAATCAACCGAGTCGCGAACAGGCTCCGAAGCGCCGATCTGAATCAACCGAGTCGCGAACAGGCTCCGAAGTGCCGATCTGAATCAATCGAGTCGCGAACATGCGCCGAAGTGTCGATCTGAATCAACCGAGTCGCGAACATGCGCCGAAGCGCCGATCTGAATCAACCGAGTCGCGAACAGGCTCCGAAGTGCCGATCTAAATCAACCGAATCGCGAACATGCTCCGAAGTGCCGATCTGAATCAACCGAGTCGCGAACAGGCTCCGAAGTGCCGTTCTGAATCAACCGAGTCGCGAACAGGCTCCGAAGTGCCGATCTGAAAACTTCAACCAAAGAATGTAAAAAATAACTCTATTTCTCTAATAACTCTACAACTCTATGAAAGACCTAGATCACGTATCTAAAAATAAATCGCTATAGTGTAGCGCCCTCCTCCCCGATTTAAATGGGAGGGGCCCTGAGCTAGTTTATTGTTAGATCTCTCTAAGTAGCCTCTGAATATTATTAACTTTATTTCAATAAACCCCTAATGTCAATATTGGTGTGTTTATTAACAAACAAAAATAACCACAAAATCTTGTAAGTAAAATAGTATTTTTAGTAGTAGTTTACTCAAATAAAATTCAAATAGCAATTGGAAATAAAATAAAAGTCAAACTTTCAAAGTTTTACAATAAAAGGTTCTTTCCACCTTCAAACTCAAAAATCCACAAATACAACAATGTAGGAATATTCTCTATGGAAAAGAATAAATCACTTTGTATAAAACAGATAAAATGAACAGTAAATACACAAAATATTCCAAATATCACCAAGGAAAATATTATTGCGTTGATTGCTATTCAAGTTCACCAAATCTTTGTTGCCTCAAAACAACTGTTACTATTCACATAAACATCCCACAAAAATAATGAAAAACACCCGGGTGTCTATGCTCAAATTTGCCAAACCAAATAAAATAAATACCCTGTTGCAGGCCTGATGCGGTGCTGGCGATCGTTGAGGCACAAAATGGATTGCCACTTCGCTCAATGAGCAAAAAAAACACAGCTGTCTTACCGATTGTTAGTTCGAGCCGGCTTTCATAACGGACTTTTAGCAAAGGAGTTCACGGTCCAAAGAACTGACGGCAGATCAATCAACTCGTCCCACGTTGCCAGAGGAACCACTGAGAATCCCTGGTATCTCAGGGCGCTATCTGGGATGTCTTCTATGGATATGGTAAGAGAAACGATGCACGGTAGTTTTCCACAAACGTGACCTCATTAATCTCTCACGTGCGACCAGCGCTGTTTCTTAAGAATCGCGCGCCACTCAGTCACATAGTCAGAGGGGAAATTGCTATCCCCTCACGTTCAAACAACATTACCAACTTTAGATCAGTTCTCTTATGGACAACCGTCATAGAATGGTATTTTTAGCAAGCTAGCGCTCCGACGCGGTCTCTCTTCCAGTTTTAGCTGTCACCTCGTCTTTTCCGGATCACCTTTTTTTTCTCCCGCCCCCTTCAGCGTTTAACCAATCCCCGCTCTTAACAACGGCAAGTACTTTTAACTCAACACATAATTATACATTTTTCTTCTTCTTTTTTATTACAATAATATTATATGAGGAAACCAATACACATACAATATATATTAATAAAATATAAAAATGTTAGAAAATAATATAAAGGAAATATTACTAAATCAAATGAATAAACTTCAACCGGGCTTCACCCTCCCCCCTTTAAATGTCTGGATGTCCCCATACAGACTTGCGGACTACCTACATTTCTTTTGGGATATTACCTACACTACTGGTTTACGTTTCTTGTGATTTACTTTCTTTCCTATTTGAATTATTACTCCTCTGTGAACAATAGTTAGGGGCTGATCTTTTGACCTCCCAGGCTCATCATAGGTGAGTTTAACAACTGGCTTTATTCTCCTTTTTTCCCTAACTGGTTCACTTTCTTCTTCCTCCCCACTTGTGTCTTCTTCACTTTCCTCTTCATCTCTTACAGAGGAATTGGACGAACTTGAAAAGTCGCTCTCTGCATCCTCTTCATGTAACAAGTGTCCTTCCTCAGTAGAAAGGCTTTCGTGGAGCAGGTTCCCCTCCTGCCATACCAATTCTGACTTTCTGGGCAAAGGGTCGTTCTTTTTCAGTGTTCCCTCCAGCTTTGATCTGTAAGTTTTTGAAACATTGTATTCAAACTCAGAGGAAGTTTCAGAGGATAATACATCTTCATTTGTCAGTGCTGGAGCATCAACATCAATCCTTTTCTTTTTCCTCACCGGGTTTCTCTCTACTTTGCTTTGTGGCCACCTCACCAGTTGCCCTATGGGTAACAGTTGATCTCTGTGAAGTGTTCTGACTTTTCCGCTTCCTACTTCAGGTTTTACCCGATATACTGGTATATTTGGGAGTTTCTCGCAGACTACATGGGGTACTGGACTCCATCTGGGTTGAAGCTTGTGTTTACCCTTTAACCCTAAGTTCTTGATCAACACACGATCCCCAGAATTCAAGGATTGGAAAGACACTCGTTTGTCATATGATCTTTTATTCCTTTGATGGACTTTCTCAGCCTCTCCCATTGCTAACTGGTACGCCCGTTTTAGATCTTTTTTCATATTGCTGATGTATTGTGAGTGGGACACATCATCCATCCCATCTGCTGAAGTGCCAAAACAGATGTCTACAGGTAGCCGGGCTTCTCTCCCGAACATCAGGAAATAGGGTGAGTACCCGGTAGCATCATTCTTGGTACTATTGTAAGCATGCACCAAGTAGGGTATCTGTTGGCTCCAATTTTGTTTTTTCTCAGCATTCAAGGTTCCAAGCATGGCTAAGAGGGTACGATTGAACCGCTCAGGCTGCGGGTCGCCCTGAGGATGATACGGCGTTGTCCTTGATTTTCTTATACCAAGCAGGTTTAACAACTCCTTTATCAGCCGACTCTCAAAGTCACGGCCCTGAACTGAGTGAATGCGTGCTGGTAGACCATAATGAATGAAGTATTTCTCAACCAGTATTTTAGCAACAGTAAGAGCTTTTTGATTCTTACTGGGAAACGCCTGTGCATAACGTGTGAAGTGATCGGTAATTACTAACACGTTGCCCAAACCTTTTGAATCTGGCTCCACAGAAAGAAAATCGATACACACCAAATCCATTGGTCCACTACTCGTTATCTGGTGTAATGGAGCAGCTCTTTGACATGGACTTTTACGAGTGATGCAAGCTCCACAGTTCTTGACATATTCTTGTATATCAAGAGACATCTTGGGCCAATAGAATCGATTTCTCAAAAGTTCAGTAATCCTTTCTACCCCCAGATGACCTAAATCCTCATGCATGGCTTTAAGAACTACTTCTCGGAACTTGGTGGGCAAAACCAATTGAAAGAATTCTCTATCAGACTTTTTGGTCACTCGCTGAAGCAATCCATCTTTCATCAGTAGTTTTCCAGCTTCATGCCTCAATGCCACCACCTCAGGATCTGTTATTTTGGTTGACCACTTACTTTCCTTCAGTGCAGTTATTGCTTGTCTCACCGTCGGATCTTCATTCTGAGCTTTAACTAACTCCGGCTGAGACAGCAATTGTAAAGAATTAAGCTCCAACCTGGTGGGATAGGCGTAAGCTTCTGGTATAGACTCTGGAGGGGCTCCTAGCTGTTCCACATATCGAAGATTGGCTTCCAAAGACACCTGAGAACTCACCCGCTGACATATGGACTTTACACCAGACACAGGTATGTCCATCCACTTATTTGCTTCATCCTCATCCACAAATCTCCTAGACAACCAATCAGCATCTGTGTTGTTCTTTCCGGGTCTATACTGAATGCTAAAATCATACGTTGCAAGAGCTGCTAGCCACCTGTGGCCTGTTGCATTCAGCTTAGCAGACGTCAACACATATGTAAGTGGGTTATTATCAGTTCTGACATGAAACTTAGCCCCATACAAGTAATCATGGAACTTGTCCACGACTGCCCACTTTAATGAAAGAAATTCCAGCTGATGAATGGAGTACCTTTGTTCTGCTGGTCTCAATTTTCTGCTAGCGAAAGCCACTGGCCGCAATCCTTCCAGGTGCTCTTGATATAACACAGCCCCAAGACCCGTCAAGCTAGTATCCACATGGAGGATATATGGCTTACTGGGATCTGCAAAAGCTAAAACCGGAGCATGTGTTAAACAATGTATTATCTGTTGAAAAGCGGATGTGCAGGATTCATCCCATCGATCTCCAAAGGGCTCTGATTCCTTGAAATAGGTCATGCTCTTTTCTTTGCCTACCTTCTTTCCTTGTTGTGTCGGCGCATAGCCCTTAGTGAGCTCAGTCAATGGCCTAACAATGGAAGAGTAATTAGCAATGAACCGACGATAGTAGCCACAGAATCCTAGAAAGGATCGCAGAGATTTCAGATCTGATGGTTGGGGCCAACTGACCACAGCCTCAATTTTGTCAGGATCTGTTGCTATCCCATCATTAGATACTATGTGTCCGACATACTTCACTCGGTTTTGACAAAAATGACATTTGTCAATGGATACCTTTAATCCAGCCTCCTCCAGACGATCCAGTACTTTCATGAGCCTCTCCTCATGTTCCTCCAGAGTCCTTCCAAAGATGATTAAATCGTCTAGATACACCAAGACTTGGAGTAGGTTCATGTCCCCGACAACTCTCTCCATTAATCTCTGGAACGTTGCCGGCGCTCCAGTGACCCCTTGTGGCATCCTCTCAAATTGAAAAAATCCCAAAGGGCAGATAAAAGCAGTTTTTTCCTTGTCGGCTTCTGCCATGTCTATCTGATAATAGCCACTTCGTAAATCGAGAACAGAAAACCACTGACTACCTGCTAGACAGTCCAGTGCATCGTCAATTCTGGGTGTTGTGTATTGGTCAGGAACAGTTCTTGCGTTCAGGGTTCGATAATCAATACACATACGGACTGCTCCATTTTTTTTTCTTGCAATCACGATTGGTGATGCATATGGGCTGCGAGACTCTTTAATAATACCAACAGTTAAGAGGTCTTGGAGATGTTTCCTCACATCGTCTATATCTGCAGGTGCTAGATGCCTGGAGCGCTCTCGAAAGGGTTTTGAATCAGAGAGCCGTATGTTATGCTCTACTCCCTTAGCATGTCCTACATCCCACTCGTGAAGCGAGAATACTTTGGTTCTTTTGCTCAACTTTTGTTTCAGTCTCTCCTTCCATTCTGCTGGAATGGGTGAATCCCCAAAATTGAACAGTTTTGGATCAATCCTCTCATCCCCGATTTCACTAACGGAAGAAGGGCTAACCGGATCTGCTAAGTACAAATGGCCAAGGACAGTCCCTACCGGAATGGTCACTTCTTTCATTGATTCATTTTGCAAAGGCACTAGTAACTGACTGTTTTCCATTGCTTCACTTGGCACTATTACAGTTTGTACTAACACTCCAGCCGGAAGTGAAGTCACAGAAGATGCATCTATCATCAATACTGTTTTCTCAAGAGGCTCTGTCATCTCCACCATACATTTTGCACACCAGTCACCTCTGGGCGAGAGACTTAGGGGTTCTGGACCCGGCCACTTTACACATCCAATCGCATCATCCAGATCAAAAGGTATAATAGGTGTCGAACAAGATGGAATATTCTTCTCTAAGGTAGGCTCGATTTTAATACCTAAGGTACATGCAATATCGGTCCCTGTTGACTCTTTACATAATTGGGCCAAACGGGTGAATAGACTGGCGTTGGTGCCTATGATCACAGCAGTCTGGTCAGGGCTTGTAGGACCAGGACAAATCAGTGCCAGAACTGAAAGACTTTCTGAGCCACCCGTAGTTTTCTCTAGGAATTCAATGTTCACTACTACATACCCTATATACGGATAACTGGAGTCACTTAAACCCCATACAGCCAACCCAGACACAGGATGGATTGGAACCTCAGATAGATATTTTCTGTACCACTTCTCGAAAATTATGGTCACTTGAGACCCACTGTCCAATAAAGCAGAGCATGGTTGTCCATTTACACGCAGCTGTACAGTAGAGGGGGGTCCAATCAGTCCTTCTGGAATTTGCTTTCCACTAAGTGAACTAACAGTACTTTTTTTCGCTGAACAGGAGGTATTACTCTTTTCCATTTCTGAGGGCATTTCTTTTTGTCCCCATTTCATTTTCCTGTTTGACCGAATCAGTTTTTGAATTACTTTATCCTTATCCTCAGGATTTTGGCATCGTGGGGCAATATGCCCTTCCTCTCCACAGTTGTAGCAAAAATACTCTTCGGGGTCATTGCACTGCTTTCCTGGACTTACCAGTGGTTTCTTTGGAGTACTCGCCTTCAGAGTGAGAGCTAAAACCCCATCTTGGTGACAGTTTTTCCCTGTGACTTTCCGTTGTAGGCTCCTCACTTGCTTCTTAAGGAAAGCAATTTCTCCTTCCTGTTGAACGTCACTGGCATTTGTTTTAAGACTGGAGGTGGATTTATGGTCTACCACCGGCTGCGACTGAGTTACCATAGTGGCAAACTGGGACTTTAATTCTTTAATCTCAGCTTTCAGAGTTTGAATCTCTTTATGCTTACCATCTGTTTCTACACTTGTACTGATTTTTTGTACCCTTGTGGTCAATTTAGAACGAGAAGCTTCATATTCTTCTTCAGCCCGGATTTCGCTTAACAGCTCAAGAAAATTAGGCGGTTTTGTCTTTCTCTCTCGAAGTCTCAAATGAAGCAACATCATGTCAGCACCAACAGCACCTCTCAGCAATTGCTCAACACGTACTCGATCTCTGATGTCAGCTGGTATGCCACCCCTCTGAACCACTTTGGTTAGGGCACGTTCCAGTCTCCTTAAAAAATCTGACAATTTTTCTCCTTCTTGCTGCTGCAACAAACGGAAAGCGAAATACAAGTCATCACCTGACTCGGCAGATCCAAATGCTCGCTCGAGGGCATCCAAGTACTCTTCTGGAGTGACATCAGTGTCAGAATCACGCACAGCTTTGATGATTTCTAATGCTGGGCCTCTTAAACTCTCAATGAGCCTCCTTTTCTTTTCTTTAATGGGACACTCACTTTCTTCCACCATCAAACATGCTTGTTCCATCCAGTGTTCAAACGGTTCCTCACTTGCAGGAGTAGGTATTATTCCAGAGAACATCCTCAACCGTCTATAACCTCCTATTTCACTTGAACTCTTTCCAGTCTTTTCTAAGAGATCTCCAACAGCGCGGATAATAGCATCAGGCGAAGAGTTTTCGGACGCAGAGGATGAAAACATGGCCTTAATATCCTCAACTTTTCTCCCTTCACTCTGAAGTAGGATGTGCACTTTTCTGGCAAAGTCCTCAGAACTAGTATCAGCTCCACTTGAGGTGACAATTTTCCACGGTTCTGCTCCAGAAACCGGCACGACTTCAGGGGGTACTAGTTTTGGATCAATTTTCTCTTTACTCTCACAGAGAACAAGGAAACACTTGAGCTTATCTCTGAACATCCTACCTCTTACTCGTACGCGGCCCAAACACTTGATTGTCTGCATTATCTCTTCAATCTGTGTTACATCCAAATCTTCATGTACAATAACCATTAACGCATGATCTTCGTCCAATGATTCTCCCCTGCACCAGCCCCTAAGCTCTTCTGTAAACTGCTGCATTTTGAGTTTTTTTTTTTTTTACTGATAAAGCTAAATAATTTCAGATAAACTATAAGAATCCCAGCGGTGCCTCCATTTTATGTAGCGCCCTCCTCCCCGATTTAAATGGGAGGGGCCCTGAGCTAGTTTATTGTTAGATCTCTCTAAGTAGCCTCTGAATATTATTAACTTTATTTCAATAAACCCCTAATGTCAATATTGGTGTGTTTATTAACAAACAAAAATAACCACAAAATCTTGTAAGTAAAATAGTATTTTTAGTAGTAGTTTACTCAAATAAAATTCAAATAGCAATTGGAAATAAAATAAAAGTCAAACTTTCAAAGTTTTACAATAAAAGGTTCTTTCCACCTTCAAACTCAAAAATCCACAAATACAACAATGTAGGAATATTCTCTATGGAAAAGAATAAATCACTTTGGTGAGTTATAAAACAGATAAAATGAACAGTAAATACACAAAATATTCCAAATATCACCAAGGAAAATATTATTGCGTTGATTGCTATTCAAGTTCACCAAATCTTTGTTACCTCAAGACAACGGTTACTATTCACATAAACATCCCACAAAAATAATGAAAAACACCCGGGTGTCTATGCTCAAATTTGCCAAACCAAATAAAATAAATACCCTGTTGCAGGCCTGATGCGGTGCTGGCGATCGTTGAGGCACAAAATGGATTGCCACTTCGCTCAATGAGCAAAAAAAACACAGCTGTCTTACCGATTGTTAGTTCGAGCCGGCTTTCATAACGGACTTTTAGCAAAGGAGTTCACGGTCCAAAGAACTGACGGCAGATCAATCAACTCGTCCCACGTTGCCAGAGGAACCACTGAGAATCCCTGGTATCTCAGGGCGCTATCTGGGATGTCTTCTATGGATATGGTAAGAGAAACGATGCACGGTAGTTTTCCACAAACGTGACCTCATTAATCTCTCACGTGCGACCAGCGCTGTTTCTTAAGAATCGCGCGCCACTCAGTCACATAGTCAGAGGGGAAATTGCTATCCCCTCACGTTCAAACAACATTACCAACTTTAGATCAGTTCTCTTATGGACAACCGTCATAGAATGGTATTTTTAGCAAGCTAGCGCTCCGACGCGGTCTCTCTTCCAGTTTTTAGCTGTCACCTCGTCTTTTCCGGATCACCTTTTTTTCCTCCCGCCCCCTTCAGCGTTTAACCAATCCCCGCTCTTAACAACGGCAAGTACTTTTAACTCAACACATAATTATACATTTTTCTTCTTCTTTTTTATTACAATAATATTATATGAGGAAACCAATACACATACAATATATATTAATAAAATATAAAAATGTTAGAAAATAATATAAAGGAAATATTACTAAATCAAATGAATAAACTTCAACCGGGCTTCACCCTCCCCCCTTTAAATGTCTGGATGTCCCCATACAGACTTGTGGACTACCTACATTTCTTTTGGGATATTACCTACACTACTGGTTTACGTTTCTTGTGATTTACTTTCTTTCCTATTTGAATTATTACTCCTCTGTGAACAATAGTTAGGGGCTGACCTTTTGACCTCCCAGGCTCATCATAGGTGAGTTTAACAACTGGCTTTATTCTCCTTTTTTCCCTAACTGGTTCACTTTCTTCTTCCTCCCCACTTGTGTCTTCATCACTTTCCTCTTCATCTCTTACAGAGGAATTGGACGAACTTGAAAAGTCGCTCTCTGCATCCTCTTCATGTAACAAGTATCCTTCCTCAGTAGAAAGGCTTTCGTGGATCAGGTTCCCCTCCTGCCATACCAATTCTGACTTACTGGGCAAAGGGTCGTTCTTTTTCAGTGTTCCCTCCAGCTTTGATCTGTAAGGTTTTGAAACATTGTATTCAAACTCAGAGGAAGTTTCAGAGGATAATACATCTTCATTTGTCAGTGCTGGAGCATCAACATCAATCCTTTTCTTCTTCCTCACCGGGTTTCTCTCTACTTTGCTTTGTGGCCACCTCACCAGTTGCCCTATGGGTAACAGTTGATCTCTGTGAAGTGTTCTGACTTTTCCGCTTCCTACTTCAGGTTTTACCCGATATACTGGTATATTTGGGAGTTTCTCGCAGACTACATGGGGTACTGGACTCCATCTGGGTTGAAGCTTGTGTTTACCCTTTAACCCTAAGTTCTTGATCAACACACGATCCCCAGAATTCAAGGATTGGAAAGACACTCGTTTGTCATATGATCTTTTATTCCTTTGATGGACTTTCTCAGCGTCTCCCATTGCTAACTGGTACGCCCGTTTTAGATCTTTTTTCATATTGCTGATGTATTGTGAGTGGGACACATCATCCATCCCATCTGCTGAAGTGCCAAAACAGATGTCTACAGGTAGCCGGGCTTCTCTCCCGAACATCAGGAAATAGGGTGAGTACCCGGTAGCATCATTCTTGGTACTATAGTAAGCATGCACCAAGTAGGGTATCTGTTGGCTCCAATTTTGTTTTTTCTCAGCATTCAAGGTTCCAAGCATGGCTAAGAGGGTACGATTGAACCGCTCAGGCTGCGGGTCGCCCTGAGGATGATACGGCGTTGTCCTTGATTTTCTTATACCAAGCAGGTTTAACAACTCCTTTATCATCCGACTCTCAAAGTCACGGCCCTGATCTGAGTGAATGCGTGCTGGTAGACCATAATGAATGAAGTATTTCTCAACCAGTATTTTAGCAACAGTAAGAGCTTTTTGATTCTTACTGGGAAACGCCTGTGCATAACGTGTGAAGTGATCGGTAATTACTAACACGTTGCCCAAACCTTTTGAATCTGGCTCCACAGAAAGAAAATCGATACACACCAAATCCATTGGTCCACTACTCGTTATCTGGTGTAATGGAGCAGCTCTTTGACATGGACTTTTACGAGTGATGCAAGCTCCACAGTTCTTGACATATTCTTGTATATCAAGAGACATCTTGGGCCAATAGAATCGATTTCTCAAAAGTTCAGTAATCCTTTCTACCCCCAGATGACCTAAATCCTCATGCATGGCTTTAAGAACTACTCCTTGGAACTTGGTGGGCAAAACCAATTGAAAGAATTCTCTATCAGACTTTTTGGTCACTCGCTGAAGCAATCCATCTTTCATCAGTAGTTTTCCAGCTTCATGCCTCAATGCCACCACCTCGGGATCTGTTATTTTGGTTGACCACTTACTTTCCTTCAGTGCAGTTATTGCTTGTCTCACCGTCGGATCTTCATTCTGAGCTTTAACTAACTCCGGCTGAGACAGCAATTGTAAAGAATTAAGCTCCAACCTGGTGGGATAGGCGTAAGCTTCTGGTATGGACTCTGGAGGGGCTCCTAGCTGTTCCACATATCGGAGATTGGCTTCCAAAGACACCTGAGAACTCACCCGCTGACATATGGACTTTACACCAGACACAGGTATGTCCATCCACTTATTTGCTTCGTCCTCATCCACAAATCTCCTAGACAACAAATCAGCATCTGTGTTGTTCTTTCCGGGTCTATACTGAATGCTAAAATCATACGTTGCAAGAGCTGCTAGCCACCTGTGGCCTGTTGCATTCAGCTTAGCAGACGTCAACACATATGTAAGTGGGTTATTATCAGTTCTGACATGAAACTTAGCCCCATACAAGTAATCATGGAACTTGTCCACGACTGCCCACTTCAATGAAAGAAATTCCAGCTGATGAATGGAGTACCTTTGTTCTGCTGGTCTCAATTTTCTGCTAGCGAAAGCCACTGGCCGCAATCCTTCAAGGTGCTTTTGATATAACACAGCCCCAAGACCCGTCAAGCTAGCATCCACATGGAGGATATATGGCTTACTGGGATCTGCAAAAGCTAAAACCGGAGCATGTGTTAAACAATGTATTATCTGTTGAAAAGCGGATGTGCAGGATTCATCCCATCGATCTCCAAAGGGCTCTGATTCCTTGAAATAGGTCATGCTCTTTTCTTTGCCTACCTTCTTTCCTTGTTGTGTCGGCGCATAGCCCTTAGTGAGCTCAGTCAATGGCCTAACAATGGAAGAGTAATTAGCAATGAACCGACGATAGTAGCCACAGAATCCTAGAAAGGATCGCAGAGATTTCAGATCTGATGGTTGGGGCCAACTGACCACAGCCTCAATTTTGTCAGGATCTGTTGCTATCCCATCATTAGATACTATGTGTCCGACATACTTCACTCGGTTTTGACAAAAATGACATTTGTCAATGGATACCTTTAATCCAGCCTCCTCCAGACGATCCAGTACTTTCATGAGCCTCTCCTCATGTTCCTCCAGAGTCCTTCCAAAGATGATTAAATCGTCTAGATACACCAAGACTTGGAGTAGGTTCATGTCCCCGACAACTCTCTCCAATCCTTCAAGGTGCGTTCAGGGTTCGATAATCAATACACATACGGACTTCTCCATTTTTTTTTCTTGCAATCACGATTGGTGATGCATATGGGCTGCGAGACTCTTTAATAATACCAACAGTTAAGAGGTCTTGGAGATGTTTCCTCACATCGTCTATATCTGCAGGTGCTAGACGCCTGGAGCGCTCTCGAAAGGGTTTTGAATCAGAGAGCCGTATGTTATGCTCTACTCCCTTAGCATGTCCTACATCCCACTCGTGAAGCGAGAATACTTTAGTTCTTTTGCTCAACTTTTGTTTCAGTCTCTCCTTCCATTCTGCTGGAATGGGTGAATCCCCAAAATTGAACAGTTTTGGATCAATCCTCTCATCCCCGATTTCACTAACGGAAGAAGGGCTAACCGGATCTGCTAAGTACAAATGGCCAAGGACAGTCCCTACCGGAATGGTCACTTCTTTCATTGATTCATTTTGCAAAGGCACTAGTAACTGACTGTTTTCCATTGCTTCACTTGGCACTATTACAGTTTGTACTAACACTCCAGCCGGAAGAGAAGTCACAGAAGATGCATCTATCATCAGTACTGTTTTTTCAAGAGGCTCTGTCATCTCCACCATACATTTTGCACACCACTCACCTCTGGGCGAGAGACTTAGGGGTTCTGGACCCGGCCACTTTACACATCCAATTGCATCATCCAGATCAAAAGGTATAATAGGTGTCGAACAAGATGGAATATTCTTCTCTAAGGTAGGCTCGATTTTAATACCTAAGGTACATGCAATATCGGTCCCTGTTGACTCTTTACATAATTGGGCCAAACGGGTGAATAGACTGGCGTTGGTGCCTATGATCACAGCAGTCTGGTCAGGGCTTGTAGGACCAGGACAAATCAGTGCCAGAACTGAAAGACTTTCTGAGCCACCCGTAGTTTTCTCTAGGAATTCAATGTTCACTACTACATACCCTATATACGGATAACTGGAGGCACTTAAACCCCATACAGCCAACCCAGATACAGGATGGATTGGAACCTCAGATAGATATTTTCTGTACCACTTCTCGAAAATTATAGTCACTTGAGACCCACTGTCCAATAAAGCAGAGCATGGTTGTCCATTTACACGCAGCTGTACAGTAGAGGGGGGTCCAATCAGTCCTTCTGGAATTTGCTTTCCACTAAGTGAACTAACAGTACTTTTTTTCGCTGAACAGGAGGTATTACTCTTTTCCATTTCTGAGGGCATTTCTTTTTGTCCCCATTTCATTTTTGTTTGACCGAATCAGTTTTTGAATTACTTTATCCTTATCCTCAGGATTTTGGCATCGTGGGGCAATATGCCCTTCCTCTCCACAGTTGTAACAAAAATACTCTTCGGGGTCATTGCACTGCTTTCCTGGACTTACCAGTGGTTTCTTTGGAGTACTCGCCTTCAGAGTGAGAGCTAAAACCCCATCTTGGTGACAGTTTTTCCCTGTGACTTTCCGTTGTAGGCTCCTCACTTGCTTCTTAAGGAAAGCAATTTCTCCTTCCTGTTGAACGTCACTGGCATTTGTTTTAAGACTGGAGGTGGATTTATGGTCTACCACCGGCTGCGACTGAGTTACCATAGTGGCAAACTGGGACTTTAATTCTTTAATCTCAGCTTTCAGAGTTTGAATCTCTTTATGCTTACCATCTGTTTCTACAATTGTACTGATTTTTTGTACCCTTGTGGTCAATTTAGACCGAGAAGCTTCATATTCTTCTTCAGCCCGGATTTCGCTTAACAGCTCAAGAAAATTAGGCGGTTTTGTCTTTCTCTCTCGAAGTCTCAAATGAAGCAACATCATGTCAGCACCAACAGCACCTCTCAGCAATTGCTCAACACGTACTCGATCTCGGATGTCAGCTGGTATGCCACCCCTCTGAACCACTTTGGTTAGGGCACGTTCCAGTCTCCTTAAAAAATCTGACAATTTTTCTCCTTCTTGCTGCTGCAACAAACGGAAAGCGAAATACAAGTCATCACCTGACTCGGCAGATCCAAATGCTCGCTCGAGGGCATCCAAGTACTCTTCTGGAGTGACATCAGTGTCAGAATCACGCACAGCTTTGATGATTTCTAATGCTGGGCCTCTTAAACTCTCAATGAGCCTCCTTTTCTTTTCTTTAATGGGACACTCACTTTCTTCCACCATCAAACATGCTTGTTCCATCCAGTGTTCAAATGGTTCCTCACATGCAGGAGTAGGTATTATTCCAGAGAACATCCTCAACCGTCTATAACCTCCTATTTCACTTGAACTCTTTCCAGTCTTTTCTAACAGATCTCCAACAGCAAGGATAATAGCATCAGGCGAAGAGTTTTCGGACGCAGAGGATGAAAACATGGCCTTAATATCCTCAACTTTTCTCCCTTCACTCTGAAGTAGGATGTGCACTTTTCTGGCAAAGTCCTCAGAACTAGTATCAGCTCCACTTGAGGTGACAATTTTCCACGGTTCTGCTCCAGAAACCGGCACGACTTCAGGGGGTACTAGTTTTGGATCAATTTTCTCTTTACTCTCACAGAGAACAAGGAAACACTTGAGCTTATCTCTGAACATCCTACCTCTTACTCGTACGCGGCCCAAACACTTGATTGTCTGCATTGTCTCTTCAATCTGTGTTACATCCAAATCTTCAGGTACAATAACCATTAACGCATGATCTTCGTCCAATGATTCTCCCCTGCACCAGCCCCTAAGCTCTTCTGTAAACTGCTGCATTTTGAGTTTTTTTTTTTTTCTTCACTGATAAAGCTAAATAATATCAGATAAACTATAAGAATCCCAGCGGTGCCTCCATTTTATGTAGCGCCCTCCTCCCCGATTTAAATGGCAGGGGCCCTGAGCTAGTTTATTGTTAGATCTCTCTAAGTAGCCTCTGAATATTATTAACTTTATTTCAATAAACCCCTTATGTCAATATTGGTGTGTTTATTAACAAACTAAAATAACCACAAAATCTTGTAAGTAAAATAGTATTTTTAGTAGTAGTTTACTCAAATAAAATTCAAATAGCAATTGGAAATAAAATAAAAGTCAAACTTTCAAAGTTTTACAATAAAAGGTTCTTTCCACCTTCAAACTCAAAAATCCACAAATACAACAATGTAGGAATATTCTCTATGGAAAAGAATAAATCACTCTGGTGATTTATAAAACAGATAAAATGAACAGTAAATACACAAAATATTCCAAATATCACCAAGGAAAATATTATTGTGTTGATTGCTATTCAAGTTCACCAAATCTTTGTTACCTCAAGACAACGGTTACTATTCACATAAACATCCCACAAAAATAATGAAAAACACCCGGGTGTCAATGCTCAAATTTGCCAAACCAAATAAAATAAATACCCTGTTGCAGGCCTGATGCGGTGCTGGCGATCGTTGAGGCACAAAATGGATTGCCACTTCGCTCAATGAGCAAAAAAAAACACAGCTGTCTTACCGATTGTTAGTTCGAGCCGGCTTTCATAACGGACTTTTAGCAAAGGAGTTCACGGTCCAAAGAACTGACGGCAGATCAATCAACTCGTCCCACGTTGCCAGAGGAACCACTGAGAATCCCTGGTATCTCAGGGCGCTATCTGGGATGTCTTCTATGGATATGGTAAGAGAAACGATGCACGGTAGTTTTCCACAAACGTGACCTCATTAATCTCTCACGTGCGACCAGCGCTGTTTCTTAAGAATCGCGCGCCACTCAGTCACATAGTCAGAGGGGAAATTGCTATCCCCTCACGTTCAAACAACATTACCAACTTTAGATCAGTTCTCTTATGGACAACCGTCATAGAATGGTATTTTTAGCAAGCTAGCGCTCCGACGCGGTCTCTCTTCCAGTTTTTAGCTGTCACCTCGTCTTTTCCGGATCACCTTTTTTTCCTCCCGCCCCCTTCAGCGTTTAACCAATCCCCGCTCTTAACAACGGCAAGTACTTTTAACTCAACACATAATTATACATTTTTCTTCTTCTTTTTTATTACAATAATATTATATGAGGAAACCAATACACATACAATATATATTAATAAAATATAAAAATGTTAGAAAATAATATAAAGGAAATATTACTAAATCAAATGAATAAACTTCAACCGGGCTTCACCCTCCCCCCTTTAAATGTCTGGATGTCCCCATACAGACTTGTGGACTACCTACATTTCTTTTGGGATATTACCTACACTACTGGTTTACGTTTCTTGTGATTTACTTTCTTTCCTATTTGAATTATTACTCCTCTGTGAACAATAGTTAGGGGCTGACCTTTTGACCTCCCAGGCTCATCATAGGTGAGTTTAACAACTGGCTTTATTCTCCTTTTTTCCCTAACTGGTTCACTTTCTTCTTCCTCCCCACTTGTGTCTTCATCACTTTCCTCTTCATCTCTTACAGAGGAATTGGACGAACTTGAAAAGTCGCTCTCTGCATCCTCTTCATGTAACAAGTATCCTTCCTCAGTAGAAAGGCTTTCGTGGATCAGGTTCCCCTCCTGCCATACCAATTCTGACTTACTGGGCAAAGGGTCGTTCTTTTTCAGTGTTCCCTCCAGCTTTGATCTGTAAGGTTTTGAAACATTGTATTCAAACTCAGAGGAAGTTTCAGAGGATAATACATCTTCATTTGTCAGTGCTGGAGCATCAACATCAATCCTTTTCTTCTTCCTCACCGGGTTTCTCTCTACTTTGCTTTGTGGCCACCTCACCAGTTGCCCTATGGGTAACAGTTGATCTCTGTGAAGTGTTCTGACTTTTCCGCTTCCTACTTCAGGTTTTACCCGATATACTGGTATATTTGGGAGTTTCTCGCAGACTACATGGGGTACTGGACTCCATCTGGGTTGAAGCTTGTGTTTACCCTTTAACCCTAAGTTCTTGATCAACACACGATCCCCAGAATTCAAGGATTGGAAAGACACTCGTTTGTCATATGATCTTTTATTCCTTTGATGGACTTTCTCAGCGTCTCCCATTGCTAACTGGTACGCCCGTTTTAGATCTTTTTTCATATTGCTGATGTATTGTGAGTGGGACACATCATCCATCCCATCTGCTGAAGTGCCAAAACAGATGTCTACAGGTAGCCGGGCTTCTCTCCCGAACATCAGGAAATAGGGTGAGTACCCGGTAGCATCATTCTTGGTACTATAGTAAGCATGCACCAAGTAGGGTATCTGTTGGCTCCAATTTTGTTTTTTCTCAGCATTCAAGGTTCCAAGCATGGCTAAGAGGGTACGATTGAACCGCTCAGGCTGCGGGTCGCCCTGAGGATGATACGGCGTTGTCCTTGATTTTCTTATACCAAGCAGGTTTAACAACTCCTTTATCATCCGACTCTCAAAGTCACGGCCCTGATCTGAGTGAATGCGTGCTGGTAGACCATAATGAATGAAGTATTTCTCAACCAGTATTTTAGCAACAGTAAGAGCTTTTTGATTCTTACTGGGAAACGCCTGTGCATAACGTGTGAAGTGATCGGTAATTACTAACACGTTGCCCAAACCTTTTGAATCTGGCTCCACAGAAAGAAAATCGATACACACCAAATCCATTGGTCCACTACTCGTTATCTGGTGTAATGGAGCAGCTCTTTGACATGGACTTTTACGAGTGATGCAAGCTCCACAGTTCTTGACATATTCTTGTATATCAAGAGACATCTTGGGCCAATAGAATCGATTTCTCAAAAGTTCAGTAATCCTTTCTACCCCCAGATGACCTAAATCCTCATGCATGGCTTTAAGAACTACTCCTTGGAACTTGGTGGGCAAAACCAATTGAAAGAATTCTCTATCAGACTTTTTGGTCACTCGCTGAAGCAATCCATCTTTCATCAGTAGTTTTCCAGCTTCATGCCTCAATGCCACCACCTCGGGATCTGTTATTTTGGTTGACCACTTACTTTCCTTCAGTGCAGTTATTGCTTGTCTCACCGTCGGATCTTCATTCTGAGCTTTAACTAACTCCGGCTGAGACAGCAATTGTAAAGAATTAAGCTCCAACCTGGTGGGATAGGCGTAAGCTTCTGGTATGGACTCTGGAGGGGCTCCTAGCTGTTCCACATATCGGAGATTGGCTTCCAAAGACACCTGAGAACTCACCCGCTGACATATGGACTTTACACCAGACACAGGTATGTCCATCCACTTATTTGCTTCGTCCTCATCCACAAATCTCCTAGACAACAAATCAGCATCTGTGTTGTTCTTTCCGGGTCTATACTGAATGCTAAAATCATACGTTGCAAGAGCTGCTAGCCACCTGTGGCCTGTTGCATTCAGCTTAGCAGACGTCAACACATATGTAAGTGGGTTATTATCAGTTCTGACATGAAACTTAGCCCCATACAAGTAATCATGGAACTTGTCCACGACTGCCCACTTCAATGAAAGAAATTCCAGCTGATGAATGGAGTACCTTTGTTCTGCTGGTCTCAATTTTCTGCTAGCGAAAGCCACTGGCCGCAATCCTTCAAGGTGCTTTTGATATAACACAGCCCCAAGACCCGTCAAGCTAGCATCCACATGGAGGATATATGGCTTACTGGGATCTGCAAAAGCTAAAACCGGAGCATGTGTTAAACAATGTATTATCTGTTGAAAAGCGGATGTGCAGGATTCATCCCATCGATCTCCAAAGGGCTCTGATTCCTTGAAATAGGTCATGCTCTTTTCTTTGCCTACCTTCTTTCCTTGTTGTGTCGGCGCATAGCCCTTAGTGAGCTCAGTCAATGGCCTAACAATGGAAGAGTAATTAGCAATGAACCGACGATAGTAGCCACAGAATCCTAGAAAGGATCGCAGAGATTTCAGATCTGATGGTTGGGGCCAACTGACCACAGCCTCAATTTTGTCAGGATCTGTTGCTATCCCATCATTAGATACTATGTGTCCGACATACTTCACTCGGTTTTGACAAAAATGACATTTGTCAATGGATACCTTTAATCCAGCCTCCTCCAGACGATCCAGTACTTTCATGAGCCTCTCCTCATGTTCCTCCAGAGTCCTTCCAAAGATGATTAAATCGTCTAGATACACCAAGACTTGGAGTAGGTTCATGTCCCCGACAACTCTCTCCAATCCTTCAAGGTGCGTTCAGGGTTCGATAATCAATACACATACGGACTTCTCCATTTTTTTTTCTTGCAATCACGATTGGTGATGCATATGGGCTGCGAGACTCTTTAATAATACCAACAGTTAAGAGGTCTTGGAGATGTTTCCTCACATCGTCTATATCTGCAGGTGCTAGACGCCTGGAGCGCTCTCGAAAGGGTTTTGAATCAGAGAGCCGTATGTTATGCTCTACTCCCTTAGCATGTCCTACATCCCACTCGTGAAGCGAGAATACTTTGGTTCTTTTGCTCAACTTTTGTTTCAGTCTCTCCTTCCATTCTGCTGGAATGGGTGAATCCCCAAAATTGAACAGTTTTGGATCAATCCTCTCATCCCCGATTTCACTAACGGAAGAAGGGCTAACCGGATCTGCTAAGTACAAATGGCCAAGGACAGTCCCTACCGGAATGGTCACTTCTTTCATTGATTCATTTTGCAAAGGCACTAGTAACTGACTGTTTTCCATTGCTTCACTTGGCACTATTACAGTTTGTACTAACACTCCAGCCGGAAGAGAAGTCACAGAAGATGCATCTATCATCAGTACTGTTTTTTCAAGAGGCTCTGTCATCTCCACCATACATTTTGCACACCACTCACCTCTGGGCGAGAGACTTAGGGGTTCTGGACCCGGCCACTTTACACATCCAATTGCATCATCCAGATCAAAAGGTATAATAGGTGTCGAACAAGATGGAATATTCTTCTCTAAGGTAGGCTCGATTTTAATACCTAAGGTACATGCAATATCGGTCCCTGTTGACTCTTTACATAATTGGGCCAAACGGGTGAATAGACTGGCGTTGGTGCCTATGATCACAGCAGTCTGGTCAGGGCTTGTAGGACCAGGACAAATCAGTGCCAGAACTGAAAGACTTTCTGAGCCACCCGTAGTTTTCTCTAGGAATTCAATGTTCACTACTACATACCCTATATACGGATAACTGGAGGCACTTAAACCCCATACAGCCAACCCAGATACAGGATGGATTGGAACCTCAGATAGATATTTTCTGTACCACTTCTCGAAAATTATAGTCACTTGAGACCCACTGTCCAATAAAGCAGAGCATGGTTGTCCATTTACACGCAGCTGTACAGTAGAGGGGGGTCCAATCAGTCCTTCTGGAATTTGCTTTCCACTAAGTGAACTAACAGTACTTTTTTTCGCTGAACAGGAGGTATTACTCTTTTCCATTTCTGAGGGCATTTCTTTTTGTCCCCATTTCATTTTTGTTTGACCGAATCAGTTTTTGAATTACTTTATCCTTATCCTCAGGATTTTGGCATCGTGGGGCAATATGCCCTTCCTCTCCACAGTTGTAACAAAAATACTCTTCGGGGTCATTGCACTGCTTTCCTGGACTTACCAGTGGTTTCTTTGGAGTACTCGCCTTCAGAGTGAGAGCTAAAACCCCATCTTGGTGACAGTTTTTCCCTGTGACTTTCCGTTGTAGGCTCCTCACTTGCTTCTTAAGGAAAGCAATTTCTCCTTCCTGTTGAACGTCACTGGCATTTGTTTTAAGACTGGAGGTGGATTTATGGTCTACCACCGGCTGCGACTGAGTTACCATAGTGGCAAACTGGGACTTTAATTCTTTAATCTCAGCTTTCAGAGTTTGAATCTCTTTATGCTTACCATCTGTTTCTACAATTGTACTGATTTTTTGTACCCTTGTGGTCAATTTAGACCGAGAAGCTTCATATTCTTCTTCAGCCCGGATTTCGCTTAACAGCTCAAGAAAATTAGGCGGTTTTGTCTTTCTCTCTCGAAGTCTCAAATGAAGCAACATCATGTCAGCACCAACAGCACCTCTCAGCAATTGCTCAACACGTACTCGATCTCGGATGTCAGCTGGTATGCCACCCCTCTGAACCACTTTGGTTAGGGCACGTTCCAGTCTCCTTAAAAAATCTGACAATTTTTCTCCTTCTTGCTGCTGCAACAAACGGAAAGCGAAATACAAGTCATCACCTGACTCGGCAGATCCAAATGCTCGCTCGAGGGCATCCAAGTACTCTTCTGGAGTGACATCAGTGTCAGAATCACGCACAGCTTTGATGATTTCTAATGCTGGGCCTCTTAAACTCTCAATGAGCCTCCTTTTCTTTTCTTTAATGGGACACTCACTTTCTTCCACCATCAAACATGCTTGTTCCATCCAGTGTTCAAATGGTTCCTCACATGCAGGAGTAGGTATTATTCCAGAGAACATCCTCAACCGTCTATAACCTCCTATTTCACTTGAACTCTTTCCAGTCTTTTCTAACAGATCTCCAACAGCAAGGATAATAGCATCAGGCGAAGAGTTTTCGGACGCAGAGGATGAAAACATGGCCTTAATATCCTCAACTTTTCTCCCTTCACTCTGAAGTAGGATGTGCACTTTTCTGGCAAAGTCCTCAGAACTAGTATCAGCTCCACTTGAGGTGACAATTTTCCACGGTTCTGCTCCAGAAACCGGCACGACTTCAGGGGGTACTAGTTTTGGATCAATTTTCTCTTTACTCTCACAGAGAACAAGGAAACACTTGAGCTTATCTCTGAACATCCTACCTCTTACTCGTACGCGGCCCAAACACTTGATTGTCTGCATTGTCTCTTCAATCTGTGTTACATCCAAATCTTCAGGTACAATAACCATTAACGCATGATCTTCGTCCAATGATTCTCCCCTGCACCAGCCCCTAAGCTCTTCTGTAAACTGCTGCATTTTGAGTTTTTTTTTTTTTTCTTCACTGATAAAGCTAAATAATATCAGATAAACTATAAGAATCCCAGCGGTGCCTCCATTTTATGTAGCGCCCTCCTCCCCGATTTAAATGGCAGGGGCCCTGAGCTAGTTTATTGTTAGATCTCTCTAAGTAGCCTCTGAATATTATTAACTTTATTTCAATAAACCCCTTATGTCAATATTGGTGTGTTTATTAACAAACTAAAATAACCACAAAATCTTGTAAGTAAAATAGTATTTTTAGTAGTAGTTTACTCAAATAAAATTCAAATAGCAATTGGAAATAAAATAAAAGTCAAACTTTCAAAGTTTTACAATAAAAGGTTCTTTCCACCTTCAAACTCAAAAATCCACAAATACAACAATGTAGGAATATTCTCTATGGAAAAGAATAAATCACTCTGGTGATTTATAAAACAGATAAAATGAACAGTAAATACACAAAATATTCCAAATATCACCAAGGAAAATATTATTGTGTTGATTGCTATTCAAGTTCACCAAATCTTTGTTACCTCAAGACAACGGTTACTATTCACATAAACATCCCACAAAAATAATGAAAAACACCCGGGTGTCAATGCTCAAATTTGCCAAACCAAATAAAATAAATACCCTGTTGCAGGCCTGATGCGGTGCTGGCGATCGTTGAGGCACAAAATGGATTGCCACTTCGCTCAATGAGCAAAAAAAAACACAGCTGTCTTACCGATTGTTAGTTCGAGCCGGCTTTCATAACGGACTTTTAGCAAAGGAGTTCACGGTCCAAAGAACTGACGGCAGATCAATCAACTCGTCCCACGTTGCCAGAGGAACCACTGAGAATCCCTGGTATCTCAGGGCGCTATCTGGGATGTCTTCTATGGATATGGTAAGAGAAACGATGCACGGTAGTTTTCCACAAACGGACCTCATTAATCTCTCACGTGCGACCAGCGCTGTTTCTTAAGAATTGCGCGCCACTCAGTCACATAGTCAGAGGGGAAATTGCTATCCCCTCACGTTCAAACAACATTACCAACTTTAGATCAGTTCTCTTATGGACAACCGTCATAGAATGGTATTTTTAGCAAGCTAGCGCTCCGACGCGGTCTCTCTTCCAGTTTTTAGCTGTCACCTCGTCTTTTCCGGATCACCTTTTTTTCCTCCCGCCCCCTTCAGCGTTTAACCAATCCCCGCTCTTAACAACGGCAAGTACTTTTAACTCAACACATAATTATACATTTTTCTTCTTCTTTTTTATTACAATATTATTATATGAGGAAACCAATACACATACAATAAATATTAATAAAATATAAAAATGTTAGAAAATAATATAAAGGAAATATTACTAAATCAAATGAATAAACTTCAACCGGGCTTCAGAACTGTTGTTGGGTCGGGGGATATAAGTTGGGACTCACTGTTATGATGTAAGTTCCTGAGTAAAGGAGTTATTCGGAGAATCACGTGGAGTCCTGGTCTGTTATTGTGAATATCCAACGTAACATGGTGTCAGAAACAAACCAAACCTAAAAAGAAAAAAATACCGGTGACATAAGGGGAAAATGGATGGAGAAGCGCCAGCCCCACCAATGTTAGCCTCACAGCTAACAATGCCTGGAAAGTTTGACTTTACTAATACAAGCGAATGGCCACGATGGATGAAGCGTTTCGAGCGCTACAGAATTGCATCCGGTATGGATAAACAGACAGAGGAATATCAGGTGAACACTTTCATGTATGCGGCGGGAGATGATGCCGAAGATATACTGTATGTGTTACCATTGACTGATGCTCAGAAGAGATCATATGCTGCCGTTACGGAGGCTCTTAACAAGCACTTCTTTAGCAAGAGGAATGTTATCTTTGAACGTGCGCGATTCAAGCGAAATCAAGAGCCGGGAGAGAGCGTTGAGTCGTTTATAACAGCTGTTCATTCACTCGCGGAGCAATGTGATTTCGGCGCTCTAAAAGAAGATCTGATAAGGGACCGTATCGTGGTCTGCATACGTGATGCCAAACTGTCAGAAAGCTTGCAGTTGGACGCGGATTTGACGCTAGAGAAAGCGATAACGAGAGTGAGACAAAGTGCGGCTGTGAAAAAACAACAGCCAATACTGCGCGGCAGAGCAGCCGATTGGACACGTTGAATCTAAACACAAAAAGGAAAGGAGATCACAAAAGTCACCTAAAATGAAAGTAGAAAACTCGCGTGGATGTGGCAGATGTGGAAACATTAAAAATCATCTCTGGAAAGACTGCCCAGCTAGAGATGCAAACTGCAGGAGATGCCACCGCAAGGGACATTTTGCAAAAAAATGTAAGTCAGCTGGAGAAGTTCATGACATAACAGAAGGGCAGTCAGAGTGTAAGGAGGAGGGGGATTTTGCTTTCCTTGGTGAGGTGTATAAACAAGACACTGATGGATGGAATGAATTGATTGTACTGAATGGGGAAAACACAGTTTTCAAACTAGACACAGGGGCAGCAGTTACAGCAATTCCAAGCAGCAGTTTCTCCACAGAGAAGTATGGAGTTTACATCCACCGAGGTAAGTGCTGTTCGGGCCAGGAAATCAAAGGCTGGATGTGAAGGGACGGTTCAAAGGGCGATTAAGCATAAAAGAGAAAATGACAGAACAGGATGTTTATGTAGTCCGCTGGACTGTCCATTAGGGCTCCCTGCAATTGACGCCCTCCACTCTAATACAGCGACTCCACACAGTACAAGAGCGAAAGGAGGACATTATAGCCGAATACCCCTCAGTGTTCTCTGGCTTAGGCAAATTAAAAGGAGCCATACAAATTGAGTTGGAGCCAGCTGCTGTCCCATATGCTCGGTCTTCTCCACGCCATGTGCCCCTGCCAATGAGAGATAAAGTGCAAGCAGAATTATAACGCATGGAGGATATGGGGGTGATTTCGAAAGTGTCTCAGCCCACATTCACAGGCCGGAGCGGACCACAGATGTCATGAGTCTCGCCCTCCCTAGTTTCCACCTCAAGGAGGTCCCAAGAACACCCAATGACCAGACACACGAGAGAGAGTGAGTATAATTAAACAAACTTTATTTAAAATTAAAAGGTGTGAAGCGAAGGGAAAAGGGAATCTAAAATCCACTCTCGGGGGCAGAGAGTATAGGTCCGTGTCGCTTCTGACTCTGTCACGGGGACTCTCAGGTAAGCCTGTAGGTAATTTGTGTCCTTTCCTTCACGTGACTCAACAGGGTTTTCGTCAGTAGTGCCTTAGTGTTTCTCCTGCAGGAGAACCGTTGGTGGGGCCCTTCCAGTCCCTGCACGCAGAGTAAAGAAAGTAAGTAATTCTGATTAATTGGGTGGGTGCGTACCTGACGAGAGTGAGACAAATAGGCAATATGCCTGGCTCTTAGCTTGAGGCGTACAGATGGGCATACAGGGGCAACTGGAGCTTTGCTCTGGGCATGCAGGTGGGTATACAATGACAATACTGAATGGATACAACTCACAGACCCTCGAAGAGGTGGACGTCAGGCTTTAGCCCTTTTCAGCTCGGGAGTCTAGAGAAGGTGTATATGTAACGACAACTGTGGTCTTCTTCACAGGGGCAGACTTCCCAGACCAACACTCAACACGGTCACCTCCAACCTGGAAACACTCCCACGACTACTCAGAGCCTCAAGCTCAGACCTGTAGGACTGGTAACAGGACACAACAGACAGAGATCCTTCCAAATTTTTTCAGTGGATATATGGAGAAAGACACAC